>NW_006159552.1:658128-659376 GCF_000334495.1 Tupaia belangeri chinensis
CCGCTAAAAAAAAAAAAAAAAAAAAAAACTGCTCTGGAAACCTCTCCAAATAATTTTTTCTTTCTGCACGCTTCCTGAAAAGTCGTGTTCAAAATAGATTGGTGTGGTTTTACTGGTTGGTACGTCATGGCCATTCCTTACTCAGATCTACAAAGGTGTATCTGTAATGAATCAGATAACAGCATCGTTCTGCCTTGCAAGGAACGCAAAGCAGCATGAAGACAAGGCTGTGGTGTGGTCAGTATTAACCTGGCGTCACTTCCACAGCGTAAACCTAACTCCATAGGAGCACTGAAAAAGTTCGTGTTCTTTCTGTTGTCTTTAGAAGAGATGGCTTAGAATTGTTTGTTTTTTGAGAGGTTTTTGCTATAGGGCACGTGCACTCACCAGAAAGAGAGAGACAGAGACAGAGAGACAGAAAGTGAGAAATCACACCCCCCTGGGGGGGGATGGCCATGCCGCAGTCCCCTCTCCTCCATTCTCCTCTCGGGATCTTGGGCACGCACGCACAGGCGCCTGGTGTGAGTTTAAGCCACTGGGTCCGGAACTCAAATCGCAATCCAACTACATGGGAGTCCAGTGACATAGTCATTACTCCAACTGCTCGTCCCAGAGATGGCTTAGTCCAAAAGGTTCTCCCCAAAGGTCTTCAGTCTTTTTCATCCCTCTCTGCCCCCAACACTATGATCTAATATTACGACCAGATCCGGTTTTTCTCTTCGTCTCCACTCTGGTCTCTGCCCTCCTTCAGCACCAGGTAGTCCGAGGATCAGACAAACACTGAACATCCTCAGGCAGGGGGAGGGAAGGCAGGCTTGTGAAGACTGCAAGTGAGCTTTCCTAGTGTTGGTCACATATTATGCTTAGAATTTTTTTTTTAATGGACAGTTATAGGCCAGCAGGTTGCCTAGTGGTTAAAACACTGGATTCACAAATGTCCAACTGTTGTTCGAGTCCTGGACCTCCAGTTTGAAAATCACACCAACAAGTGTGCTCACATGCCCAAAATATCAATAGGAGAAGGGATTGCAACATGACCATCCTCTCTGGAGGATGATTTCTCACTTTCCCTTTTGTTCTGTCTCTCTCTAGTAAGTGGAAAAGATCCAAAGATGAAAATGGAGGAGAAGGGATTGCAGCATGGTCATCCACCCTGAGAGGTGATTTCTTGCTTTCTGTCTCTCCATCTCTGTCTCTGTGGCTAGCACACACACCCTATAGCAAAACTCTCTCTCTCAAAAAAAAAAA
>NW_006159552.1:660531-661015 GCF_000334495.1 Tupaia belangeri chinensis
GGGGAAGCCACCGCCCCCTAAAAAAAAAACCCCAAAAAAAAAAAAAAAAAAAAAAAACTGCTCTGGAAACCTCTCCAAATAATTTTTTCTTTCTGCACGCTTCCTGGAAAGTCGTGTTCAAAATAGATTGGTGTGGTTTTACTGGTTGGTACGGAATGGCCATTCCTTACTCAGCTCTACAAAGGTGTATCTGTAATGAATCAGATAACAGCATCGTTCTGCCTTGCAAGGAACGCAAAGCAGCATGAAGACAAGGCTGTGGTGTGGTCAGTATTAACCTGGCGTCACTTCCACAGCGTAAACCTAACTCCATAGGAGCACTGAAAAAGTTCGTGTTCTTTCTGTTGTCTTTAGAAGAGATGGCTTAGAATTGTTTGTTTTTTGAGAGGTTTTTGCTATAGGGCACGTGCACTCACCAGAAAGAGAGAGACAGAGACAGAGAGACAGAAAGTGAGCAATCACACCCCCCGGGGGGGGGGGGGAT
>NW_006159552.1:661142-661812 GCF_000334495.1 Tupaia belangeri chinensis
CGCCTGGTGTGAGTTTAAGCCACTGGGTCCGGAACTCAAATCGCAATCCAACTACATGGGAGTCCAGTGACATAGTCATTACTCCAACTGCTCGTCCCAGAGATGGCTTAGTCCAAAAGGTTCTCCCCAAAGGTCTTCAGTCTTTTTCATCCCTCTCTGCCCCCAACACTATGATCTAATATTACGACCAGATCCGGTTTTTCTCTTCGTCTCCACTCTGGTCTCTGCCCTCCTTCAGCACCAGGTAGTCCGAGGATCAGACAAACACTGAACATCCTCAGGCAGGGGGAGGGAAGGCAGGCTTGTGAAGACTGCAAGTGAGCTTTCCTAGTGTTGGTCACATATTATGCTTAGAATTTTTTTTTTAATGGACAGTTATAGGCCAGCAGGTTGCCTAGTGGTTAAAACACTGGATTCACAAATGTCCAACTGTTGTTCGAGTCCTGGACCTCCAGTTTGAAAATCACACCAACAAGTGTGCTCACATGCCCAAAATATCAATAGGAGAAGGGATTGCAACATGACCATCCTCTCTGGAGGATGATTTCTCACTTTCTCTTTCTTGATCTCTCTGTCTCTCTTCGGCAAGCACAGGTACCCTATGGCAAAAACCTTTAAAAAAAAAAAAAAAGAAAGAAAGAAAGAAAGAGGACAATTATAAATACCTGAC
>NW_006159552.1:662051-665026 GCF_000334495.1 Tupaia belangeri chinensis
TCTGGCGAGCACACGCACCCTATAGCAAAAAACCTCTCACAAAAAAAAAAAAAAAAAAAAACTTTTATTACAGCATATCTTACTTCCTAGGTTTGGTTTGGTTTTTTGTTTTGTTTTGTTTTGCTTTTGCTTTTGTTAGCCCTAAATAAAATTGAGGAGTTGTCGTGGTTTTGTTTTTCCATACTAGCCTGACGGCCTACCTAGTTACCACAAGTCCAGGGCTAGCACAGACCTGGGGAAAGGGGAAGGGCTTCATAAATCACCCAAACTCATCTCCACATCTTTTCTGTCACTACATACCAAGAGCTGTGCAGCCCTTCAGTGTGGGTATTTGAAGCTTATTACTATGAATAAGTTTCATTGTCAGATAGTTCATAGCTAATGGTTTCAACCTCTGTCCTGTATATTTTCAGCAGTAATAAAACTGCCTCCTCCTACAATGGCAAAGTTAGGGGCCAGCAGGTGGCATGGTGGATAAGGGTGCTGGACTCCCACATGGCTAACCAAGGTTTGAGTCCCAGACCTGGCAGCTAGCTTTCTCATTTTCCCTCTCTCTCTCTGTCCCTCTCTGGTCAAATTAAAATAAATAAATGCATACATACATAAAATAAAGTTAAATAAAATAATTTTTTAAAAAAATATGACAAAGCTGGGGACCAACAAGTGGGCATAGTGGTTAAGGCACTGGACACACCCACATGACCAACCACGTTTCAAGTCCTGGACCTGGTGGCTTGCTTTCTCACTTTCCCTCTCTTTCTCTCTCTCTCTCTATGTTTATGGTCAAATTAAAATAAATTAATGAATAAATAAAATTAAATAAATCATTTTAAAAATGTCTAAAGTTGTATTTATTTCAGCAGTATTACCTGTATCTGTGTAAAACATCACAGCGTTTCTTAAGTCATAAAGACAAGTTAACTTGGGACCAGCAGTTAGCATAATGGCTCTATCGCTGGACTCCCATGTAATTTACCACATAGTTTGAGCCCTGGATCTAGTGGCTTAAACTCACGCTGGGCACATGTGCATGCGTGCCCGAGATCCCGAGAGGAGAATGGAGGAGAAGGGATTGCGGCGTGGCCATCTCCGGGGGGTGGGGGGGGTGGGGGTGTGTGATTTCTCACTTTCTGTCTCTCTGTCTCTCTCTTCCTCTCTGGCAAGTGCATGTGCCCTATAGCAAAACCCTCTCCATAAATAAATAAATAAATAAATAAATAGCAAGGTAACTTTTTGCAATGTGCACTTTTAAATTTCAGTTTACAGACTGTATCCTGATTTTGTTTATTTTGTTTTCCAAAAAGGAAGAGAAACGTGCCTCTTCTTTTGGATTCTTTTGGACGTGTGGATCCTGTCTTCGGTATTTTGTGTTTGGTATTGACTCGATTGGTTTGGCATCCAGTGGTCAGCAACGCAACCTGCTGTCCTCAGGGAATGTCTGGTTTGGTGTGGAATACCCAAGTACGAAGATAATGAAAATTCCAGAGTCCAGTAAGAGTTACACCAGCACCTTACAGAGCCTCGTGGGCAAGACATCCCAAAGGAAGGGATGCCAGAGTGCTTCGAGTTGAGCGGTTAAGTCTTGCCTGAGGGTTGACAGTAAATAACTTGTTCAGAATCCAGGTTCCCAGTTACTCCCCCCAGCAAAGCCAGGTCTTTAACCTCTCTGGTCCTTCCCTGACAGAGAAATCATAATGCCTCTTTTACAGTGTTGTTCTGAGGATTCCGTAAGCTGCCATGGGATGTGGGTATTACCTGGCACATGTAGGCACTTAGTGAAATGATTTTATAAGTATTTTATTTCATTTTGATCTATATTGCTCTGTCACCCTCTTTCATTCTTATGAGAGCTGCCGTTGCCAAGATCGAGTTAAAGCTGTAAACTCGAAGAGTCAGACAGCCATGAGGCATTTCTGTCTGAAATCTCATGCCAAAGAGCTTCCATCCTCCTGGGGGTGTTGCATGGAATTTGTGTTTGATGAAGGTCCCATTTGCTCTGAATTCAGATTTTCATTGCTCCTAACAAAGTTTGTCCTTAGGCTTAAACTAGAGAGATCTTAGGAGATTAAGATTTGGGAACTCTTTGTGGCTTCTGGTGAGATAATAATAAAGTCACCTGTCCTTTCTCGAGATTAATCCGAAAATGGACATTCACGAAGCTCAAACTGCAGATCAGTTCGTTCAGTCTGGTGTGCCTAGAAACAGTGACTTTAGAGCATGCCTGGGTTTAGGTATGTCAGTGTGGGTGTTTTATTTTTCCTTCTTGCTTTTTAAATACATGTAACCACGTCCTTTGCCAGAAATTTCTTTTGGGCTAAATTGGAATAAGGAAGTAAATGAGAAAATTGGACCGAATTCTGTGAGTCTGGACTCAAGCGGGCCAAATTCTCTTTCCCCCCATGCAGTTTCAATAGAATTCCATTGAATTAATGTTACTCGTAATAAAATCAGTTGTATTTCAAGCCTGCCTCAAGACTCTCAGATTCTTTTGATCCAAGCACAACAGCCCTGTTGCTGTGCAGTCTGTTGAACTTGGCAGTGAGGTCCAGGGACCGGGATTTGTGTTTGAAGTTTGCCCATTCCACCCCCTGCTCATCAATATTTCAGGACAGCTGGGATTCTCTGAAAATCAATTTTTGCAAAATAAAATTAAAAAGGTAGTTGGAGATGATCATGCCATTCCTATTATTCTTACAATACTGTAAAAATGGTGAAAAAGGCCCATGACCGATAGGAATAGTGAGGTCTGGTAGCTCATCCTTCAGTACTGAGTTGAAAGGACAGGAAATCGTAGCCAGCTGGGTTTAGGATAGTCGCAGCAGGTCGTATTCTCCCAACTGCCGACTCCGTAGGGCTCACGGCCTCGGAGCAGAGCTGCCACCACCTTTTTTTTTTTTTTTTTTTTTCCTAAAATGGTCATGTCATAATCACTTCTTCACATTCTCCTCCCAGGATTTTGAGCACGAACGCCCATG
>NW_006159552.1:665356-669442 GCF_000334495.1 Tupaia belangeri chinensis
CCGTAGAGAAGCTGCCACCCCCTTTTTTTTTTTTTTTTTAATTTATGTTTTCATTTTTACGCAGATGTTTTATTTATTTATTTATTTATTTATTTTTGGAGAGGTTTTTGCTATAGGGCGCGTGCGCTCGCCAGACAGACAGAGAGAGACAGAGAGACAGAAAGCGAGAAATCGCCCCCCCAGGGGGGATGGCCATGCCGCAATCCCTTCTCCTCCATTCTCCTCTCGGGATCTTGGGCACGCATGCACACGCGCCCGGCATGAGTTTTCGAGACCTGGCACAGGTCCAGGACTTGAACTGCAGTTGACTACGTGGGAGTCCAGTGACATAGCCATTACACTAACTGGTGGTCCCTGGAGCTGCCACCACCTTTGACATGAGGTGACTCCGCCAGGGAGTGAGGGTGACAGCAGACCGCAGAGGGAACTGGCCCTGGAGGTTGGCTTCCACTCACAGGCACTCAGACCATTCCATGGAGGAGGCTCAGCAGAATCTGACAGAGCAGCAGTAGACCAGGCCGCAGCAGGTCCTGAAGGAACACAATGCCCGAAACCCACACCCTACAGAGAGAAGCAGCCGCAGGAGAGGCCAGAAGCTGGGTGACAGTCTTGTGTCCAACAGGGACCCCCAGGGGCAGCAGGGAGACCCCATTTTCAGCAGCAAGGACCCTGGAGGAAGGACCACAAAGGCAGAGCAGGCAGGGCTGGAGAGGTGGCCTCCTGAGGCCTACCACACTCCCAGACACACCAGGCCGGTTTTGTTTTACCATTGGTCAGCAGCAAGCTCTTTCTAACCAGCAAGTCACTGAATCTCACAAATCACGTGACTTCCTACTCAAAACAGTGCTTGTGAATTTGATGACTTAATGGCACAGGTCAGTTTTTATCCACCTACAGCAGTTGCAGAGGAAAAGTAATTGCGTACAGATAATTCTTAGAGCTCAAATTGTGTTCAAAATAAGATGTGAAAAGAAAAGGAAAATTCTATTTCTGGGTTTTTGTTTTGTTCTGTTTTGTTTTTGAGTTTCATTTATCTATCTATCTTGAGATGGGGTGAGAACAGGTACATTAATGGGTTCTGTGATCTTACCCCATACACTCCCTGCCAGCCAGGATCACAGGTATGCCTGGAATGTGCAGGTCGACCAGAAATTCGAACCTGGGCCTCCCATATGGCTCCAGTACAGTGTAACAGTGCCCTACTGCCTGTGTCTCCATATCTGGGCCCTGGTTCAATTTTTAACTTTAAAGTCAGCCTCAAAAGTCCTACAAAACAGTTCATTCCTGTATATTAAACACAGTTAGCAAAATGTATCTTTTCACAAATACCAGCAGTAGGCTGCCGTGGTGGGGGCGCTGGGGGTGTGGGGGGCTATTGATGGGTATTAAATGTGCTTCTCTTCTCACCGTTGGCATTTGGTACTTCCAAAGGTGTGATTGTTTGTGGCTCCTGCCCTGTGGGAGCTGTTTGGTGGGTAGCGCCCTCCAAAGACTGAACTCAACCCAACTGGGGTGGCAAGTGCTGATGATCAGCCGTGGTGCAGACCATGCGGGACGCCTGGGTTGATTTCCAGTCCAACCTAAAGGCTAGGAGTAGTGGCATGCACCTGTGATCCCAGCGACAGGGAGACCAAGGTGGGAGGACCAGGAGCTTGAGGCTGGCCAGGAACGCTCACGTAGTGAGACCCTATCTGAAAAAAGTCAGGCATGGGGGCACAGGCCTGTGGTTCCAGCTGAGGAGTTGAGGCAGAATTGGGACAACAAAGACCCTGTTTAAATAAATAAATACAAAGGAAGGAAGGAAGGAAGGAAGGAAGGAAGGAAGGAAGAAAGAAAGAAAGGAAGGAAGAAAGAGAAAGGAGGAAAGATTGATTAAGCTCAGAATTGGAGTCGCATTATGCCTGTGGTATCCAATAAGAAAGAAAGAGAGAGAGAGAGAGAGAGAGAGAGAGAGAGAGAGAGAGAGAGAGAGAGAGAGAGAGAGAGAGAGAGAGAGAGAGAGAGAGAGAGAGAGAGAGAGAGAGAGAGAAAGAAGGATGGATGGATGGATGGATAGATAGATGGATAGATAGATAGATAGATAGATTTATTAAGCTCAGAAGTGGAGTCACATCATGCCTATGGTATCCTTGGACCAACCGAGCCAGTACTCTTCGGGGAAACGTGATTTGATCCGGCCTCTTTGGTACCAGCCTGGTTGCGTGCATTCTTCGTAAAAATATATCTGATGTTAAGTTCCAGAGCTAACCCTCCCTCAGGGTGCTAAGCAATTGAAATACGGACTTAGTTTAGCAATTAAAACACAGATACTCAGTTTAATTAAATCTATGGCCTTCTAAAATTAAGGAGCAATTGAATTTGACCAGAGGGGTT
The DNA here is from genome assembly GCF_000334495.1 of Tupaia belangeri chinensis. Classification (NCBI taxonomy): domain Eukaryota; kingdom Metazoa; phylum Chordata; class Mammalia; order Scandentia; family Tupaiidae; genus Tupaia; species Tupaia belangeri. The sequence continues at coordinate 667,730 of NW_006159552.1, forward strand.
TTCTTTGCCTTCTGTCAATTAGAGGGACAGATTAGCGCACATTATTGAGTTATTGCTTATCCAGTTGTTTATATGCGGAGGCAGGGGTCCAGAAGGAATGTCTCTGCAGGGGTTAGACTCTCTTCTAAACTTCCTTCCAGAGTCGTCATCTCTGGAAGCAGATTCTAAGTCACTCAGGATTCCGCTCAAGGATAAAAGCTACTTTCTCTTTGGTTGCTTTGGGAGAGGATTTGAAGGAGGAGAGCTGGTGGTGTCTCAGGATGTCCACTCCCCAGATCTGTGGCCCTGAGCCTTGGTGAATCTGGAAGCCAAGGAGGCCTTTCGAGCTAGAGAAGCCCTGTGATTATCCTTGGTCAGGAGACATGTTAAAGGGGTCAGAACCAGGCCTGGGACCCAAGGCCAGCTTCAGGTCAGGAGCAATCCACCTCTGAGGTTTCCCAGTACATGGCTTCTTCAGCCTTGGACAGAGAGACCCTAGCATGACCACAAGGGACAATTGTTTGATCAAGGCCATCCCCATACCTGGAGGAAGTAGACGGGGAGGTGGGGGAGGGTGACTAGTCTTGCCTGGTTCGTAAACAGAGGGCAGCTCCTCTCCCTTGAGAGCGCTTGTGCACGCTCCCTCCTCACACCCACCCTAACCCTGCCTGGTCCAGGGAACAGCCTGGGAGGCCACAGCAGCCCCGGGAGAGGACAGGGGACAGGGCAGGCCTTTGAAGGGCCAGGCACAGCAATAAGAAACCTGAACCGGGAGGGCAGCAGGGGTGTTGGGGTTGGAAAAACATTTCCAGGCATTTTTCTGCTGTAAGAGAAAAAAAAAAAGAAAGAAAGAAAAGAAAATCCACGGGGCCAAGTTCTGACTGTGGAGCTGGTACAGCCCGGGCCCACACTGGTCAGGCCACTGCTGTCGACGCTTTGAGGTCTGAGCTGCAAACGTCAGCAGGCTTTTTCCTGGCTGGCAGGAAGGGAAAGTTCCCTCCAGTGACAGACAAAAATAATGGATTTGGGGCAAGTCTAGGCCTTCAGAGGTTACCGTGAAAATTAATGGAGGGCCACGTTAACTAATGTTACTCTAATCCTGCAGTTTGGAGCATTGGGGCTAAATTTCTGTTTTATGGCATGTTTTACAAACTAACCTATTTGAAATCTTGGAACACTCCAGGCTCGAGTAAGTTCCAGGTCAGGAAAGCTGCCCCCTCCCCTTGAATTCCGATGCCTGGCCACTCCTAGGTGTGGAGCCTGCTGTTGCACTCGTCTGCTATCTCCACTGAACCTTTCACATCAGCTCGTTCATCTTTCAGGTGTTATAATAATTGACTTCAATCAGTATTCCATTATCCTAAACGGGCAATTATCCACATTGTCACTTTCGCATTTGCTCTTTTGACCTAGGGGTCACAGAGGCCCTAGTGTAACAGAACCCAGCAAAATTATTCCCTTACCTGTCATATAAATAGTCATCCCAGCGAAATGAGACCCAAGGGGGCTTTTCGTGAGGTGTTGAGAAGGCCAGTCTAACTCGATCCTTTATTCAGCTCTTTAAGGAATGCAGTACTGTTTTGGCACTCTATCAAAATAAAACAAAGTTCCATTTTTCAGCTTCTTTTTTTCATGCGTGCACCCCTGAGCTTACAAATGCTTCTTTGTGGCCCTCTATTGAAATTTCCATTCAGCTCTTCCATCTGTTAGCTGTGTTTACCTCTATTTCTAGGG
>NW_006159552.1:669473-672878 GCF_000334495.1 Tupaia belangeri chinensis
ATTCAGCATTTCACCTTTATTTGGGGTGTAAGGTCATAAAACTGTCTGGATTATTTTAGCTATATTTATACCAAACTTAATATTGCTTCTTTAACAGGTTTAAAGCTTTTAATTCCCTGGTTCATTATTCATGGTGAGCAGTCTGAAGAGAACACTTTGTGTTTTATAATGAAGAAGGCATTTTATACCCCCTTGCCATCCCTCCTCCATCTTCCAAGGAAGAAAGTGTTCCACAAATGTGCATTTCTTCCAGAGAACATCTCATTAAACTCGTTCAGTCGTCTACACATGGCTGCCGCATGCGCATCCTTGCATCATGGGCAGAGGCTTGCTTAACATCCCCCTCTGTCCAAGAAGTATTACTGTCATTACGATCTTGGAAAACTCTTACAAGAGTGATGGTTTAGCATACACGGTGGAAGTGGGGTCTCCCAGATGGAGCTGGTATATGTGTATGTGTTTAATTTCTCAACACGAACTGACTTTACCCTTTAGCAATAAATTTGGAAGTCCCTCAAGAAGAAATACAGAAATAACAAAATTTACATGCAAGATCATTTTTCTTTCTAGCATTGCCACACTAAAAAAAAAAAAAAAACGTTTCACACACTCCCCATAGCAGCATGAACTTTAAGGAAGCCTCATGGAAGGAGTGTCACCTTTGAAGTGGCAGTTGGATCCCCAGGCCGGCTAGGAGTTCGTGGTGTTAGAACAGTGATTATGTCTGACCTCCATTCCTCCTGCGGTCCAACCTATTTCAATGGTGTGAAGATTGGGGTTTAGGGAAATGCTCGTAGTGATTGGTACCTGGCACATGGGAGGGTGTCCGTCAGTAATGGGCTTTATTTTCGTCATGCCAAATTTTCCAGGATAAAAAGTGCCTAGAATTCGTGTCTAAAGCCATTTGTTTTCACACTAGTGATTCTCTGACACCTCATCTATCATCTGTGACCCATCCCCAGATAGCTGCCTACAGATGTTCTTGTTGCTTCCTCAGTTGATGAGGTTTGGGCCACATTCCCCCAGGACTTGGCAGATCTTGGTGGAGAGGAGTGTCAGTCTTCACCCTCGTATCTGCGTATTTCCTGTGTTAACCATTTTTCAGGGAAGGAAGTAGACATGAACCGAAGCAGTTCTCCAGGGATCGGGTTAAACACAGGTTTCCATTATGTTAAGTCCAAGATCGAGTCTGAGATTTTGTGTATTTGACTCTCAGGTGATGCCAGTACTGCAGGACTACAGATCATTCTTTGAGTACAAAGGATATTAAGATTTGGGAACCAGCAGTTAGCGTAATGGCTATGTCGCTGGATTCCCACGTAGTCGACCGCGGTTCGCGTACCGGACCCGGTGGCTTAAAAAAACTCACGCCGGGCGCGTGTGTGTGCGTGCCCATGATCCCGAGAGGAGAATGGAGGAGAAGGGATTGCGGCGTGACCATCCCCCCTGGGGGGTGATTTCTCGCTTTCTGTCTCTCTGTCTCTCTCTGTCTGTCTGGCGAGCGTACGCGCCCTATAGCGAAAATTTCTCAAAAAAAAAAAAAAGAGGATATTAAGATTTTACAAAATCTGTGTGGGACCCAAATCTGCAAAACAGTAAGAATGTCTTAGATTTAAGTGGAAAGTCTATGTATTTTAACACAATTTGTTTAAAGAAAGACAACGGCTGGCCTATGACTTTCTCAAAGAAACAGAGAAATGATGGTATTCATTAGTTGCCCTCCATGAATGGTGAAGGGATTTGAGTGGTGTCAGTTTCCAGTGTCCAGATGGATGGAGGTACCAAGTCTTCCAGTCTAACCTGCTTACTTCCCTGGTTACCCGTGTTATTCCAAAATGATGACAGCACAGAGGCATGCCCAAGGCACAGCAAAGGAGGTGACAGAATATATGTTGAGTTGCTCAGTAGAATGTGACCATAAAAACCTCACATGACTCCCAGCTCCCCTTTATTTTTTATTTCTTGAAATTAAATGTCTTTGGGCCAGCCTTATGGCCTACTGGTTGAGGGAACCGGATCCCACATGGTTAACCTCAGTTCAAGTTCCGGCCCTGATGGCTTGAAAACCATACTGGGTACACATTTGTGTATGCCCCAAATCGCACAGGTTGATGAAATGGAGGAGAAGGAATTGTGGTGTGACCATACCCCATTGGGGAGTGCTTTCTCCATCTTCCTCTCTCAGTCTCTCTGGCAAGTTCCCGTGCCCTCTGGAAATTTAAAAATACATAAACAAATTTATTTTTCACATAAAGACAGAAAAGACTAAGCCTTTTTTTTTTTTTCAGAAAATTCTGAGAAGTTGAAGATATAAATGCCCATCACTTAAAAACAGCCAACTATTGGGACCAGCAGTTGGCGTAATGGCTATGTCGCTGGACTCCCATGTAGTCAACCGCAGTTCACATCCCGGACCCGGTGGCTTAAAACTCACACCGGCACGTGTGCATGAGTGCCCAAGATCCCGAGAGGAGAATGGAGGAGAAGGGATTGCGGTGTGGCCATCCCCCCTGGGGGGTGATTTTTTGCTTTCTGTCTTTCTCTGTGTGTCTGGCAAGCGCATGCGCCCTATAGCAAAAACCTCAATCGCAGACCCCCTATAGCAAAAACCTCTTAAAAAACAACAACAACAACAAAAAAAAAAAACAGCCAACTATTGCAGTGGTTACACCGCTGACTCCACTTGGCCCACTGCAGTTTGAGTCCCAGACCCAGTAGCTTGAAAATCGTACCAGATATGGATATGCATGCACAAGATCCCAGGAGGAAAATGGAAGAGAAGGGATTGAAGTGCGGCCCTCCCCTCTGAGGGAGTGATTTCTTGCTCTCCCTCTCACTGTCTCTCTCTCCTCTCCAGTAAGTGCACATGCCCTGTGGCAAAAAACTCTTTTTTTAATATATATATATATATATATATTTTGCCATAAGGTGTGTGCACTTGCCAGACAGAGAGACAGAAAACAAGAAATCACCCCCCAGGGGGAAATGGCTATGCCGCAATCCCTTCTCCTCCAATCTCCTTTTGGGATTTTGGGCATGCACGCACACATGCCTGGCTTGAGTTTCAAGTCACTGGGTTGAACTGGTGAACCGCAGTCGGCTATGTGGGAGTCCAGCAACCTAACCATTATACCATCTGCTGGTTCCAGCAAAAAGCTCTTAAAAATTTCCATGAGCACAAGTCTAACTTTACGCATCCTATAAAGTAGCACCTAGCTGGGGCTACATATCCTACTGCAGTCATTGAATAGATATATTTTTTTTCCTGAAACTTTTTTTTTGTAACTCAATTTACATTCCTTCCCTAAACATCATCACAACACACAAAATGCAATCTCCCATCCAGTACACACACTGCATAGTGACTCAATCATGCACATTACAAAAAAAAAAATTTCAAATTCT
>NW_006159552.1:672985-675217 GCF_000334495.1 Tupaia belangeri chinensis
GGAGATGGCAGAGGGTAAGAGATAGGGAATCACAAGGATGGGGGGTAAAAAGCAAAACATACAGAAAACAAGAAATGGAAGATCATTTGCTGACAATAACATGTTTGTTGATGTGCTTGATTGAGACAATATACAGTGTACTCTGGATGGAAAATCCCATTTTGTATGTTGTAGTGATGTACAGTGAATGAATGCAAATCAATAAATTGAATAAAAAAAAAAACTCTTAAAAATTAAAAAAAAAAAAAAGAAAGAAAGAAAAGAAAAATAGTGAGTGGCAGGGCCGGCTGATGGTAACAGGGTTGAGAGGCTGGTCACAGAGCGTGCTTACGATGAATACCAGAGGGCTTGGATCTCCGCTAAAAGTGAATATTCCAGTTACTGAATTTGCAGCAAGTGGACCTTTTAAAAGTCATGATCTTCTTCGAAAAAGTTTTTTCTTGTGTGAAAAATGAGCTTTTTGCCCAGTCATCTCCTTGAATTATCAGAAAAAAATTTCCAGCCCAACCAAGATAAGATGCATTTTTCCACACTCAGAAACATCCGGGATCTGTTTGCTCCATTAACATTACAAATGGAATTCAAGGCAGTACAGCAGGCTCAGCGTCTCCCATTTTGGTCCAGTTCAAACCTTTCGCTGGCTATTTGGAGGGGTAACGATGAGACCATTGGATGTGAAGATATTCTCAATGACCCTTCACAGTGAACAACTAGGAGAACTGTACTTGATGGTGGAGTAGAAGCTTCGTTGATTGTGACACGTGGGCCTGCATGGAAGTGACGCTGCGAGTTGTTTACATCATCTTTTTTCTGTAATTTCATGTACACAAAAATTAAAAGTACTGACACCCGAGAAGTTTTGCCTAAATAGTATCAGTAGTCATCATTTGAAATGATCTGGGTCTTTGGCTCCTGGCTGTCAGATAGCATAAAGCACTAAAGGGAGAGGATCTTAAAGTGTCTAATTTATATTAAAACAATAGCCTTCTTGGTCTTTAGGAAAAAATATCTGCTTATGCATATTATAAAACTACCTGCAGGTTTCAATTCAACCCGTTTTCTAGGTATGCCATATTATTTATTTTTGAATGACCATTATCAGCATTTGACTCTGCAGACTTCATAATAGCATTTTTTCAGAATAAACATTTGTAATTGATTTCGTTGGCCACACTTCAAATTGAGTACAGTGTAAGATATTTATAGTTTCATTATGACTCTGCATTATAGTCCATTAGTACTCAGAAGTAATATTTGCTATAATGAAGCTATTTTAGAATTATAGCTATTTGATTCTTTCAGGTTGAAAAGTATAAATTCAGAGATTTTGATCTTTGTCTTTTCTTTAAAGTGGAATAAAGCAACCACCAGAGTAGGGAGAACTGTTGTACTTCACAGATTTAATATGTATTTAATGTATTAACAGCGATACTATTAAAGAAATGGAGTAAAACTTCTTTTCTTTATTCTTCATTTATATATTACAAGATGCTTAAGTTTAAAACAGTTTCAGAACATTCTCATACATACTGTGCTTTCATAACCAAATTCCTTAATAATTTACTTAAAAATAAATTTCCACTGTGGTTGCAAAAAAAAAAAGAAAAGAAAAGAAAAGAAATGGCTATTTATCACTCATATTTTTGAAAATGTTAAAGTAATTTGTCTGAATTGTATAGAACAGCATTTTGAACACTTTGGTGATCTTTTTTCCTTTTTTTTTTTTTTTTTTTGTTGTTGTTTTTTAAGTTTTTTCCATATGGTGCACTACCCTCTAGAAAGAGACAGAAAGAGGGAAGTGAGAAATCACCCCCCAGGGGACATGGCCACACCACAATCCCTTTTCCCCCATTCTCCTCTTGGGATTTTGGGTGCTCACACACATGCACCTGGCATGACTTTCAAGCTGCCAAGTTGGGTCTCCAACTGCAGTCGGCCATGTGGGAATCTAAGGCCTTCACCACCACACACCACCTGCTGGCCCCTCAAGATTTCTTTTCATTTGCGTGTGCTCTTTTAATGTTGATTTTAAATAGCTTTAGTCCACTAAAACGAATGTTGGTTTTGTTATTCGTTGTTTGTGTTTTAGCAACACAAGTTTCTAGAGAAAAAGGCAGTCACTTGCATTTCGTTTTATGGCAACATGGGGAATATATGGCAAGTTGCTGGCGCCTTCTGTCCTCGGGTTCCTGGAGCAGGGCATCAGGCCAGCCGTGAAGCTCTGCATACCCA
>NW_006159552.1:678894-690788 GCF_000334495.1 Tupaia belangeri chinensis
TAAAAAAAAAAAAAAGAAAGAAAGAAAAGAAAAATAGTGAGTGGCAGGGCCGGCTGATGGTAACAGGGTTGAGAGGCTGGTCACAGAGCGTGCTTACGATGAATACCAGAGGGCTTGGATCTCCGCTAAAAGTGAATATTCCAGTTACTGAATTTGCAGCAAGTGGACCTTTTAAAAGTCATGATCTTCTTCGAAAAAGTTTTTTCTTGTGTGAAAAATGAGCTTTTTGCCCAGTCATCTCCTTGAATTATCAGAAAAAAATTTCCAGCCCAACCAAGATAAGATGCATTTTTCCACACTCAGAAACATCCGGGATCTGTTTGCTCCATTAACATTACAAATGGAATTCAAGGCAGTACAGCAGGCTCAGCGTCTCCCATTTTGGTCCAGTTCAAACCTTTCGCTGGCTATTTGGAGGGGTAACGATGAGACCATTGGATGTGAAGATATTCTCAATGACCCTTCACAGTGAACAACTAGGAGAACTGTACTTGATGGTGGAGTAGAAGCTTCGTTGATTGTGACACGTGGGCCTGCATGGAAGTGACGCTGCGAGTTGTTTACATCATCTTTTTTCTGTAATTTCATGTACACAAAAATTAAAAGTACTGACACCCGAGAAGTTTTGCCTAAATAGTATCAGTAGTCATCATTTGAAATGATCTGGGTCTTTGGCTCCTGGCTGTCAGATAGCATAAAGCACTAAAGGGAGAGGATCTTAAAGTGTCTAATTTATATTAAAACAATAGCCTTCTTGGTCTTTAGGAAAAAATATCTGCTTATGCATATTATAAAACTACCTGCAGGTTTCAATTCAACCCGTTTTCTAGGTATGCCATATTATTTATTTTTGAATGACCATTATCAGCATTTGACTCTGCAGACTTCATAATAGCATTTTTTCAGAATAAACATTTGTAATTGATTTCGTTGGCCACACTTCAAATTGAGTACAGTGTAAGATATTTATAGTTTCATTATGACTCTGCATTATAGTCCATTAGTACTCAGAAGTAATATTTGCTATAATGAAGCTATTTTAGAATTATAGCTATTTGATTCTTTCAGGTTGAAAAGTATAAATTCAGAGATTTTGATCTTTGTCTTTTCTTTAAAGTGGAATAAAGCAACCACCAGAGTAGGGAGAACTGTTGTACTTCACAGATTTAATATGTATTTAATGTATTAACAGCGATACTATTAAAGAAATGGAGTAAAACTTCTTTTCTTTATTCTTCATTTATATATTACAAGATGCTTAAGTTTAAAACAGTTTCAGAACATTCTCATACATACTGTGCTTTCATAACCAAATTCCTTAATAATTTACTTAAAAATAAATTTCCACTGTGGTTGCAAAAAAAAAAAGAAAAGAAAAGAAAAGAAATGGCTATTTATCACTCATATTTTTGAAAATGTTAAAGTAATTTGTCTGAATTGTATAGAACAGCATTTTGAACACTTTGGTGATCTTTTTTCCTTTTTTTTTTTTTTTTTTTGTTGTTTTTTTTTAAGTTTTTGCACTACCCTCTAGAAAGAGACAGAAAGAGGGAAGTGAGAAATCACCCCCCAGGGGACATGGCCACACCACAATCCCTTTTCCCCCATTCTCCTCTTGGGATTTTGGGTGCTCACACACATGCACCTGGCATGACTTTCAAGCTGCCAAGTTGGGTCTCCAACTGCAGTCGGCCATGTGGGAATCTAAGGCCTTCACCACCACACACCACCTGCTGGCCCCTCAAGATTTCTTTTCATTTGCGTGTGCTCTTTTAATGTTGATTTTAAATAGCTTTAGTCCACTAAAACGAATGTTGGTTTTGTTATTCGTTGTTTGTGTTTTAGCAACACAAGTTTCTAGAGAAAAAGGCAGTCACTTGCATTTCGTTTTATGGCAACATGGGGAATATATGGCAAGTTGCTGGCGCCTTCTGTCCTCGGGTTCCTGGAGCAGGGCATCAGGCCAGCCGTGAAGCTCTGCATACACAGGCTTCAAAGTAATGTGTTCTGACCCCTGCTGAGCTTAAGGTCAAGGAAGCTCGAAAGTATAGTGTGTTCAAGGACATCATGTCTACTGTGAGTGCCATTCTTATCAACATCTTTGATTTGTGTACTTGTGGTAATTTTCTGGGAACTGACAGTAGGGCGTCCTATTGTTAGCAAACTAATACAATTTTTCAGCAAAGGAAAAGCTCTTTTTTTTTTTTTTCAGCCTTTTGCCATAAAGTGTAAGCACTCACCAGAGAGAGACAAAGAGAGACAGTGCGAAGGAAAGTAAGAACTCATTCACCCAGGGAGATGGCCACACTGCAATCTCTTCTCCTTCATTCTCCTTCTGGGATTTTGGGCACACACATACTCCGTGTGAATTTCAAGCTGCCAGGTCAAGGACTCGAACCGCTGTGGGCCACATGGGAGTCCAGTGCCTAAACAACCATGGCACCCTACTGGTTACAGGCACAAGCCCTTATTTCCAATTCACACAAAGATATTCTTTGAGCTAGCAGCTGCATTGAATTGGGGTCGTTGTGTAGTGGTTAGCTTAAGGAATGTTTGCATAGTTTTGGCCCTTCAGGTATCCTCAAAGACTGCTCATAGGCATGAGGATGATAAGAAACTAAAGATTGGGACCAGCAATTGGCATAATGGCTTTATCACTGCTGTTCGAGACCTGGACCTGGTGACTTTAACTCACACCAGGCGAGCATGTGTGTTTATGTGTGTGTGTGCCCAAGATCCCGAGAGGAGAATGGGGGAGAAGGGATTGCGGTGTTGGCCATCCCCTCGGGGGGTGATTTCTCACTTTCTGTCTCTGTCTTTCTGGTGAGCGCACGTACCCTATAGCAAAAACCTCCCCCCAAAAAAAAAAAAAAAAAAGAGAGAGAGAGAGACTAAATATAAAGCACAAAAATGTCCCTTTGGGTCTTACTGGAATGTCTAGAAAAACTCCCACCTTCAGCTGAACATGCAGGCTCTAAAGGAGTTTTCCAACGCTTCTTAAAAGGCTTGGGATTTCTGAAGAACCTCACCATTGGGTCCCTGAGTTGCTTTATTATTGATTTTCTTAACAGTCTCATTAGGTGTTAAGGATTTTAATTAAGTAGTTTTCTCTAATAGACTTGTCCTTCGGAAAAAAGGCCAAAGATGACAGGCCATCATCCAGTGGCCTCCATTTGGAAATCCCTGACACCCTTCCCTTCCAACTTGGAATGAGACCTCATTTGTCTGGTCCCAGACATTCCTCGTCAGTCAGTCCTGGCTTTGCCTCCGACTAGCTGCTCATCTTCAGCTCTCTGCATCTCAGTTCCCTTTCCTCCACCTCAAGTTCTCTGAGATCTTCTGATCCTCTTCAAATTAAATACATCTCTGATTCGGTCAGAGCAGCAGGTAAAGATCCCCGAGGTAATGTAATGAAATGTGAAATTTTGCTTCTCTATAAACACAGAGGGAACGTTGGAAGCTATTCCTGTCTTCGTTTTTTGGGTCAAGTCATTTCTCCCCTGTCATGAATGCCTTCCTGCAGGAGAACCGGCTGCACACATGTTTTCAATGTGCTCACAGCCCGAGACACGTTTTGTAGCCGTTTGATGAGACAGAAGTACGGAGCATGTGCGTAGACGCGTGTTTGCCGGTGTCTGCACATTTACACGCGGCCATCACGTGGGGATGCTGATTGGTCCTAATCCACTCTAATAACGTAGTGAGAGATTGCATCATGTTTTGTTTAACGAAATTTGAAAACTATCTGCAGCTGTGAAGGCATGGCGCTCGTAATTCATCTGCGGGCCTGTCTCTCTTCCTTGTGGGAGACAAGCCCATATCTCATATCAGCTCATTGCTCTGTGAGTCCTCTGTGGACGCAGGACGACCGCATGATAGATGCTGTAAAACAGGGATGTTATTTCCACGAGCAGGGAGGTTAAACCCTGTGGCACATGAGTGATGAGGCACAAGCGAGTTAAGAAGACAGTATTTCTCTCTACAGCAGATAATATACTGCCTTTATTCTGTAGCTATATTTGTATTAACAATACCGCTAAAAAGAAAAGATGGGAGAGGTCGAACTCTTACGGTTTGGGGTTTATTTATTTCTACAACGTTGCCTCTTCCATATTCAGCGCTCTTTGGGAATTTTTTAAGAAGCCACTGTGGTCATGGCCAGCCTTCTTTCAAGATTTGGCTTTGATTTTTATGTAGCATTCTAAGGCTGATTTCCCATAGCTTTAGTCATTTTCTGCACTTGAAATTGAATTTACTACTCAAAAACTCCGATTAGTTCCTATTTTTCAAAACCGTGCTATGTATAGTAGTTTGAACTTTTGACCCAATAATAAATGTTTGAAGTCTAAGATACTCATAAACCGTTAATGGGGTTGATATTCCTTAAAAACAAGCCCGCACCCCTTTCATGTTAACTCTCTTCTCTGCCTCCCGAGGAGACCGAGGTCCTGCTTAACTCTTTCTTTCTTGGAATGAAACAAGACTGCCTCCCTGGTTGGCTCTTCCCCCACATTCTTTCAAGAGGAATGAGGTCGTTAGAAGTCATGCGTCAGACAGTACTGATGGAGGCTGGGCCAGGTCGTCTGACAGCAGCCCCTCCGTAGTTGGCCCGTGCAGAATGCAGTGCTCGCTGGCCAGCACCGTGGAGCTGGTACGCCACATACCTGCACTCTCCCCTCTAATGCACACACACCTGTTCGGTAGTACTGCTCTACCTTCGATAGATAGTCCCTGAGTACCCAGAACCACCCCTTCATGAAACAATTTAACGTATATACATATTCACGCTGCATAGCTTAGCATCGCTGAGCGCTAAATAATCTGAACAGACAGAGCTTTCATTAATAGTTCATCAATAGTTTTATTAAGAACAGAGTTGTTGGGGATTAGCAGGTGGCGTGGTGGTTAAGGTGCTGGACATTCCCACATGACTGACCATGGTTCGAGTCCCGGGCCTGGTCGTTTGCCTTCTCTCTCTCTCTCTTTCTCTCTCTCTCTCTCTCTCTCTCTGTGTGTGTGTGTGTGTGTGTGTGTGTGTATGTCTCTCTCTCTGGTCAAATTAAAATAAACGAATAAATAAAATAAATTAAAAAAAAAAAAAAAGAACAGAGTTGTGGGGGCCGAACAGTGACACAGTGGTAAAATGCAACACTCTGCAAGGCTGACGTATTAGAGAAGGTTCCAGTCCCATGCAAAGACCTGCCTGAGCATCGCTGATACCTTCATGTCCTTGATCCAGCCTTGCCTGAGTCTGGGCACGGGTTGCAGTGTTAAGACCTGTTCAGGGTACTATCTTTCTTGGTGTCTCTCTTGCTCATAGGAAAAAAAATCATAATTGACTTGAAAATAGAAGGATAGAGTTGTATTTGAGGAGTTACTACTATAGTAGATGCTAATAATTTCAAGGGATATCATAATTATTGAAGAAGACCTTGGTTAACCCGGAATATTTCTTCGAATACTGTCCTCCTTGACGTGGAACTAGAGGACCCTCTGAGTTTTCTGACTGCCTGGAGTACGTAGGAAGCATCAAGTTTGTGCTCTGCTTTCTTCCCCTTGAATTTCCCATTCTCCAGTAAGATGGCTTAAGTCCTCCTTGCTAAAAGCCCATTTGCTTATCCCCTGCTACCTTAGCCTGATGTTTGCAGTTTAGGGATTAGCAGGCCCTCCCAAGAAAGAAGAATGTGATTTCTCAACATTGTCCCAGCTAGTAAGGATCAAAGGTTTTCCACCACGCCACCTGCCAGCCCCCCATATGGCCAACCGCGGTTCAAATCCTGGACCTGGTGGCTTGTTTGCTTTCTTCCTCTCTCGCTCTCGCTCTCAGTCTCTCTCTGATCAAACTGGAAGATAATAATAAGTAAAGTTAAATAAAAATTCTTTAGGGACCAACAGTTAACGTAATGGCTATGTTGCTGAACTCCCATGTAGTCGACCACGGTTTGAGCCCCAGACCCAGTGGCTTAAACTCATGCTGGGTGCGTGTGCTTGCGTGCCCAAGATCCCAAGAGGAGAATGGAGGAGATGGGATTGCGGCGTGGTCATCCCCCCTGGGAGGGAGGTGATTTCTCACTTTCTGTCTCTCTGCCTCTCTCTGTCTTTCTGGTGAGCGCATGCGCCCTATAGCAAAAACCTCTCCAAAAAATTAATTAATTAATTAAAATAATTCTTTAAAACAAAACGAAAGCTTTCCTCCATGATCTTTTCACCTTCTATTTTGTTCTGAAACCTACAGCCCAGCGTAAGTCTGAGGAGTCTCCGACAAGAACACGGAAGTAATGTTTTCTAGAAAACCTTCTGGAAGCGAGTTGTTATTGACCTACTGCCACCTGCAGAGAGGTGGAGGGGAAATGCAGCATTCCAGGGCATGCTCCCTTCCCGTGTTCCCTTTTGTTAGTATGAGAGATCCTTCTAGCTCTTCTCCTGTCAGCTTTGGTCAAGTCACCAGCTTGTTTTCAACTTTCTGATAAACCAGTCCTCAGAGATGGAGAGTCCTTCGTGTTTTGTTTGGCCTAGATTATTTTTTTAATCCAGTACATGATAGTAAATGGCACCCCAAATTAGTGTCCCTCTCCCCCGAATCTCTGTTCAAGCTGTTTTTCATTTAGGGGAAGAGCTAAATAGAATCTGTAAAATGTTTAACCATCTCTCCGAATACGGTCCTGCTACCCACTGAAATTCTTGGTGGTCCTATTTGCATTTGAAAGTTGGCTTTGTTATTTATGCAGAGTTCTGTCATCCACACTCATGCCTTGTCTTTATTTTTTCTTTTGGAGATAAAAAGGAAAAAAAGTGGGCTATTATGTACATCAAAATGTCTCCATACATATTACAAATGTCTTCCAATTCTAAAGAACACATTTTTCTTTTTTCCTTAGCCTGTTTCTTGTTCTACCCTCAGGGTAATTTAATAATAATTTTAAAAGAATAATAATAAAAAGCATTAGATTTTTTTTTGAGAGGTTTTTTGCTTATAGGGCGTGTGTGCTAGCCAGACAGACAGAGACAGAGACAGAAAGTGAGAAATCACCTCCCCAGGGGGGATGGCCACACCGCAGTTTCTTCTCCATTCTCCTCTCGGGATCTTGAGCACACACGCACATGCGCCCGGCGTGAGTCTCAAGCACCGGGTCCTGGACTCGAAATGCAGTCAACTACATGGGAGTCCAGACTCGAAACGCAGTCAACTACATGGGAGTCCAGCGACATAGCCATTACGCTAACTGCTGGTCCCAAGAGCATTAGATTTTGATTGTCGTCTTCATTTCTCCTCCTGCTTCATTTTCCATGACTGAAAATAGCCTGCGATTCTAGAGATTACAAAAGGGCAGTGTGTACTTCGACCCATTATTGTACTGGTTTTATAAACATCATTCTTTCAAGCCCTGTAAGCCCAACCCTCTGTAAGGCTGCAGGGTTCCGCTCCCAGAGCTGTTTTTTCTGTTGCTCTTGGAAGTCAGCAAAAAACTCTTTTCCTGCTCCTCCTTTGCTTTCCTACACTCTTAATTTTCTCCTGAGACTAACCCTCTCTTTATTATACACTCACCTTTCCTGGGTAGCTCTTTTATTTTTCTGGAATTTTTACAATATTTTTAGAACTGGGTTCAAACATCTCAGCACCCTGAGAGATGCTGGTAGCACAGGACAGTCTCCTGAGGGGACATGTCTAATGTTATAAAATCATCAGTTTTCCACGGGGCCACTTCTCATTTCTACCGCTGTGTGACTTTGGCAAATCGATGAACATTCCTTTTTTTTTTTTTTTCCCTCACTGGTAAAAGAGAAACAGTAAGTCCTGCGCATTTAACTCAGAGTTTTGTCACGAGGATCAAATGCCATATTGTGAGAATGCTTTGCCAAACATACAAGGCAGTGTGTCTGTCGGATATTTGCAACAAATTTAATCAGCGTGAGTGGCATGATTAGTGTGAAATACAGTAAATTTGATGTGGACCTTGTATTGATTTATTTCTATATGCCAGCCACTGTTGTAGGCACTTTGTACCCATTTTGTAATTTAATTTTCTTTTTCTCTCTTTTTTTTTTTTTTGAGAGGTTTTTGCACTCGCCTGAGAGATAGAAAGCGAGAAATCACCTCCCAGGGGGGATGGCCACACTGCAATCCCTTCTCCTCCATTCTCCTCTCAGGATCTTGGGCACGCACGCACACGCGCCTGGTGTGTTTAAGCCACCAGGTCTGGGACTTGAACTGCGGTCGACTACATGGGAGTTCACCGACATAGACATTACACTAACTGCTGGTCCCTCATTTAATTTTCTTTTTAAAAGCCTTCAAAAGAGGTATTGTTAGCCTATTTTTTGTTTTGTTTTGTTTTGTTTTGTTTTAAGACACTTATTCACCCTGACGTGAGGCTCCTGCCTCAGTCTCCCTGCCAGGACGGTTGGCATGCCCCACCATGCACGGCTCTTGTTTTTCTCTATCAGACAGGGTCTTGTTCTGTTGTTCAGGCTAGCCTCAAGCTTCAACCCTCCTGCCCCAGCCTCCCTAAGTCTCTGGGATGACTGGCACAAGCTAACCTTTCGGTTAGAGAATTGAACCCAGCTCCTGGGGGGTCCAACCTGCAGAACACAGCTTGCTGGCTATGCTCACCACCACAACCTGCTCTATTATCCTTATTTTACAACTGAAGCGGCTTTTCCAGTCATTAAGTGGCAGAGCTGGGATTCAAACCAGGTTGTCTCCAAGGCCCAGACTTTCCTCATGGCTTCTCTCTGCCTTACAAGTTAGAAGGAAGAGAGGAGTAAAGAAACTTCCAGAATCCCTATGCTCAGCTGTGTCATACTTTCAGGCTTGAGTGGTTTTGCTCCAAAAGAATATTAGGTGTGAGTACCAGGGATAGGCAAGTGTTTCAGCATGTAAGGTATCAGAAAGAAGAGGGCTTGGGCCTGGCCGCAGTGGAACAGCAGAATGCTCTGCAGTGTTGGAGACCCTGTGAAAGACAGGTTCGATTCCTGGACCACCCTGTGTATATGGGTGTGTGAGCCCGAGCCTATGTTCCCAGCCAGATGAGGATGGGGAAGGATTGTGATGTGAGAACCTGCTGACAGTGCTTCTCTCTCTCTCTCTCTCTCTCTTATTCCCATGAAAGAAATAAGTAAATTTAAGAAGAAAGAAGCTTTCAAAAGTCACTATGTCTTATAAACATTTTACTTATTTATTTCTGCATCCTATGAAACAAACCAACAAAAATACATAAATAAGTCATTACTTTGCATCAGTCAAAAATGTCTGACATTGGGAACCAGCAGTTAGCGTAAAGGCTATGTCGCTGGACTCCCACGTAGTCGACTGCAGTTCACGTCCCGGACCCGGTGGCTTAAAACTCACATCGGGCATGTGTGCGTGCGTGCCCAAGATCCCGAGAGGAGAATGGAGGAGAAGGGATTGCAGCATGACCCTCCCCCCTGGGGGGTGATTTCTCGCTTTCTGTCTCTCTGTCTCTCTCTGTCTGTCTGGAGAGCGCACGCGCCCTATAGCAAAAACCTCTCCAAAAAAAAAAAATATGTCTGACATTGCCCGACAATGAAAAAAAAAAAAAACCAGTAATAGTTTATGTAAAACCACAGACAGCGCTCCATACTTCAGTCTCTAACAAATGCTTTTTCAATGATTTTCTTGGCAGGTTTACTTGGTTAGGGGCTCATCATTTAAGCAGTCTTTTTCAGAGCAGTTGACTGGATGCTTATGAGATTTAGCCTCTGATCTCCTGCCCTCATTAAGAAGACCCTTATGGGTGCTTCCGGTTCATTCTCGGCCATCTTGCTTTTGTTTTCCGAGTATACATTTTTGCTTTACTACTCAGTAGTTGGCTCTCAACACAGGAAGGCAAGTTTGACTTCATAAAACCAACAACTAACATTTGCACAGTGGTTTGCCACTGACAAAGCAAGCACTGTTCGTCGCATTGTTTCACTCCCCGCGCCGTGGGGTCATGTTGGAGGCCTCCAGATCACCAAGGAGGAAGCTGCCGTCCCCGAGGCTCTGCAGCAATCTCACTGATAATGTTTGCAGTTTCATCCTACATGGGCCCCACAGTCCGACCCTTCACTCCCTTGACTGGATTCGGTATTTCCTTGTGTCTCACAAAGCTTTCAGTACAGTGGCTTAAACTGGGCCTTCCGTAAATGCGTGCAAAATGGAAGCCTACATGAGTAAAAAGATCAGTGAGCTCTGGCCTTATCTCTGTACATCAAAATTTTGTAAACTATAATCCAAAGATGTCTGTAGATCTTCTGAAATCTTACACACAGAATGCAGTCGTGTCCAGGCTCACACACATGCATGAATTTCTTTTTTTTTTTTTAATGGAAGAAGGTACCCTGCTTCCTTTCATCAGATTCTCAAAAGAGTCTATGTCTCACGTAAGGTTAATAATCACTGCTTTAAAAGATTAAGCAGTGGGCCAACAGGTGGCGTGGTGGTTGAGGCGTTGGACACTCCCATATGGCTGACCATGGTTCAAGTCCTGGACCTGGTGGCTTGCTTTCTCACTTTTCCTCGTTCTCTCTGTGTCTCTCTTGTTCTAACTATAGTAAATGAATGAATAAATAAAATTAAAATTAAAAAAAATTTAAAAGATTAAGCAGATAGCTGCAAAATGCTTTATGATTTTATGTAGCATTCTTAACAAAAGATAGAATAATCAGAAAGTTAGATTTAACCTCTGTGTCATAAAGGGTATAATTTTTTTTTTTATGTTTTTGCCATAGGGCATGTGCATTCACCAGAGACAGAGAGGGGTCCTCTCACTGTGTTTTCTTTATCATTTATGTTTCCATAGCTTCAGTGTGAATATAGCTGTATTTTAGCT
This sequence comes from Tupaia belangeri chinensis, assembly GCF_000334495.1. NCBI lineage: Eukaryota > Metazoa > Chordata > Mammalia > Scandentia > Tupaiidae > Tupaia > Tupaia belangeri. The sequence continues at coordinate 689,727 of NW_006159552.1, forward strand.
GAGAAATAATGCACCACAGGCTAAAATATTTTTCTTATTCCTTCCAGCTTTGAGAGTTTCTTCCTTCCTCCCTCCCTCCCTCTCTCTCTCTCTCTCTCTCTCTCTCTCTCTCTCTTTGAGATTTTTGCTATAGGACTCATGTACTTGACAGAGAGACAAAAAGCAAGGAATCTCCCCCCAGGAGGGATGGCTACACCACAGTCCCTTCTCCATTTTCCTCTTGGGATCTTAGGCATGCACACACACATACGTGGCATGAGTTTTAAGCCTGGGGATCTAGGACTCAAACCGTGGCGAATGATGTGGAAGTCTAGCACCTTAAACACCCTGCCACCTACTGGCCCCAAGACAGTTTCTTAACCCAACATTTGATATTGAGAAATTTTACTTATTTACAAATGAAATTATATACCTTTTGATATACTGGGTGCTTCTGTTTTTTATTTTTTTTAAGAATTACTTATTTAATTATATTTGTTGTTATTATTTTTATTTCTAGACCAGAAAGTGAGAAAGGGAAAATGAGGAAGCAAGCTGACAGGTTCGGAACTTGAACCGTGGTCAGCTGTGTGGGAGTCCAGCACCTTAACCACCATGCCATCTGCCAGCCCCACTGGGTGCTTGCTTCTAAGAGGAAGGTCCATTTCCTCTTTATTTCTGTAAACCTATGGTGGGGTATAGTGTGTGTTCAGTTACCGTCAGTCATTGTGGAGGTTGAGTGAAATAGCTGGGGGCATATTATATGACATCACTAAATTAAAATAGAGAACTTTTCTAGGACTAGCAGATGGCGTAATGGCTATGTCACTGAACTCCCATGTAGCCGACCGCAGTTCGAGTCCCAAACCCAGTGGCTTAAACTCACGCCGAGTGTGTGTGCATGCCCAAGATCCCAAGAGGAGAATGGAGGAGAAGAGATTGCGGCATGGCCATCCCCCCGGGGGGTGATTTCTCGCTTTCTGTCTCTCTGTCTCTCTCTGTCTTTCTGGCCAGCACACGCACCCTATAGCAAAAAACCTCCAAAAAAAAAAAAAAAAAAAAAAAACAAAATAGAGAACTGTT
>NW_006159552.1:693168-695517 GCF_000334495.1 Tupaia belangeri chinensis
AAAAAAAAAAAAAACCAGTAATAGTTTATGTAAAACCACAGACAGCGCTCCATACTTCAGTCTCTAACAAATGCTTTTTCAATGATTTTCTTGGCAGGTTTACTTGGTTAGGGGCTCATCATTTAAGCAGTCTTTTTCAGAGCAGTTGACTGGATGCTTATGAGATTTAGCCTCTGATCTCCTGCCCTCATTAAGAAGACCCTTATGGGTGCTTCCGGTTCATTCTCGGCCATCTTGCTTTTGTTTTCCGAGTATACATTTTTGCTTTACTACTCAGTAGTTGGCTCTCAACACAGGAAGGCAAGTTTGACTTCATAAAACCAACAACTAACATTTGCACAGTGGTTTGCCACTGACAAAGCAAGCACTGTTCGTCGCATTGTTTCACTCCCCGCGCCGTGGGGTCATGTTGGAGGCCTCCAGATCACCAAGGAGGAAGCTGCCGTCCCCGAGGCTCTGCAGCAATCTCACTGATAATGTTTGCAGTTTCATCCTACATGGGCCCCACAGTCCGACCCTTCACTCCCTTGACTGGATTCGGTATTTCCTTGTGTCTCACAAAGCTTTCAGTACAGTGGCTTAAACTGGGCCTTCCGTAAATGCGTGCAAAATGGAAGCCTACATGAGTAAAAAGATCAGTGAGCTCTGGCCTTATCTCTGTACATCAAAATTTTGTAAACTATAATCCAAAGATGTCTGTAGATCTTCTGAAATCTTACACACAGAATGCAGTCGTGTCCAGGCTCACACACATGCATGAATTTCTTTTTTTTTTTTTAATGGAAGAAGGTACCCTGCTTCCTTTCATCAGATTCTCAAAAGAGTCTATGTCTCACGTAAGGTTAATAATCACTGCTTTAAAAGATTAAGCAGTGGGCCAACAGGTGGCGTGGTGGTTGAGGCGTTGGACACTCCCATATGGCTGACCATGGTTCAAGTCCTGGACCTGGTGGCTTGCTTTCTCACTTTTCCTCGTTCTCTCTGTGTCTCTCTTGTTCTAACTATAGTAAATGAATGAATAAATAAAATTAAAATTAAAAAAAATTTAAAAGATTAAGCAGATAGCTGCAAAATGCTTTATGATTTTATGTAGCATTCTTAACAAAAGATAGAATAATCAGAAAGTTAGATTTAACCTCTGTGTCATAAAGGGTATAATTTTTTTTTTTATGTTTTTGCCATAGGGCATGTGCATTCACCAGAGACAGAGAGGGGTCCTCTCACTGTGTTTTCTTTATCATTTATGTTTCCATAGCTTCAGTGTGAATATAGCTGTATTTTAGCTGAGAAATAATGCACCACAGGCTAAAATATTTTTCTTATTCCTTCCAGCTTTGAGAGTTTCTTCCTTCCTCCCTCCCTCCCTCTCTCTCTCTCTCTCTCTCTCTCTCTCTCTCTCTCTTTGAGATTTTTGCTATAGGACTCATGTACTTGACAGAGAGACAAAAAGCAAGGAATCTCCCCCCAGGAGGGATGGCTACACCACAGTCCCTTCTCCATTTTCCTCTTGGGATCTTAGGCATGCACACACACATACGTGGCATGAGTTTTAAGCCTGGGGATCTAGGACTCAAACCGTGGCGAATGATGTGGAAGTCTAGCACCTTAAACACCCTGCCACCTACTGGCCCCAAGACAGTTTCTTAACCCAACATTTGATATTGAGAAATTTTACTTATTTACAAATGAAATTATATACCTTTTGATATACTGGGTGCTTCTGTTTTTTATTTTTTTTAAGAATTACTTATTTAATTATATTTGTTGTTATTATTTTTATTTCTAGACCAGAAAGTGAGAAAGGGAAAATGAGGAAGCAAGCTGACAGGTTCGGAACTTGAACCGTGGTCAGCTGTGTGGGAGTCCAGCACCTTAACCACCATGCCATCTGCCAGCCCCACTGGGTGCTTGCTTCTAAGAGGAAGGTCCATTTCCTCTTTATTTCTGTAAACCTATGGTGGGGTATAGTGTGTGTTCAGTTACCGTCAGTCATTGTGGAGGTTGAGTGAAATAGCTGGGGGCATATTATATGACATCACTAAATTAAAATAGAGAACTTTTCTAGGACTAGCAGATGGCGTAATGGCTATGTCACTGAACTCCCATGTAGCCGACCGCAGTTCGAGTCCCAAACCCAGTGGCTTAAACTCACGCCGAGTGTGTGTGCATGCCCAAGATCCCAAGAGGAGAATGGAGGAGAAGAGATTGCGGCATGGCCATCCCCCCGGGGGGTGATTTCTCGCTTTCTGTCTCTCTGTCTCTCTCTGTCTTTCTGGCCAGCACACGCACCCTATAGCAAAAAACCTCCAAAAAAAAAAAAAAAAAAAAAAAACAAAATAGAGAACTGTT
>NW_006159552.1:695631-697840 GCF_000334495.1 Tupaia belangeri chinensis
AAAAAAAAAAAAAACCAGTAATAGTTTATGTAAAACCACAGACAGCGCTCCATACTTCAGTCTCTAACAAATGCTTTTTCAATGATTTTCTTGGCAGGTTTACTTGGTTAGGGGCTCATCATTTAAGCAGTCTTTTTCAGAGCAGTTGACTGGATGCTTATGAGATTTAGCCTCTGATCTCCTGCCCTCATTAAGAAGACCCTTATGGGTGCTTCCGGTTCATTCTCGGCCATCTTGCTTTTGTTTTCCGAGTATACATTTTTGCTTTACTACTCAGTAGTTGGCTCTCAACACAGGAAGGCAAGTTTGACTTCATAAAACCAACAACTAACATTTGCACAGTGGTTTGCCACTGACAAAGCAAGCACTGTTCGTCGCATTGTTTCACTCCCCGCGCCGTGGGGTCATGTTGGAGGCCTCCAGATCACCAAGGAGGAAGCTGCCGTCCCCGAGGCTCTGCAGCAATCTCACTGATAATGTTTGCAGTTTCATCCTACATGGGCCCCACAGTCCGACCCTTCACTCCCTTGACTGGATTCGGTATTTCCTTGTGTCTCACAAAGCTTTCAGTACAGTGGCTTAAACTGGGCCTTCCGTAAATGCGTGCAAAATGGAAGCCTACATGAGTAAAAAGATCAGTGAGCTCTGGCCTTATCTCTGTACATCAAAATTTTGTAAACTATAATCCAAAGATGTCTGTAGATCTTCTGAAATCTTACACACAGAATGCAGTCGTGTCCAGGCTCACACACATGCATGAATTTCTTTTTTTTTTTTTAATGGAAGAAGGTACCCTGCTTCCTTTCATCAGATTCTCAAAAGAGTCTATGTCTCACGTAAGGTTAATAATCACTGCTTTAAAAGATTAAGCAGTGGGCCAACAGGTGGCGTGGTGGTTGAGGCGTTGGACACTCCCATATGGCTGACCATGGTTCAAGTCCTGGACCTGGTGGCTTGCTTTCTCACTTTTCCTCGTTCTCTCTGTGTCTCTCTTGTTCTAACTATAGTAAATGAATGAATAAATAAAATTAAAATTAAAAAAAATTTAAAAGATTAAGCAGATAGCTGCAAAATGCTTTATGATTTTATGTAGCATTCTTAACAAAAGATAGAATAATCAGAAAGTTAGATTTAACCTCTGTGTCATAAAGGGTATAATTTTTTTTTTTATGTTTTTGCCATAGGGCATGTGCATTCACCAGAGACAGAGAGGGGTCCTCTCACTGTGTTTTCTTTATCATTTATGTTTCCATAGCTTCAGTGTGAATATAGCTGTATTTTAGCTGAGAAATAATGCACCACAGGCTAAAATATTTTTCTTATTCCTTCCAGCTTTGAGAGTTTCTTCCTTCCTCCCTCCCTCCCTCTCTCTCTCTCTCTCTCTCTCTCTCTCTCTCTCTCTTTGAGATTTTTGCTATAGGACTCATGTACTTGACAGAGAGACAAAAAGCAAGGAATCTCCCCCCAGGAGGGATGGCTACACCACAGTCCCTTCTCCATTTTCCTCTTGGGATCTTAGGCATGCACACACACATACGTGGCATGAGTTTTAAGCCTGGGGATCTAGGACTCAAACCGTGGCGAATGATGTGGAAGTCTAGCACCTTAAACACCCTGCCACCTACTGGCCCCAAGACAGTTTCTTAACCCAACATTTGATATTGAGAAATTTTACTTATTTACAAATGAAATTATATACCTTTTGATATACTGGGTGCTTCTGTTTTTTATTTTTTTTAAGAATTACTTATTTAATTATATTTGTTGTTATTATTTTTATTTCTAGACCAGAAAGTGAGAAAGGGAAAATGAGGAAGCAAGCTGACAGGTTCGGAACTTGAACCGTGGTCAGCTGTGTGGGAGTCCAGCACCTTAACCACCATGCCATCTGCCCACCCCACTGGGTGCTTGCTTCTAAGAGGAAGGTCCATTTCCTCTTTATTTCTGTAAACCTATGGTGGGGTATAGTGTGTGTTCAGTTACCGTCAGTCATTGTGGAGGTTGAGTGAAATAGCTGGGGGCATATTATATGACATCACTAAATTAAAATAGAGAACTTTTCTAGGACTAGCAGATGGCGTAATGGCTATGTCACTGAACTCCCATGTAGCCGACCGCAGTTCGAGTCCCAAACCCAGTGGCTTACACTCACGCCGAGTGTGTGTGCATGCCCAAGATCCCAAGAGGAGAATGGAGGAGAAGAGATTGC
>NW_006159552.1:697891-718939 GCF_000334495.1 Tupaia belangeri chinensis
AAAAAAAACCCCCCAAAAAAAAAAAAAAAAAAAGAAAACAAAATAGAGAACTGTTCTAATTACAACAGTAGACAACCTAGCTTATCAGAAATATACAAGCAAAAAAAAATTATAAAGAGTACTTTGCTGTCTATAAGCTATAGTTTAATCAGGTAGAGGAAGCCATTATCTCTCATTCTGGGCATAAGAGTGTCTATCTTTATCTTTTACCATAAGAGAAGAACATGAAAAGGAATCAAAAATGAAAAATGTCCAAAATTGTACAAACATGATAAATACAAGCATAAATCATGGAGTCAGTATATTGTCAATAGACAAGTAACAGTTATAATAGCTACGAAGTGCCAGTTTTCACAAATTATGACTGCTCAAAAGAAAAAAAATTTTTAAGCAAAATATAATACACATTATGGGCTAACAAAAGAAGAAATCATTCGTCAAAACATTAAGTAAACCTTATACTTCCTCGATTGAAGCAGAGAGGTCTAAGATGGACATTCAGGTTTCAATTCTCTATTCTTCCAGCTATCATATTTTGTCGATGTTCAACTCTATCGAGACCTTTTCTGGAATTAATCGTTCTGATTAACGTTTGTAGAAGCGAATGATGAAATTGTCTTCGTTGCACTTTTCGAACATATCTCATTAATTATACAATCATTCTAAATATTTACAATGTATTCTTTCAAATATTTGTATATGTAATAGAAAGCATGTCTCCATGACAGTACATGCCTTACCAAATTGACATTAGATATTCCCATGTTTACACACACACATATGGTTAATGACTCATGTTACCTACTAAAGTTTCCTGTTTCCCGATTTAAAAGATATTTAAAGGCCAAAGTACTGAAATGTTTATTTTTGACCTCTGAATCTTCTGCTTCATATAGTAACACATAAACAGGCTAAATACTTATTTTAACACCAACCAGCTAACTTTTTACCTTTCTTTGGGAACTGAGGTTGGCTAGCTGAGGTCACATTGTGCATATAACATAGCTAGCATTATACTCGGGGAACTGTCACAGAAAGGAGAGAGTCAAAATATCAACACCGAACGTTTCTACAGCAGCTTAGAGCTGGGATTAACTTGGATCACCTAGTCTTCTGCTTTTAATGAAATTCTCTCCCTCGTATTTTTATGTTTGGGAGAGAGTCCAAAGTTATCTCATGGTAATTTAGTTAGGCAGTGCCCTCCGGGGATGTCACAGACTTCCCTGACCTCTCCAGAGAGAGATGCAGTGAAAGGATGAGGAGAATTAAACATTCCTGAGAAATTGGAAAGCAACAACCCCCAGAGAATTTGCAGAGAAACTCGCTCCAGACTCAGCTGCCAGAGACTCGAGTCACCTTTTCAGCGCTGGCTTGACGTCTCTCTCAGTCCCATCTGGCTCGACTCAGAGGTCAGTCGGGGGACTGGGGAGAGGTGACAGCCCAGAGAAGAATTCGAGGGCGGTCCAGCAATAGCGCGTTCTGTTTTTGTCGTTGTGTTGTTATCTGAAATACTTTCAGAAAAGCTGGACCAAGCAGAAGGTTGAAGGAACCCCTTGATTTCGCATGGTTGACTGTTTTTCTCGAAACCCCAAATTTACTTTCCACGAACTGTTATTTTTATTTCTCAAATAATGAGCTCCTTGATTTTTTTGATGACTGAAATTTAAGGGTTGTTGCTGATCTGATTCTATAGGGCCTCTGTGACTAATTATTTTGTAATTATATTAGCTATTCGACAAAGGATGTTTTCTCTTGTGCATTTAATGAAATTGGCAAGGAGGGGGTGAGGTGGAAAATATGTTTCCGGTTTGAAAATCATACTCCCCGCGCATTTTACATTTCCTATGTGAAGAATGTCAGCAAAGTAGGAAAACCAGTATTATTCAATACCGAACGTACAGTGGAAACAAATTTAAGAATCCACATTGTATCATCTGTCTACTTTGCTTTCTACTGAACTGACTTTGGTGTGCCCTGCAGTGAGGGTGTGAGAGGAGAAGGTTTGCAGAGCACTGCCTGATTTTACACTTAAGTCAGATTCCACAAGAAAAAGAAAAATAGTTCCCATCCGGGTACTCCTGTAGGCCCGTGCGAAGCCAGCAAACCTGCCACTCCAGACCTACCCACTGGTAGGCTTTGTTAAGGCCAGTCAGTGTTATAGTCAACAGTTAAAATTTGGGAATGTTTTGGTTGTTTTTTAAAATAACTCTCAGGTGACTTCCCTTAGGTAACGGAAGTTCTCATAGCTCTCAATTTTTATTTTTACCATGTCAGGTGACTTCCCTTAGGTAACGGAAGTTCTGGTGACACTGGTTTCACATCCCTATGTGGGAACGGGCTGCTGGTATAGGAGCTTCACTGCACCTTCTAGTAGGGGGCCAGGGTTATGAGTCTGGTCCTAGGCCAATTTTCCTGGTGCCTATAAAAGAGAGACATCATTTTTATAAAGCAAGGCACTTGTCTGTTAGAAAGTTAGTGGTATTGGGTATATAAATATTAACACTCACTTTGCACTGTCTGACATATAGTTATCAAAGTGCTTTTTCATGTCTGTGATGACCTAGAAATGATTCAGCATAGGAAAGGTGTAGACTCCAATGCTGGGCCGGTCTCTAGCCATCTAGAACATTTCTTGGGACCTCAGTTTCCTTATCTCTAAGACCCATCGGAACCTGCCAGCTCTCCAAAGTTCTGTGATCCTGGCTCCTGTTCCATTCCCAAAGATTTGATGCACTTCAGCCTAAGTTTCCTGGCTTCCCCTAGCTTCTCTGTCAAAATATAGTAATAATCGTAGACAAAAGCCATTTTGATGCACCAAGAGAGTGTAGTATTAAGGCCGACCATGCAGAGAATCCTCTTATAAATATACAGATCATTCTGTGCTTCAATTTCTGCCCTCCCATCTTGTGTCTGTAGTTCTCATGAAGCGCATGCAGCCAGTTTGGCCGCTGTAATGGAGGACATTTTCAGTTGGCCTCTGGAGTACAGGGAGTAAGAAGACCAGGCATATTTCAAAGGACTGAGGCGAAAGACTTCCACATTCTCAGCCCTTGATGATAGGGCTAAAAAATGAGACCTGGAGACCAGCAGTTGGCATAATAGCTATGTCACTGGATTCCCATGTAGTCAACCACGGTTGGAGTCCTGGACCCGCTGGCTTAAACTCATGCCGGACATGTGTGCATGCATGCCCAAGATCCCGAGAGGAGAATGGAGGAGAAGGGATTGCGGCGTCGCCATCCCTTCTGGGGAGGGTGGTGATTTCTTGCTTTCTGTCTCTCTGTCTCTCTCTTTCTGGTGAACGCACGCGCCCTATAGCAAAAATCCTCTCAAAAATACTTTGCAGCTGTTGCTTAACCCTGCCCCAGTGTGCTGAAGGAGTTAAAGAGCTCCGAGCTCTAGCCCACCGCAGGGGAGTGTCTTGGGCACGGGAGAGAATCTGGCACAGGGTGTGTTTTCATGGAACTGCTTATCAAAACTCAGCTTCTGCCGTTTCACTTAGACGGCTAGATTGGGTGGAAAACTGGCCCACGGACCAGGAAATTTGCCTTCTGTTCCTGCTCAGCCGCCGTGTGACCCTGTTGCAGGTCAGTCCTCCAAACATGTCTCGGTTTCTGCATCTGTAAAATTAGACGATGAAATGAATGTTCTGTAGAAGAAACACGGGGGACATTTTTCTGATCCCCTGTAATTTCACTGGAGCTATGGCCAAGGAACACAGTCATGGGGGCTCTGCCTAGACCCCTTTCTTGGGTGTACCGTTGTCTAGCCCTTCTGCCCTTCCTCATCTGCCTGAGGGGCTTTTCCGAGCACGGCTCTTACTGCCTGTTAATGGCTTGTGTTCCCACCTAACCTTCTTGTTAACACCATCCCAGCTCTAGGAAGACAGACAGGGAGCTGGGAGCTCTTTTTGCCAAAATAAACAATAAAGTTTGGAAACACTTCGACCAAGATAATTAGGAAAAAGATGTTGAATAAAGGATGGCATTAGAAATGCTATTATGTTTAAGCTAGAATCTGGTTTCAAAATGCAATCTCCAGTTAACTGATCTGTTTTCTAAAAGGTTTTTTGCTTTGTTTTGTTGCTGAAAATATTTAATTTGTTTAAATCATCTTCTGATCACTGTTTAGATCAGGCTCTATTTATGGTTTTTCTTTTTTCTTCATTGAGAAGTTTTGTTGAAAAAGAAAAAACACTTTGTCAAGAGCTAATTAGCATTTAGGAACTCTATGAAAGGAACACTATTTCACAGTAATTCGTGAAGCTAACTATTGAGAAAAAAAGACACCTGTTCTGCAACCACTACCTATGTATTACACATCAATTTTCTTACAATGGCAGAAACTCCCTAGAAGACAAATAATAATTTTCCAGGATTCTTTTTTTTCTTTCTTTCTTTCTTTTTTTGGAGAGGTTTTTTTTTTTTGTTTTTTTGTTTTTGTTTTTGTTTTTTTCTGGTATAGGGCACGTGCGCTCGCCAGACAGAGAGACAGAAAGCAAGAAATCACCCCCCAGGGGGAATGGCCATGCTGCAATCCCTTCTCCTCCATTCTCCTCTCGGGATCTTGGATCTTGGACACCTATGCACACGCGCCTGGCGTGACTTTAAGCCACCAGGTCCGGGACGCGAACCGCGGACGACTACGTGGGAGTCCAGCGACATAGCCATTACGCTAACTGCTGGTCCCAATTTCTAGGATTCTTATACTGTTTCAAAACTTTTGGATACCCGAACTAATGTGGGCAGGGAATCAGAAATTCTTAAGAATGGAATTGTTGAAATCTCAGATTCTGTTCTAAAACACATTATTAAAAAAAAAAAAAAAAAAAAAAAAAAAAAAAAAAACCTGAAAAATGCTGTGTTTTTATGTTTGGTATGATAACAGCCCTTGGAATTATCACGTCGTATCTCGATGATCATTCTGGAGCATTGATCTCCTAGGCATTAACCCAAGAATGTTCTCCAATAATATTATCATTTATAATAGTAATAACATTTTGTAGATCACAGAGCACTTTCAATATATGATCTGATGGGATACTTAAAACCCTGTAAGCTATTTAAGACAGCCAGGGGGGAAGGAAGGAAGTCGTCTGAGGTGACAAGCTACTCGGTGGCAGGGTCAGAGTCTCAGAACTTCGGTCTGAGTGTTCTGACTACAGAACGGTCAGGACTTCGGTCTGAGTTCTCCAACTACAGAACATTAAGGCAGTCCTTCGATCCAGCTGCACTGGTGCCGACAGTAGGGGACCGCTACGTGACATGAGCCACATGGGAGGCCAGGTTCCAATCCTGGGTGGCCCTGCACGCCCACACACACCCATAATCCTGTCTGGCAGAGACTAAGGGTGGACTCTGGCAAGGCGACTCATTGTCATGGTTGGTGCCTCTGACCATCTGTCTGACTCTCATGAAAAAAAAAAAAAAACTAAAATTAAAAACAAAACTCCTGGAGCCAGCAGGTGGCATAATGGTTAAGGTGCTGGACACCCACGTGGCTGACCATGGTTCGAGTCTCAGATTCGGTGGCTTGAAACTCATTCCGTGTGTGCATGGAAGCCCAAAATACCATGGAGACGAAGGGACTGTGTGGTCATCCTCCCTGGAGAGTGATTTCCTCTCTCTCCCACTGTCTTTCTGCCAAGTGCACACTCCCTATGGCAAACATCTTTAAAAAAAAAAAAAATCCTTTATTACTGCTTTTTCGTCCCATAAAAATTCATTTGGAATGAGGAGTAAGCGTGTAAGGCCTTCATCTCTTGCCTCTGAATTTTCAGCTCTCGCGTCCCGTATGTGGGTTTTCATTCTGAGTGCATTTGCATAGTCGTCTCCCATCTTGTGCAGAAGTACTTTTGTGATTCTAGAAGCGCCTCCTTCACTACCAGCAGTGTTTTTATTCACGGAAACAAGATCATTTCAAACACAACGTTTCTTTCCTTCACTCCTCACTGTTCGCCTCAAGCCCCAGCGGCAGCTCCACAGGGAGGTGAACCAGGCGGGGAGCAGGCAGTCTGTGACGTGAGACCTTAGTCTTCGTCCTGCAGAGTCTCCAGACCGCAAGGGGGTGCCCGGGAGGAGGGGATGTCTCAGCCACAGCAATCATAGTTTCTCAAGTGGCGTTGTTTCCCCCAGATGAGCCCCACCTCGGCCCCCCAGCTGGGGGACACGGTGCCATCTCAGGAGCAGAGGTTCCATCCTCATCCTTTTCCTCGGTGGTCCTAGCAGAGTTGCTTTGTTTAGCTTTGTTTTTTTGGAGAGGTTTTTGCTATAGGGCATGTGGGCTCACCAGAAAGACAGAGATCTGAGACAGAGAGACAGAAAGCAAGAAATCACCCCTCAGTGGGGCTGACCACACCGCAATCCCTTCTCCTCCATTCTCCTCTCGGGATCTTGGGCATGCACGCACACTCACCCGGCGTGAGTTTAAGCCACCAGGTCCGGGACTCGAACTGCAATCGGCTACATGGGAGTCCAGCAACATAGCCATTACGCTAACTGCTGGTCCCAACCTAGCAGAGTTTTAAAGGACTCTAACACTGAGTGAGTGGGAGGTTGAGACAACCTAAGAAACTGGTTCTCATTGCCTTGTAGATCTCAGGGTCACGGGGATGTCTGGGACATCCCATTGCCGGCCCCTAGAGCAAACCTGCAGCGCGTTTCACTGTTAGAAGCACAAGGCTTGAGTTTTTAATTTTATCGTCACTCTTTGTCCCTGGAGTCGGTCACACGCAGTGCAGTCTGTGTGGAAGAAAAAGAAGGGAAGGAGCGATTGTGTAGCTGTCATGCAGTCAAGGGTGTTTGTTCTCACACTGGGCACGTTCTTTAATGTCTGTCCACACATGATCTGGAGGCCAAGCCAGATAGTGAGGATAGCGTGGGGCGGGGAGGGGATAACTTATCATTTGGAGCCAGTTCACTCTTGGACAGATGCTGGGATTTTATCTCCAGGTCCTGGGAGAATTGATCGAATGTTTTCCTAAAATACTTAAATCACTGATTCTTCAGCCCCGTAGTACAGTCCCCCTTACTCTCCTCAGAACTGGAATTGTTCTATTTCATTTTGGGTTAAGAGGATGCAGTCTCAAGAACAGTCAGGGGACCAGCAGGTGGTGGCATAATGGTTACGTTACTGGACTCCCATGTAGTGGGGCGTGGTTCAAGTCCTAGACCCGGCGGCTTAAAGCTCAGATGGGACGTGGGACCAGCAGTTAGCATAATGGCTATGTCGCTGAACTCCCACGTAGTCGACCTCAGTTCGCATCCCAGACCCAGTGGCTTAAAACTCACGCTGGGCGCATGTGCATGCGTGCCCAAGATCCCGAGAGGAGAATGGAGGAGAAGGGATTGTGGCATGGCCATCCCCCCGGTGTGTGATTTCTCGCTTTTTGTCTCTCTGTCTCTGTCTATCTGGCGAGCGCATCCGCCCTATAGCAAAAACCTCTCAAAAAAAAAAAAAAAAGTAAAAAAAAAAAAAAAATCCTCAGGTGGGACGTGTGTGTGTGTGCACATGCCCAAAATAATGAGAGGAGAATGAAGAAGGGATTACGGCATGGCCATTCCCCTGTGAGGGGTGATTTCTCACTTTCTGTCTCTCTCTGTCTCTCCAGCTACTTTCCTCTTTTTTTTTTTTTATTTTTTTTTTTTTTTTTTATGGAGAGGTTTTCACTATAGGGCGCATGCGCTTGCCAGACAGACAGAGAGACAGAAAGTGAGAAATCACCTCCCAGGGGGGATGACCACACCGCAATCCCTTCTCCTCCATTCTTCTCTCGGGATCTTTGGCACGCACGCACATATGCCCAGCATGAATTTTAAGCCTCTGGGTCCAGGACACGAACCGCGGTCGACTACATGGGAATCCAGCGACATAGCCACTACACCAACTGCTGGTCCCCGCAAAAATCTCTCTTAAAAGGAAAAAAAAAAAAGCCTAATGGAGTGAAAACATTGCCAACCTCTTTGAGGATGTGCATGCGAGGAGTGTGAATCTGGCGGGCTTAGGTCTCTTCATGTGGAAGATCCAGCCCACTGCCCATCTTCCCTGGAAGGTTCCAGTCACAAAGTTAACAAATGCCTTTTCGAAAACACCACCCTCAAAGTGCTCTTTCTCTGAAGGTTAGAGGCTGAAAGAATGAAGCCCAAACCCTCTCGGGGCCAAGGGTTGCGTCATCCGGCCCGTGTGATCAATAAGTACATTGTGGAGGTGATTTCATAGCTGATTAACTTAACATGTCTACAAGCCAGCACTTGACTTGAAAGGCTGGTCTGGCTGCTTGCGGCGAGCGTGGCCTTTGCTGGCTCGCCCTGGCAGCCAGCTCTGGGACTGCTCGCTCCTGACCGCAGCCTGGGAACGGCCCTGCAGTTTCAGTCGTGAGTAACCCATCAGCTGGGGCCCATGCTCCCGTGAAAGGGCATTTGTCTTCCCAGGCGAGCACCAAACGGCGAGGTAATTAGCACTAGGGAGGGAAAACCGAGAATCGAAAACCACTTCAGTTACCTGCTTGTGGACTCTTCAACTTAGTGGGTGCAGTAAATGTGGTGGCTTTAGTTTTCTTAATCATCGAGGAAAATGCAAACATTCCCAGACAATTGAACCTTTAATGATGAGGTGTTGCAGAAAGGCGGAACTTGATTAACCCTGCCCGCGTGTCTCCCAGTTGGCTGTTGAAACACGTCATGCTTTTTAGCTTTTCTGCAATTGCTTTACATCACGTTGTCTCTTAAATCGCATCGGAATATCTGAACTTCCTCTCTGGGCTGTTGGATTCCTCCTTGCAAACTTTCTGTTTCATTTTTAGGGAATGGGTTCTTATCATCGAAGTGCAATTTTATTGTCCCTGATGTTGTTTTTCATTTCATCAATCGCAGAGTAAATAAATCATTGTGTACTTGGGGGAGATATTGGCAGGCAGGCTGACGATGTTAAAGACTTGCTTTTCATTGCTGGTGAGATTTCCCAACTGGAGCGTCTGTTTTATTTTGCCTCTGGCTAACATCCGAAGATCAGTAATAAAGCTCTATGCAAATACTTTCATGTATTAAAAGAACAATATTTTGACACTCATTGACATACGCGAAAAAATACAACACTAAATTAGTGTTGGGGAAAACAGTGAAGACATTGTTCATTCACATGAAATGAATGTGAAAAATGCTGTGTTATATTAACAGAAAAGGTTGCTGCTCAGAACGCGACCTTTAGCATTTGCCTAGATGACATTCTTTACGGTGCTGTGTAGGCATAGACGCCCTTTTTTTTGTTAACCACCTGGAGCAGTTACCGGGACTCATCAGACTACTGAAATTTTAGTCACTGAAAATACATGTTCGGCCTTCAGAGTCCGACCATTCAACTTTCTCTTAAGATTTTCTTTTTAATATTTTCAAAGTACTTGAGAGTTTTCAAATACTCAGTAAATTAACTATCTTGAAATGTTCATTCATCAACTTATTCTTCTCCTTGGTTTTCTAGATTTCACTTGCAGTTATCTAGACTTAATTTTTAAAAAGAAATAATAATAGAACTCCCTTTGCCACCTATGTGTTTTCACTTTTTTTTTTTTTTTTTTTTGGAGAGATTTTCCTAGAGATAAATGCAGTAGAAGTTGTGCTGCCATAGAGATGCAATTGCTTTATTTTCTTCTCCAAAGTTAAACAGTACAGGGGGGATGGCCACACCGCAATCCCTTCTCCTCCATTCTCCTCTCGGGATCTTGGGCACGCACGCACACGCGCCTGGCGTGAGTTTTAAGTCACCGGGTCTGGGATGCGAACCGTGGCCGACTACCTGGGAGTCCAGCAACATAGCCATTATGCTAACTGCTGGTCCCCCACCTATGTGTTTTCAAAGTGATTGAACTAGCCAGGTGTTTTGGCATACCTCTGTAGTCCCAGGTACTTAGGCAGCCGAGGCCAGCATGGGTGACATAGCAAGACCTTATATCTAAAAATATAAATAAAATTTTTAAAAAAATTGAACTTCTAGAAGCACTCAATTTTTATTTAAAATTTCTGGGACCAGCAGTTAGTGTAGTGACTATGTCGCTGGACTCCCATGTAGCCGACTGCAGTTTGAGTCTCAGACCCGGTGGCTTAAACTCACGCCAGGCACGTGTGCGTGCGTGCCCAAGATCCCAAGAGGAGAATGGAAGAGAAGGGATTGCGGCATGGCCATCCCCCCCTGGGGGGTGATTTCTCACTTTCTGTCTCTCTGTGTCTTTCTTGCAAGTGCATGCGCCCTATAGTAATAAACCTCTCCAAAAAAAAATTTTTTTTTTTTTCAGAGAACACAAAGGGGCTTTTGTTTAGTTTTCAGTGACGTGGACCACCCTTACTGGGGCAGGGGCTTTTGCTCTAAGTGCGTGTGTCTGTGTGTCTGTGTAAAATGCATGTTCTTTCCTCCTGTGTCACTGTGATACCACTGAGGTTTCCTTACATATCACTGACTTCCCTTCTCATCTTTGGATCAAGGACATTGTAGACACAGCGTCTGGGAAATCATAACGGCAACATAAACGTCACCGTCATAGGCAAGACCAGCGCAGGAGAAGCAATTTGACTGCCCAGAAGAGCAACGCCCACAAACTGCTTAGAGTGGGATATGTTTATATTTGGCAAACAAACATTAAAGGAAGAAGGGTGGAGTCTAAGGATTGAACCTTTATTTATTTATTTATTTATTTTGGAGAGGTTTTTGCTATAGGGTGCGTGCACTTGCCAGAGAGAGAGAGAGTGACAGAGACAGAAAGCTAGAAATCACCCCCCAGGGGGGATGGCCACACCGCAATATCTTCTCCTCCATTCTCCTCTCGGGATCTTGGGCATGCATGCACATGTACCCAACATGAGTTTAAGCTATCGGGTCCAGGACTCGAACTGAGGTCGACTACATAGGAGTCCAGCGACATAGCCATTATGCCAACTGCTGGTCCCTGGAAGCATTGTTTTTTAATTTTATTTATTCATTCGTTTATTTTTTAATTTGACCAGAGAGATACAGAGAGAAAGAGAGAGAGTGAGAGAGGGAAAGTGAGAAAGCAAGCTACCAGGTCTGGAACTCGAACCGTGGTCACCCATGTGGGATGTCCAGCACTTTGACCACCATGCCACCTACTGGTCCCCCTTGCAGCATATTTTTAAGACCACTGTGTAGAAGAGCAACTTTTACCTTGACATGCTGACTTTGTGCATGAGGACACCTATGTGAAAATTTGGGATAGTAGGTTCCCAGTTCCAAAGAGGCACACGTGGGCACCTCCAGGGCCGTGGATGACCAGGCTGTCATAGATCAGCTGACTTGAAGGAGGAGGGCTCCCACCTTGGTGTGCGTTCGTCTCCTCTGTGCTCTAGTGCCTCCTCTGCCCCAGCACCTCTTTCCATGCCAGCACCTCTCTTGCCTACTGAGAGTGTTTTGGTGGTTGCCAGGCATGTGGCTGTGACTCCCACTGGGTCCTGCCCCAGCCTCTTGGAGCTGCCTTCTCAGCACTGAGCACAGAGCTGGCACATGACTGAGTTCATAGACTTGTGGATCCAGAAGTCTTGCCTGATCTTCAGCAGCCTTCATCTGAGCTCGTCGGCACAAGGAATTCAAGGGGAAGAGAGGAGCCTTGATACACTTTGCAGAGTGAAGGCTGAAGATCTGCTTCCCTCTGTGTCTGTGCAACGCTCTTCTCACCTGTCCCCCTCAGGCCTCATCAGCCTCGTTTCCCACTCCGCTACTCACATCATGCTCAGCTCTGCAAGCTTC
Organism: Tupaia belangeri chinensis; assembly: GCF_000334495.1. Taxonomy (NCBI): domain Eukaryota; kingdom Metazoa; phylum Chordata; class Mammalia; order Scandentia; family Tupaiidae; genus Tupaia; species Tupaia belangeri. The sequence goes on from NW_006159552.1 coordinate 709,640, forward strand.
CCTTAGCATTTGCAGAGACCAGGCTAGCCACTTCCAACCCTGGTCTCCCAACTCTGATGCCCAGCCCTGCCTGCTGACCCAGTCTCTGTGTCTCTTACAGAATATATCAAGTCTCCGTCGTGATATGGAGTTTGGGGGGTGGGGCCCAGGGACAGGCCACCTGGTTTATACAGCTGTCTTCATTTACCGCTTCCATGAGAGGACAGGCAGGCTGGTCTTGCTTATCAGGAAGGTTTTAGAAAAGAGCCATGCCTGACAGCTCCCAGACACTACCTAGATCCTCTGTCCCCGAAGTTCCTTCCTAAGTTAGATAATAGACATCATTGCACCTTCTCTTCTATACATGTTGGAAATCCATAGGCCAGGCCCAGTGTCCACCTTATCTGTCACTTATGTGGTATGTCCCCAGACTAGCACAGTGACAGGCACCTTATAGGTTCTCCGTAAATATTGGGACCAGCAGTTAGTGTAATGGCTATGTCCCTGGACTCCCATTTAGTCAACCGCGCTTCGTGTCCCGGACCTGGTGGCTTAAAACTCACGCCGGGCGCGTGTACGTGCGTGCCCAAGATCCCGCGAGGAGAATGGAGGAGAAGGGATTGCAGTGTGGCCATCCCCCCTGGGGGGTGGTTTCTCGCTTTCTGTCTCTATGTCTCTGTCTGGTGAGCGCACGCGCCCTATAGCAAAAACTTTTCAGAATATATGTGTGTGTGTGTACATATATATATATATGTATTTACTGATCCCTAGTCAGGTCCTAGGTAAGTCACAGAAGCCCGTGCTGCTGTTCCTAACCACCACTGATACTGGAGTTTGCCCGTATGAAAATGCTTTCCTAGATACAACCACAGGAAGATGCAACAGAGAGAAAACAAGGGGGAGAGTCAGGGTTCTGCGCCCAGCTCTTCTTTCACTAAGTGGGTGTGTGACTTGAGGCAAGCCACTTAATCTCACCGGTTTCAGTTGCTTCATCTTTTAAAACGAGTTGAATTGAATGAGAACATCTCTAAGGGCCCTTCCAGCTATAAAATTCTGTAGCTCTGACTAACAGAATTGGGATTTAATTCGCCCCACCCCTGCAGTCTTTTCCTCCCCATGCCATTTATGGGAATGAGTGCATGGTGATGGAGGTGAACTAGGCTCTCTCAGGCACCCATAACTTTCCCAGCCACGTAATCAGGGTTGTCATCGTCATCCTGGTGATAGATAATCGTTCTGGAGCACTTCCTAAGGCCCAGGCACTGTTCCAGGTACTGTATGTATATTAACTAATTTAATCCTAAAAACCATCTCATGAGGAAAGGATGATTCTCATTTTACTGAGGCACTGGGAGATTAACTCACCAGAAGCCATCCAGAAGGGAGTGGGGCTGGGCTTTGGTCACAGGTGGTCGGGTTCCAAGCCTGAGCTCCACCCACTGCAGACGTTGTCAGCATGGCTCCCACACAAGCAGCTCTGCTTGGACCCTGGAACATGTTACCAAAGCATATTCTCTGGCTCCACTCCAGGCCTGTCGCATCAGAAAGTCGAGCTAGAGGTAGACCAGCAGTCTGTTCTAACCTTCCCTATGATTCTAAGATGCGCTCATTTGAATACCCCTTCTCTTACATTTCCTCAAACTGTAATCCCTCTTGGGTGTACGCTCCCACCTATTGGAACCGGGGAGGGGGCGTGGCATGACTGCCCATCTGTGGATGAATGAGGAAGCCATTGAGATGTCAGGGCCCATAAATTAGGCGCTAGGTGTGCTGCCTTTCATGCTCTCTCTCTCTCACTTGTCATCACTGATGAAATCATTGCAGAAGTCGGGAGGTGGAGACAAGTACAAAGGAAGGGAGAGAAGGGGGTTGTTTCTCCAGATGTGCTGTGGGGAAGATGAGGAGACCTCCATGAAGCCCCAGTAGAGTCTCTTGGCAGGTTGAGCAAACAGGATGAGAGTAGTGTGTCTCACAGTATGGGGTGCTTCCTTTTCTTAACACAAGGCCAGGCCTGTGGCCTGGATTTCCCAGTGCAGTAGCCACTAGCCTGGTGTCGCCACAGAGCACCCAAAGTGTGACTCTTCTGAATCGAGATGTACCAGAAGTGCAAAATACACACTGGGCTGCAGAGACTTAGTATGTAGAAAAGCAACGTGAATTCTCTCAATAATATTTTATTGAGATGATAGTATACTGGATATATTGGGTTGAATAAGACATTAAAATTAGCTTCATTTTTTTAAGTGTTTGAGACGTTTTGGAGGTTTTCTCTTTGTTTCTTTTTGTTTTTATTTATTTATTTTTATTTATTTTTTGCCATAGGTAGGTGTGCTTTCCTGGCAGAGACAAAGAGAGGGAGGAAAAGTCAGAAAGCACCACCTGGGGAGATGGCCACACCACAGTTACTTCTCCTCCGTTCTCCTCTTGGGATTTTGGGCACACACGCACACACCCAGCATGTTTTATCAAGTCATTGGGTCAGACCGCAGAGTCAGCCACCTTAACCACGATGCCACTAGGTGGCCCTCTTTTTGCCTTTGTAATGTGACTAATAGAAAATGTTTAAATATGTCTGTCTGTGGCTTGTGTTATGTTTCTACTCAACAGTGCTTAGACTAATCTTGTAAGTCTGCCTCACTGACTGTAATGTGATATGCAGATAGTTTTTGTTTACCGTTGTCAACACTGGAATTGAGAGACTTGTACTAATCGGGGGAGCCTAGACCCAGCCCAGAACTTGGATTCTCAAGGTCAGAGTCAGCCAAGAGGCAAAATCAGGTGGTAAGGACAGACTTGAAGGACAAGGTTTTAGAAAAGTCAGAGTCGTTTTCCCAGGAACATAGCCAGGAACCAAGAATGGTAGATGGACAATCAGGTGGTCATGAGTGAGGAACTTCCTCCTGCATACCCAGAGCTTGTAGGCTGTTCCAGCTGAGCCCAGGAACTAATTCTAGAATAGCTTAGCTGGGTATTCGAGTGGGAGCAGGTAATTGGAAACACCTGGCTGAGGTAGGTGGTTGAGCACGGGCCAGGAAGCAACCACTTCTGGGAAGTTCTATTGTGATAGCAGTGATGTTAGAGCCAAGTCACAGAATTTGTTAAATGTAGCGACTTGAAAATGAGCTTCCAGATTCCAAGCATCAGTCCATGAATTACGTTTGCCCTCAAAGACAAATAGAGTGATTTAACTGGTATATTGAAACAATCAGCTGACACTGCAGTCATCACAAGATAGCCCTCTGTGGTCGATTTTCTCTAGAACTGGCTCCAGTCATCCCTTCCATCCTGCATGCCATTGGCGCTATGACTTTATGACTCTTCCCAGAGAAGGAGGGTCTGTTCCCCCTTCGTTTGAATTTGGGCTGACCTTGTAGCCAACAGTGAAGGAAATGACACTGGACTCTAGACCAGGTCTTATAAAACCTTGTGCCTTCCGTTTTGCTTTTTTGGAAGCAACATGAAGAAGCGTGGGTTATAGTCATGAATGATGGGAAATCATAATGGGGTAGGGGAGGGTCTGGGTATTGGCCATGGAAAACTGAGGTGCATCCAGTACCAAGCGCCAGGCCAAGAGTGAGGCCTTCTCGCCCAACAGCCCCAGTCAGAACACCAAGGTCAACACAGGGAGTAGAGAGAAGCCCTGTGTGCTGGGCCTCTCTGAACTCACATAAGTGTGCAAAATTAAAGGTCGTAGCCACTCCCTTTTGGGATGATTTGTTAAGCAGTGATAAATAAGTGAAGCAATCTTTATTTGTCCATTTTTCATTAGGGTTTTTCACTCATGATTTACATAACATTAGAATACATTTAATTGCTTAAGATAGTTCTTTATGCACTAATTCGGGATATCCAACGAATATGGCTACCATATCCAGTGAGTTATACGGGCTTAATCTGTATCTTTTGAGATGTCATGCTTTAAAAAAGAATATCTAGACAATCCTTGACTTACAGTGGTTTGGGGTATGATTTTTCAATGTTGGTGTGGACTGCCATTTTTTTAAAGTTTATTTATTTCTTCCATGAGTGACAGAAACACAGACACAATGCCTCTAACAGACTCTTGATGCCAGTTTACCCTCAACCTTTAGCCAGCCTTGGGTCACGGACACACATGACCTTAGTACATGTTCAGTATACTAGGGGAGGTCTCCAGACTTGAAACAGGAAACATTCTCTTATAGAACTGCCCTGCATCATGTTTTACTATTGAATCACTGTCTGGCCCCTGTTTTGGTTTAAAAAAAAAAAAAAATTGACAATGAGTTTGGCTTAAAATAATATATGTTCCAATTGCTTTTCACTTTCAGTACAGCATTTAATAAATTACTTGAGATATTCAAAAAAGGTTTTGTGTTAGATGATTTAAGTATTCTGAGGATGCTTAATGTAGACTTGCTAAGTTATGATGGTCAGGAGGTTAGGTATATATAAATGCGTTTCTGGCTTCTGACATTTTCAATTTATGATGACTTTCTTGGGATATAACTCCATCATAAGTCGAGGAACATTTGTGCAGAGAAATATTTTTAAGTGACTAAATAAGGGCATTGTCATTCAATACGTCTTCCTTAAAACCCTTTTTAAATCAAGAAAAAGAATAATATGTGTCAAAAAGAAAACTTCAGCTTTGTTGTAACAGTGAAACTGGCCGTGACTTGAATGAGTTCCAGTGTTTTAAGAATTTCAGAACAGGAACCAGCCGGTGGCGTGGTGGTTAAGGTACTAGACTTGGACATGGCCAACTGCAGTTTGAGCCCTGGATCCACCCAAAATCCTGAGAGGAGAATGAAGGAGAAGGGATTGCAGTGTGGGCATTCCCCCTGGGAGGGTAGTTTTTCACTTTATCTCTCACTGTCTCATTCTCTGTCTCTCCAGTGAGTGCACGCACGCTATGGCAAAAACCTTTAAAAAAAAAAAAAAGAATTTGAGAACCGATATCATGAAGTTTGGAGAAAAATAGAAAGGATGGTAGGAACTACTTATAGGCTATGTATTTTGCTCAAATTTTTAGTCCTAGAAGGCCCATAAAATAATATTACATAGATGGGACCAGCAGTTAGTGTAATGGCTATGTCCCTGACCCAGTGGCTTAAACTCATGCCAGGTGCGTGTGCGTGCATGCCCAAGATCCCGAGAGGAGAATGGGGAAGAAGGGATTGTGGCATGGCCATCTCCCCTGGGGGGTGATTTCTTGCTTTCTGTCTCTCTGTCTCTTTCTGTCTATCTGGCGAGCGCACGCACCCTATGGCAAAAACCTCTCTAAAAAAAATTTTTTTTAAATAATATTACATAGAAATAAGTTTAGAATTTCTGAGGAAAAGGAGAAGGAAAAGTGACCACGTGGGTTATTCTGTGAGCCACAGTAGCCACTGAGATGCTGAGAAATCATAGCAGCCATGTTCTGGGGCGAAGGATGTAATGCATTTGATGAGAAGGTTGGAGAAGAATCTGAAGTGACACTGCAGGCTGCTCTCAGTCCACTTTCCTGGCCCACCTCATAATATTCCTCATCAAACAGCAGCCTCATTCAAATATGATAATGACTGGGGCCGGCAGGTAGCATGGTGGTTAAGGGTGCTCAACTCCAACATGGCCGACCATGGCTCGAGTCCCAGACCAGACGGCTTGCTTTCTCACTTTCCTTCTCTCTCTCTCCCACTCTGTCCCTCTCAGATCCAGTTAAAATAAATAAATAAAGTTAAATAAAGTAATTCTTTTTTAAAAAGTATGATCTTGATTAGAAAGGTACTACCCCAGCATCAATGCTTGGGTGGGATTAGACGAGGACAGCAAGGAGAAGAAACAAGAGCATAAATAAAACAAACGATCACATTTATCTAGTTTTGTTCAAAGAAAAATACAGAGCTGGAGGTGAATTCGTGGATTCAGGAGACATGTCTTTGTTAATTTGGCTTAAAGCAAAGGTGTACGAATGAGTCTTTATAAATGTTTCATTGGAACACGGCTATGCCAATTTCTATATTGTCTGTGTCTGCCTTGTGCTTACAACACAGACCTGAATAGCGCCTGAAACCATCTGGGTAACTAGCCTGAAATATTTACTATCTGGATTTTTTTTTTTTTTAAAAAAGGTTTTTGCTTTAGGGCACATGTGCTGGCTGAGGAGAGAGGCAGAGAGGGAGACAGAGTCAGTGAGAGGGAAAGTGAGAAACTGCCCCCCCAGAGGGGATAGCCACGCTGCAATCCCTTCTCCTCCATTCTCCTCCTGATATCTTGGTCACACATACGCACGCGTCCAGTGTGATTTTCAAGCCACCAGGTTTGGGACTCAAACTGAAGTTGGCCTTGTGGGAGTCCAGCAATGTAACTACTATGACATCTGCTGGTCTACTATCTGGCCTTTTAAGAAAAGAGGTTGCTGTCTTGTGTCTTAAATGAATAGCGAAAAGAGAGAAAAAAGCAAGCTGGTAGTGATCAGGAAAGATGTGGAATAGAAAAGGAAAATCATTACAGAAGTTGAAGCCATGTTAACAAAAACAATTAAAGTAAAGATTACTTAAGCACAGTCTGGTGAACGGGCTAGGGGAAGTCACGTAAAATAATATGGAGAGGGGACCAGTAGATGGCATAATGGTTACATCACTGGACTCCCACGTAGCTGACTGTGGTTCAAGTCCCTGACTTGGTGACTTAAAACTCATGCCAGGCATATGTGCGTGCATGTCCAAGATCCCAAGAGGAGAGTGAAGGAGAAGGGATTATGGTGTGGTTGCCCCCCCTCAGGAGGGGTGATTTCTCACTTTCTGTCTCTCTTGCGAGTATACGTGCCCTGTAGCAAAAATCTTTCAAAAAAAAATGGAGAAAAACATGAAAGAGATGATATCTATAGAAGATAGAGTGAATTATTAGATAGAATTATACATATGCATAATTGCCTGAAAAAGAAATGGAGCAAGTAGAAGTGATAAAATATATTCAAAAATAAATAGAAGAAATAAAATACAGAGCTAGAATCTGCATATTGAAAGAGCAGGTGCTATCCCAGAAAAATTTATTCAGAATGATTAACACAACTCGAGGAGATTTTCAGTGTCATGTTATTTCCAGGAGAGAGAAAAGTTAACTCCAACCATAGAATTTGTGGATTGGTGTACTTGGCCTGAATAAAAGGATAAAGGACAAGGCAGATTTTGAAACAGCCTAGAATGGTAGATGAACAGCAAAAAAAAAGAAGAGAAGAAGAAAAGGCAGCTTTATAGCTATCTAAATTGTGTTCTGTTATTTTCAGTGCTTTTATTAATTTACTGTTTTTTCCCTACTTTGTGATTTTGAAATTTTGTAAATTATCTGAAAACCCTTCATAGAAGAAATCGACATGCCACAGTGTCTTTGGCTAGGATGATTTAGATCGACAAGGCCAAAGGATCATTTGATACTTCCTAGCGATCATCATCAGAGTTGGAGACACTCTCGTGGGGTAACGCCTAAACCTTACCCACATGGGTCTCACAAAGCATATGGCCTGGCCCACTATGGAACTACTTGAGATCCTGACCTAGAGTGTTAGGATCACACAGTTGTCATGAAAACAGGTATTGAATAAAGCTTCAAGTCAAAATATGTGTGAATGGATCCACACTTGTCATCCTTTATTTAGAATTTTAATTTTCATTTGCCCGATTTCCCTGGTTTTTTTTTTTAATAATTATTTCACAGATTTTTTTCCCCTAAAATATGTATGAGTGCGTGTGTCCTGTTTTAAGATTACTTTCTACCACAGGATCGTATAAAGCACAAAAGCTCAAGATGGAAAAAGCAACAGTCAAATACACATAGTTAAACATAACCTTGATTAACAAATCTTGTTATTCATGGATGCCAGCTCAGTTAATAAGTGTTTGTGGCTTGGATACGGAATTGGAGGTTAATGGCGAGGTGGGACCAATAGTAGAATCCAGATTTTTAAGACAAACACACATCACACCCCAGAAGGCATGCATGGAATCAGGTGTAGTCAGTCGGCTGTGGTGATGTGCTATGGGAGTTCTCCTTCACTGGTCCAGCTGCGAACAGCCACCAGCGCTGGCAGCGTCTCAAGCAAAGCAGAATGTCCCTCACCCGAACCTCCTGAGCCACTTCCACAGTCATCATTTGAATGACCACCTAGGAGACAACTAGGAGACAAGGGCGTTTGTATTCGAATTCGTTTAATTAAAGTTGTATTTTGACTTCTCTAGATTTGTAGAACTGATAGTTAATGATATCGTTACAAGAGAGCACATGTCCAGATCTCACGGCTTTTTATACCCATCCCAACTTGACCACCAGGTGTCAATGGCTTGGAGATAGATTTCCCTTAAACTTCATGTGTCTGGAAAAAAGAAAGAAAGAACAAGAAAAAAAAAAAGAAAGAAAAAGACAAAGAGAAAAAAAAGAATGTGAGACAAGATTTGAAAACTGCACTGTAAGGGACATTGTTATGTGGAGGAATCTTAAGCCCTGGTGCATTCCTGAACTGATTTGCTTTCCTCCCTGTGGGATGGATTAAAAGGCTGGAGGTTTTTTCCATGTTCACTGGTAAGCAGGTCAGGATAAAAGTAAATAAGTATCTGAGGAAGTGGCTAAGTCAGTCACATCCTCAGAGGGCACTGAAAGAATGTGGGAAGACTTTTTCCTCCCTCATTCCTTGAGAGACAGAGAGAAGATGGACGTCTGAAACGTGTAACCTCAGAATTGTCTCACTAGTTGGAAGCCCAAGGCGGGTGGCGATCCGGTCGCCGACTGTGGCCTGGCCGTGTCATGGGTCAGATGGTCCAGCATGTGAACAGGAAGGTGAGAACTGGTGAACTTTTGCCTCAGTCATGCTATCCATCAGTGAACAAATGGAGCAGATCAACGTGTGCAGCTGGAAAGGAGGCGGACGGCCCAGTTCTTCTCACACAGAGGCCTTTGTCTCCTGGACACGATCGAGCATGGCGATGGGACACACTCGGCCTCAGCTTTGTGGCAAATTACTAAGCCATTATCACACCAGAACACAGGATCATTCATCTTCTAATCCAGAGTGTCACCTGTTCTTCATTGACCAGTCAATAACCATTAATTATGCTCAGTGGCAATTTAAACAAAGCCCTTTCCTTCTGTTAAAACCAGTAAACTATTCCGTAATAACAAATAAATCTGGAGTTGTATATCCTTTTCCTTCCCATTCCCAGACTGGAGTCTGGTACAATATGAACTTTAGAGGAAATGCCTAGAAATTGATAGGTCAAAGGTCGTGGATAGTCTGATGGAAAAGAAAAGGGCAGACTCTTGGCTCTCGGCTCCAGTGAAAGCGAGAGGCTCCCGCTGATCCCC
>NW_006159552.1:719155-722127 GCF_000334495.1 Tupaia belangeri chinensis
TCGCCAACTTCCTGCTGGGAACAAAACAAGCACCAGGGGACCCATGCCCATGTTTAAAATGATCCTCCATTAACTAGCAGTCATCGTTTCTCCTTTCATTTTTAGCAAGCTTTCTTGCTTTCTTTCACATGACTAAAAATAGCATTTTTTTTGAGACTGTTCTAGCACAACAAAGTGTTTCTAAAAGAAATCAAGGAAGCTGAGTGGTCCTGAAAGACCTATTTGACATGTTATTTTTAGAATGGAAATTTAAGTAAGACACATTTAAGTGTATTTACCCCGTTACATCTAATCCCTCAGAAAAAAAAAAAAAAAAAAAAAAAAAAGAGCTAACTGGTAGGATGAAAGGAATAGTTTTTTCCTAAAAACTCTAGAAGTATTTTGATGAAAGCCAAAACAAGTTTGCGTGTGTGGGTTCGTGCACTCGGGTGGGGTTAAGAGGGTCAGCTCAGTGGGGAAGGGCACCCCAAGGGCAAGCTTAGTCCCGGTGAAGCCACCATGTTTGTGTCATTGGTCACTGGGAATCCCAGTGAGACCGCAGGAGTTCATTCCAATGACTAGACGTGGGACGTGGGATCCTGGTATGGGACCCAGAAGGCGAGGTCAACATTCCCAGACAGATGAGGGGAGAGAGAGTTCCGGAGTGCGTGGACTGTATGTGCCGGCAAAGACCCACCAGTCTGCACTAGTAGCAAGGGCCTGGGTGCCCATTCCAAAAATGCCCTTCTCTGAAGAACCTCACGGTAGTGTGGGGCACCAGGCCTGCACTCGGATGCCTACTCCCCTTAGCCCCCAGTGTTTATCAGCACACAGGGAGCTACCGAGCCACTCTACACACCATCCGCTACGTGGATTATCCTAAGAGCAGTTGAGTGCCCGGGCAGCGCACAGCCATAACAGATGGACCCACATGGGAAGTTCCCTGGTTCATATCCCGGGGCCTCCCTGTGCATACCACATGGGTGCACATATCCATGATCTAAGCTAGCCAAGGGGAGGGGTAAATTGCGACATGGGGACCCTTCCGGCGTTGCCTGGTTCTCTCTCTCTCACTGTCTCTCTCATGAAAGACATGAATGGAAACCTAAAACAAAGTGAAAGAGCAGCTTGTGTTTTATGCCTTTTCGAACTCACTCATTCTATTTATCAAATTTTAGAAAGTGTTCTGATTCAGTTCATCCACCGCGCGCGATCTCTTTGTACAAAATGGAACCGCAGACATTTTTGTTTATGTGAACACATCTGTTTCCTAGCCACGATGTCATCCGCTGGTTACTTGACAGTGTATTAGTGACCTGGAACTATGGCCATTGTCCCAGCCAGCATGCTCCATCTCTAAGGCATGTCAACTTCCCCCAAGTATCATCTTTCCTAGGACAGAAATGTTATTGAAAACAATTCTCTGATAACCTAGAAATATGAAAATATCCACAAGAAATAGCTCCAAATGTGCATACATATGTATACTTATGTGTGTGTATATGTATATATATAAATACATATGTGTAAATATATATGTAAATATATATATAATACACACACACACACATACACACTATATTTTAGAAGATTGCCACAAATTCAGATGAAGAAAGAGGAATTAAGCTTTTTTTTTTTTGCTATAGGGCACATGCGCTCGCCAGAGAGAGACAGAGAGACAGAAAGTGAGAAATCACCCCCCAGGGGGGATGGCCACACCGCAATCCCTTCTCCTCCATTCTCCTCTCGGGAACTTAAGCACGCACGCACATGCGCCTGACTTGAGTTTTAAGTCACCGGGTCTGGTCAAACCGCAGTCGACTAAGTGGGAGTCCAGCAACATAGCCATTACGCTAACTGCTGGTCCCAGAATTAAGCTTTTTTCATGGTATTTTCTAAGGAAAATAGGCTGCCTCATTGATTTTAACAACTTGTTTTTCATCTAATCAAGAAGCATCTAGGGAGACATCAACCAAAACGGTTTCCTTTCAATATTAGAGCAGGAGTTCAACACACATAACTTTGAGGACTGTGTTTTAATGAAATACCCCTTGTCAGTACCAATTTCATTTTGAAAATTGGGTGGGAATAATAAACAAAAAAAAATTTTTTTTTTTGGTTTGGATTTTTTTTTTTTTTAAAAGACCTGTTCTAGGGGCTGGCAGATAACATGGTGGTTAAAGGCGCTGGACTCCCACATAGTCAACCATGGTTCAAGTCCCGGACCTGGTGGCTTACTTTCTCACTTTCCCTTTCTCTTTCTTTCTCTCTGTTTCAATATTCCCTCTCTAGACAAATAAAAATAAATAAGTAAATAAAGTTAAATAATTCTTTTAAAAAAAAAGAGAGAGACCTGTTCTTGTCAGATACTTGTTACATTTAATTTTTAAGTCTTTATATCCTGTGTGGAAAAAAAAACCTGTCCTGACAACCTAATATTTGTTTCTTATATATACTATAAGGTTATTTGCCACAGGTGCACCTGGCATCATGTTCTTCTAAATTGTGATTGAAGGATCTGCTGCCTGGGAGCCACTTGGGGTGTGAAAGGTGAAGAGGCATTTTTGTTGTTGTTGCTGTTGTTTTAGCTATAGGGCGCGTGCGCTCACCAGAAAGACAGAGACAGACAGAGAGATAGAAAGCAAGAAATCACCCCCCAGGGGGGATGGCCACACTGCAATCCCTTCTCCTCCATTCTCCTCTCAGGATCTTGGGCACGCACTTACACCGGGTGTGAGTTTAAGCCACCGGGTCCGGGACTCGAACCACAGTTGACTACATGGGAGTCCAGCGACATAGCCATTATGCTAACTGCTGGTCCCAGGTGAAGAGGCTCTTAAGAGACGTTCTCCTGAGTCACACCTCTGTGACTGTGACCCAGGCACCCATACTAAGATAGCCCCGGTGCTTCTGATGCACTGAAACTTTGAGACATCGCCGTAGTGGTTAGAATGTTGTATTGCGTTCATGTTTATATTCTGGAGGTGCATTCC
>NW_006159552.1:722158-746988 GCF_000334495.1 Tupaia belangeri chinensis
TTGATAGCGTATTTCCAGGATGGACGCTGAGTGTGACTCACGTGGATCTGCCTCTCTTGCTGTCTAGGCCATGTGGCTAATGCTGCAGAATGACGAGCCGGAGGACTTTGTCATAGCTACGGGGGAGGTCCACAGTGTCCGGGAATTCGTCGAGAAGTCGTTCAAGCACATTGGGAAAACCATCGTGTAAGTACACCCGCAAGCTGGCTGACGCGCGGCCACCAGGTATTGCCGGAGATGTGCATGCGTGCCCACCATCCTGCCTCTGTTCTGTTGGTCATCTTCTCCTTTCATTCTCTTGCAAGGCAATACAGAGTTGTGTGAAGTAGAGACTTTTCTTCACTACTTCCATTGTATGTCAAATGTTTGACAGCATTTAAAACCAGTTTTGTTTTGTTTTGAGAAAAATATTTTTGCTTTAGGGTGCATGCAGTTGCTGGAGAGACAGAGAGAGATGGAGAGAGAGAAAGCAAGAAACCTCCCCCCAGGGGGGACGGCCATGCTGCAACCCCTTCTCCTCCATTCTTTTTTTTTTTTTCTTTTTTTTTTGGGGGGGGAGCGATTTTCACTGTAGGGCGCGTGCGCTCGCCAGACAGACAGAGAGAGACATAGAGACAGAAAGCGAGAAATCACCCCCCAGGGGGGATGGTCACGCCGCAATCCCTTCTCCTCCATTCTCCTCTCGGGATCTTGGGCACGCACGCACACGCGCCCGGCGTGAGTTTTAAGCCACCGGGTCCGGGACACGAACCGCGGTCGACTACGTGGGAGTCCAGCGACATAGCCATTACGCTAACTGCTGGTTCCCCATCCTCCATTCTTCTCTCATGACTTTGTGCACACACACACATGCACCCAGCATGAGTTTCAAGCTGCTGGGTCCAGAACTCGAACCATGGTCAACCACTTGGGAGTCCAGTGCCTTAACCACTATGCAACCTGCTGGCCCCTAAACCTAGTCTTTTCCAAGTTTTCTTTATCTTATTTTTTATATTTTTTTAATCTATCTTTAAACTTTCTTTTTTTTGTTGTTTTAAAATTTTTATCACAGTCTAAATGTTCCCTTTTCCTGTGATTTCACTGAGACAACATCGCGTAATCTTTTCTCACTTTTGAAACCATTAAGGACATAGAGAAAGGTTTCAAATATATTACAAACAACTTTCTTTTCTCTGAACCATTGCTATTAAGTTGCTGACCTGGCGTCTCGTCGCCCTGACCTCTCATGCATATTTCCTACAAACAGTGACATTCTCCTACATAAATGAAGTCCAACCATCAAATCCCGGATATTCACAGTGAGTTACTACCATCTAATCCTCAGATCCCATTGGAGTTTTGGCACTTGGTCATTGCGATACTTTATGCCAAAACGATCCAGTTCATAATCATATCTACTTTTACTTTTTTGCATTACACACATTTTTCTGGGTGTGAGAAGCACTTTTATTCAGGGGGGGAAAATAATGAGGATCTGAGTGAAACATACTTTAGCCAAGATCAGTTAAAAATATGTCAGCCATCCATGGTGGCACAGGGTAATGCAACATGCCACCATGCCGAGACCTCGTGGTAAGGCCCCAGGTTTGTGTCTTCAGGTTGCTCTGTATGTGCTGGGCTCATGCACACATGCCTGTGATCCTGGCTGGCTGAGGATGAGTGGGTCACGGCAGGACTAGCAGATAGCATAATGGTTATGTCGCTGGACTCTCACATGTCAACCATGGTTTGAATCCCGAACCCAGAGGCTCAAAACTCACACAGGGCGCATGTGCGTGTGTGCTCAAAATCCCGAGGGGAAGATGGAAGAGAAGGGATTGCAGGTGGCCATCCCCTCCAGAGGGTGATTTCTCGTTTTCTGCCTCTGTCTCTCTAGTGAGCGCACATGCCCTGTAGCAAAAGAGAAAAAGAAAACTCTCTTTTAAAAAAAGTGGATCCTGAAGACCCTAATGGGTCTGTGCATGAGTATGTTAGAGAGGTATGCTTCTCTGAATAATTCAATAAATAAATTTAAAAAAATAGAAACTTAGATCAAGTAAACTTTGAAATAGGGGTTCAGTTAGTAAGACTGACTTTGAAAGGGTTTGTACCACCCAAAACTGATGAAACTGGTCTCTAACTGGTAAAATTTGAGCTATAACAAATGAGTAAACTTAAGTAGTACAGACACAACAGTTAGTTCCCCTGATCATCTCTGTTTCTCAAGAATTAAATAACATTTTTATTGTTACTACATTAAACTGAAAAATAATAATTGTGCCTATATACAGGGTACAGTTAATACACATTTTTTTTTGAGAGGTTTTTGCTATTGGGCATGTGTGCTTGCCAGAAAGACAGAGAGAGACAGAGACAGAAAGCGAGAAATCACCCCCCAGGGAGGATGGCCACGCCGCAATCCCTTCTCCTCCATTCTCCTCTCGGGATCTTGGGCACCCACACACATGCGCCTGGCGTGAGTTTAAGCCACCGGGTCTGGGACACGAACCACGGTCAACTACATGGGAGTCTAGCGACATAGCCATTACACTAACTGCTGGTCCCTCAATACCCAATTTTTTTTTTTCCCTTCTCAATTCTACTTTATTTGGTAAAACTCAGAAACTGACAACCAGTTCACATCCCCCAAATGCCTTCTCTCTGAAGGTGGTTCCCAGAGACAGAAGGGCTGTGGCTTGGGAAATCAATACACAAATTTTGAAGTCACATTTTTATTGAAATAATTGAAAAGTTTAAGAGAAATCCTTTATTACAGATGAAAGATTCTCTTTTATGTCATTTTTTAAAATGATGAAATACAGAAACATAAAACTCATCATTTTAACCTTGTTTGTTTTTAAAGTTTGTGTATTCTATTAATTATAAAGGCCATGTGCACAAAGGAGAAAAAGAAGGAGAAGAAGCACCCCAACCAGATGTATTCACGCTGCAGTTCCCTTCCCCAGCCCTCTAGCTCGGCAGGGTCTTGGGAATATGGCAGCCTGGCGTGTTTCAGATATCCTGTCCAGGGATCTGAACCAGCAGTTGGCTGTGTCTTCATTCTCTACCATTCAGAATACTGTCAGCATGGGCCAATTCAACGCTTTTTAAGTATATAATTCAGGGACTAGCAGTTAGCGTAATGGCTATGTCGCTGAACTCTCATGTAGTCGACTGTGGTTCACTTCCCAGACCCACTGGCTTAAACTCACGCCAGGCGTGTGTGCATGCGTGCCCAAGATGCCGAGAGGAGAATGGAGGAGAAGGGATTGCGGCGTGGCCATCCCCCCTGGGGGGTGAGTTCTCACTTTCTGTCTCTCTGTCTCTCTCTGACTGTCTCACTTTGACTTACATAAGGGTGAAATTCCGGGGTCAAATGGTAAGCCCGTGCTTAAATTACCGAGGAACTACCAAACTGTTTCCCAAGATTCTTTTTTAGGGACCAGCAGTTAGCGTAATGGCTATGTCACTGGACTCCCATGTTGTCAACCACGGTTTGCGTCCCGGACCTGGTGGCTTGAGACTCACACCGGGCGTGTGTGCGTGCATGCCCAAGATCTCGAGAGAACAGAGGAGAAGGGATTGTGGTGTGGCCATCCCCCCTGGGGGGTGATTTCTCACTTTCTGTCTCTCTCTCTCTCTGTCTGTCTGGCGAGCGCACGCCCCCTATAGCGAAAACCTCTCAAAAAACCAAGATTCCTTTTTAGAACTTTTAGAACATTAGAACTTTTAGAACATTAGAATGTAAGAAGGGACTTCTGGGATGGCGTAATGATCATGTCGCTGGACTCCCATGTGGTCAGCTGCTGTTCAAGTCCCGGACCTAGGAGCTTAAAACTCACACTTGGCGCATGTGTGTATGTGCCTAAAATCCCAAGAGGAGAATGGAGGAAAAGGGATTGCAGAGTGGCCATACTCCCGGGGAGGGGGGTGATTTCTCACTTTCTGTCTCTCTGTCTCTCTAGCAAGCACATACATCCTATAGCAAAATATCTCTTTCGAAAGAAAAGAAGGAACTTCTACTTTGGGCCATGATGGAATAACAGAAACCAGATTTAACCTTTATATCTTAAAAAAAAATCTAGGAAACTTGGGGGCCAGCAGTTAGCAGCATAGTGATTAAGGTGCTGGACTCCCACATGGGTGACCACAGTTCAAGTCCCAGACCCGGCGACTTGAAAGTCATGCTCATATGCATACGTGTGTTTCCAAAATCCAAAGAGGAGAATGGAGGAGAAGGAATTACAGCGATGCTGTCTCCTCTGTGGGAAGTAAAAGCTAAACACTCAAAAACATAAAAGTCATCATGTTTAGCTAAGCATTCTGTCAAAAATTAGTAAGCGTGTCAAGAAGCAGAAAAGCATGGCCCATAACCAGAAAAAAAAATCAATCAATAAAAACAGACTGGGGAATATTAAGGATGATCTGAATACACAAGGATGTTAACTGTTTTAACCACATTCAACTATTTTAAGATATGAATATGTTGAAAAAAGAGGGAAATAGATTTTAAAAATTTTAATTTCTACAAATGAAAAATTAAGTATCTGAAATAAAGCAGTCACTGTTGACATTAAAAATAGGTTAGAGGGGGGGAACCAGCAGTTAGCGTAATGGCTATGTCACTGGACTCCCACATAGTTGTCCATGGTTCTTGTCCCGGACCCGGTGGCTTAAAACTCACGCCGGGCACATGTGCATGCGTGCCCAAGATCCCGAGAGGAGAATGGAGGAGAAGGGATTGTGGCGTGGCCATCCCCCCTGGGGAGTGATTTCTTGCTTTCTGTCTCTCTATCTCTCTCTGTCTGTCTGGCGAGCGCACACGCCCTATAGCGAAAACCTCTCCAAAAAAAAAGAAATTAAATAAAAAATCAATTTAAAAATAATCCCAATTCCTCGATATTGGGAAAGTAAGCCACATACTTCTAAATAACTCACAGGTCAAAGAAGAAATCAAAAGGAAGATTAGAATATATTTTGGGCTGAGTGATAATGAAATCGGCATATGAAAGCGTGTGGGATAGGCGCCGGGAGGTGACACGGAGGTTAAGGCACTGGATCTCACATATCAAACTGTGCAGTTCAAATCCTAGGCCTGGTACCCTCAAAACCACGCTGGGTGCATGTGCATGTGTGCTCAAAATCTCAAGAGGAGATGGGATTGCAGTGGGGCCATGCCTCCGGGAGCCGATTCTCATGGTCCCTCTCTCTGTGTTTCTCTTTCTCTCTCCAGCGAGCACATGCACCCTACAGCAAAAACCTAGAAAATACACAACAACAAAAATAACAGAGATTGAGTAAAATTTCCTCAATCTGGTAAATGGTATCTAAGAAGAATCTACAATGGAATGTAAAATTAGTATAGCTAATGTGTAAAACAGTATGGAGGTTCCTCAAAAACAAAACAAAACAAAACACTTCCATCTAACTCGTCAATCCCACTATTAGGTTTATATCTACAGAGAAGTACTTCAGTATGTCACAAAAATATTTGGACCTCATTGGTTATTGCAGCAGTATACATAATAAATATCCAAGATATGGAAGCAATCTAAGCATCCATTAACTGACAAATAGATAAAGAAAATGAGTTACACACACACACACACACACACACACACACACACACCACAGTGGAATACTAGTCACTCGTTAAAAAGAATAAAATTCCGTCATTTGAGGTTAAATGGTAACTTGAAGAACATTATGTTAAGTGAAATAAGCCAGGCACAGAAGAGAAATAGCACAGGGTCTCCCTTATACATGGAAATGAAAACAATGGCCCCTGGGGGGCAGCAGGTGGCATGGTGGTTAAGGCACTGGAATTCCACATGGCCAACCATGGTTCAAGCCTTGGACCTGGTGGCTTGCTTTCCTATTTTCACTCCCTTTCTTTGTGTCTCTCTTGTGAGTCCATCTATCCTAGAGCAAATTTTAAAAAATATAATAATAATAAATAAAATTCCAAAAATAAGGCCTCATAGATATATAGAGAGAAAGAGTGACTGACTGCTAGAGGCTGGGAAGGATGTGGTGAGGAAATAGCTGTGTATGTCAGAGTAACCGAAAGGGGGATTTTGAATGTTGTCCTCACAAATAATCACAAACGATGGCAATGATACAAATGGTGGGTATACCAGTTACCCCGAATGAATTATTACACATTGTTTTCTATAAAGCCATATTATACCTGCAACCAATACATATAATGACTATATGTCAATTATAAATTTAAAAAGAGAAAATTCATGATTAACTGTATACTTAATGATAGTAGATTGAATGCTTTTGTCCTAAAATCAGGGTAATGACACGGATGTCTGCTTTTTTTGTTTGTTTGTTTGTTTGTTGTTTATTTTGCCAAAGGAAACATGCATTCACCAGAGAAAGAGAAAGAAAGCAAAAATAAAAAGCACCCCCCATGGGGAATGGTCATGCCTCAATTTCTTGTCCCCCATCTCTCCCACCTGTGGGGATTTTGGCCATGCACGCACACATGGCCGGCGTGTTTTTTAGGATGCTGGGTCGGGGCTCAAACTGCACAGTCATTCCTGTGGGATCCAGCCGCCTCAATCACCATGCCACCCGCTGGCCCAGGATGCTAATTTTTATCATTTCTTTTCAATATGATGCTGAATATCCTGGCCAAAAATAAAACAAGAACATAAACACTTAAAAGAAGATTATATCTACTTTACTCACAGAAAGAATTTTAGTGAACATAGAAACCCTGAGTAACCCACAAGAAAATACTAGAGTTAATGTGTATTTAACAACATCACAGAATGCTAGTGTATACATACAAGTGAGTTATATTCCATGTACTAAAATGAACAACTGAGAGGAAAATAAAAAAAAAATTACAGTAGAATGAGGACAACATGAAATGCTTAGGGGTGATTTTTTTTTTTTTTTTGGAGGGTTTTTGCTTACAGGGGATTGAGAGGTTTTTGCTATAGGGCGCATGCGCTCACCAGGAAGACAGAGAGAGACAGAAAGCAAGAAATCACCGCCAAGGGGGGATGGCCACACCACAATCCTTTCTCCTCCATTCTCCTCTTGGGATCTTGGGCATGCACGCACACGTGCCCTACCTGAGTTTAAGCCACCCGGTCCAGGACTCGAACTACGGTCAACTACATGGGGGTCCAGCGACATAGCCATTACGCTAACTGCTGGTCCCTAGGGGTAAGTTTAATAAAACATAGGAAAGACTTACACTAAAATTTAGAATACAGGGATGAGATAAATAAAAAACCTTTGAATAAATGGAGAACTATACCATGTTCTTGGTTTTAGGAAACTGAATATTGATATTGATTCTCTTCAAATTAATTAGTAGTTTTGGTGAACTCCCAATTGAAATCACAGTCTTTTTTTTAAGAATAGAAATTGACAAGCTGGTTTTAAAATTTGTATGGAAATGCAGAGGACCTAGAGTCGTTTTGCAAAAGAAGATCAAAGCTGGAGAATATTTACTGCCTGATTTTAAAACTTTTTAAATCCTTGATCTGCATGGTATTGCTGTATGGATAGACTTACAGAACAGTAGGGGCCAGCAGGTGGTGTGATAGTTAAGGGTGTGGGACTCCCACTTGGCCAATCATGGCTTGAGTCTTGGACCTGGCAGCTTGCTTTCTCACTTTCCACCTCTCTCTGTCTCTCTGTCTCTCAAAATAAATAAGTAAATAAAGTTAAATAAAATAATTCTTAAAAAAAAAAACCTTATAGAACAATACAACAAAAGCAAAAGCCTGGAAATAAACATACATTTGTATGACAAACAATATTTATGATG
Source organism: Tupaia belangeri chinensis (assembly GCF_000334495.1). NCBI lineage: Eukaryota > Metazoa > Chordata > Mammalia > Scandentia > Tupaiidae > Tupaia > Tupaia belangeri. Next base: position 729,936 of record NW_006159552.1, read on the forward strand.
ATGGCAAGGTAATTCAATTAAGAAAGGTTAGTCTTTTCACCAATCAGTGGTAGGACAGTAGGTGGTTATGGGGGGGGGGAGATATAAAACTTAGAAGATGCCTCAAACCATACAGGATACTCAGAAGGGATCATAGATATAGATGTAAGAGATAAAAGATGAGGGACCAGCAGTTAGCGTAATGGCTATGTCGCTGGATTCCCACGTAGTCGACCGCGGTTCGAGTCCTGGACCCGGCAGCTTAAACTCACACCAGGTGCGTGTGCGTGCGTGCCGAAGATCCCGAGAGGAGAATGGAGAAGAAGGGATTGCGGCGTGGCCATCCCCCTTGGGGGGCGATTTCTCGCTTTCTGTCTCTGTCTCTCTGGCGAGCGCACACACCCTATAGCAAAAAAAAAAATCTCAAAAAAAAAAGATAAAAGGTGGGGAAAAAAAAGGCACTAGATAAAACCTTAGGCAAAATGCTTAACAATGTTGAGATAGGTGAAGGTTTCCTAGGTAGATTTATTATTACTGAATTATCAAAGTTTTTAATGTTTTACATATAGTCTCCCAGTCTATGGCTTACCTTTTCAGTTTTTTAATGATGATCTTCTTCTTCCTCTTCCTCTTCCTCCTCTCCCTCTTCCTCCTCCTCCTCCTCTTCTTCTTCTTCTTTTTAGATTTTATTCTATTTATTAATTAGTATTTTTAATTTGACCAGAGAGAGAGCAAGAGAGAGGGAAAGTGAGAAAGCAAGCTGCCAGGTTCGGGAGTCAACCTGTGGTTGACCATGTAGGAGTCCAGCACCTTAACCATCATGCCACCTTGTCGGCCCCCTTAATGGCAACTTTTCAAATAGTAAATATTTGAAATTTTCATGTAGTTCAGTTTATCACTTTTGTGGTTTATTGTGTTATCTGTGTGTGTCGGCGTTGAATATATGGATCATTTTGAGGAAAAAGCAGAGATATTCTAGAACACCAAAAGCAAGAAAAGAAAAAATTGATGAAGCAACTAGTTCAATTAATAACCTCTGCTCTTTGAAAGTGACCGTTAAAATGAAAAGTGAGGTCATGATCTGGGAGAAAATAATTGTGGTATGTGTATCTGGCAAAGTACTCATATGTAGGGACCAGCAGTTAGTGTAATGGCTATGTTGCTGGACTCCCATGTAGTCGACCGTGGTTTGAGTCCTGGACCTGGTGGCTTAAACTCACTCCGGGCGCATGTACGTGCTTGCCCAGGATCCCGAGAGGAGAATGGAGGAGAAGGGATTGCCGCGTGGCCATCCCCCTGGGGGGGATTTCTCATTTTCTGTCTCTCTGTTTTTCTCTGTCTTTCTGGCGAGCGCACATGCCCTATAGCAAAAACCTCTCCAAAAAAAAAAATATAAATAAGCACTCATATGACTCATATGTAGAATGTAAAAGAGTTCTGTAACTGAGCCAACTCTGTGATAGAACACTAACATGCTGCTTAAGAGAAGCCGGATCTAGGGACCAGCAGTTAGTGTAATGGCTATGTCGCTGAACTCCCATGTAGTCAACCGCAGTTCGAGTCCTGAACCCGGTGGCGTAAACTCACGCTGGGTGCATATGTGTGCGTGCTCAAGATCCCAAGAGGAGAATGGAGGAGAAGGGACTGGCGTGGCCATCCCCCCTGGGGGGTGATTTCTCGCTTTCTGTCTCTCTGTCTCTCTCTGTCTTTCCAGTGAGCACACGTGTGCTATAGCAAAAACCTCTCCAAAAAAAAAGAGAGAGAGAGAGAAGCCGGATCTCACGTGGGGACCATGGTTCAGATCCTGGTTCAGTCAGTCAGTCAGGCTGGAGCACACCAGGCATGTGCACGTGTCCGCAAGTGCCCAAGGTCTAACAGGCTACAGGACTGGAGGAAGGGGATTGCCGTGTTACCAGACTCTGTGGAGGGTACTCCTCTCTTTGTCTCTCTTTCTCTCTGTCTCTTATATATCCACATGCTCTATCATTTATGAAGAAAATCATTTTTAATGAAGGCTGTGTAGAGAGTTCCTGTAACTCAATATGAAGACAACTTGATTTTTTCAAAATGGGGTAAAATGTTAACCAGATACTTAATACAATATACAAATGGCCATTAAGCACTGACAAGATATCTAACAAGATTAATCCTCTGGGAAATGAACATTTAAACTACAGTGTAACACTTCTACACTCCCTTTAGAAAGGCTAAAATGGAAAAAAAAAAAAAGTGATAATGCCAATTCTTGATGAGGATGTGGAGCACCTGGAACTCTCATTCATTACTGATGGAAAACAGTTTGACTTTCTTCTAAAATCAAAACTTTATTTACCAGGTGAGCAACAATTTAAACATTTACCAAAGAAAAATGAAAATACAGTGAGATTTATACATGAATATGTGCAGTAGCTTTATTTCTACCAAAACATTACCAGCCCTACTCTCTGATCATGCAAGGTGTAGTTAATCAAATTTGGTATGTCCATGTGATGGAATATTACTCAGTGATGAAAAGGCATGAGATACTGTTCCATGTAACAACATAGGTGAATTTTTTTTAAGTTTTTGCAATAAGGCACATGCATTCACCAGAGAAAGAGACAGGGAGACAGGAGAGGGAAAGTGAGAAATCACACTCCCAGGGGCATGACCATGCCACAGTCCCTCTATTCTCCCAGGATTTGGGGCACATGGACACTCACCCAGTGTGATTTTCAAGCCACCAGGCCTGGGATTCAGCCCACAGTCAACCATGTGAGAGTCCAGTGCCTTAACCACTACATCACCTGCTGGCACCAACATGGATGAATCTTCAAAATCCTTATGCTTGGGGCCAACAGGTGGCATGGTAGTTAAGGCACTGGATACTCCCACATGGCTGACAACGGTTCAAGTCCCAGACCTGGTGGCTTGCATTCTTACTTTCCTTCTCTCTGTGTGTTTGTCTTTTTCTGGTCAAATTAAAATAAATGAATGAATAAATCAAATTAAATAAATAATTCTTTTAAAAAATCATTATGCTTGGTGAAAGAAGTCAGACTCAAAACACAAAGAAGTAATACTGTATGATTCTGTTTATATGCTATTCTAGGGAAGACTAATTTGTAGTGATAAGACAGCGTGGTTAGGATAAATGGCAATTAAGCTCATGAAAGGATGCTCAACACTATTAAGTCTCAGAAATACACATTTAAATATAGGGTAAGTGACCGGAAAGGCAAAGTGAATATTACAGGATTGTTGAAAGTGTTTTGTATCTTCATCATGATGGTTCCATGAGTCCTTGTATTTTTCAAAACTATCAAACTGGGGAACAGCAGATGGCATGATGGTTATATCGCTGGATTCCCACTTAGTTGACCGCTGTTCAAGTCCCGAACCTGGCAGCTTAAAACTCACACTGGGTGTGTGTGTGCCTGCCCAAGATCCCAAGAGGAGAGTGGAGGAGAAGGGACTGCAGCATGGCCATCCCCGCTGGGGGATGATTTTCTCGCTTTCTGTCTCTCTGTCTCTCCAGAGGCAAGTGCCTATGTATGCCCTATAGCAAAATCTCTCTCTACAAAAAAAAGAAAAAAACCTTGTCAAACTGCATGATGATGGACATTTTTCAAACATTACATGTTCTACGGCTCATCCTACACATGAATCCCCAAATAAGACTCTTTTGAAAACGGTGTGTCTCTGCCATTCTATTGTCTTTGAGGTAATGTTCTGTTCTCAGTTCCCAGAGTCGCCCTTCCGTCCTGTAGCCCCATGAACTAAGTGCTTATTTTTATTTTCCTTGTATGGTTTCTCCCAAATTGGATGCCATTCCAAAAGATGTCTCAAAGAGCATTCCATGTCTAGTTCATGTAGACAACATGACATATCGTAACTCCCCCTTGGAAAATTACCAAGTGCCATATAGCATGTTTAAATGCCGACAGTAAAGAGTTACATAAATAAATAAATCTTTGGGGAAAAACAATTAGTTTTTTTTTTTCCTCCTAAGCTAACGTAGTTTAGCCCAGCATTTTCCAAGCTTAACTTTTGTATTAAAATCCTGCAAAAGCAACCATAGTCTCTGGATGGCCATCTGCGAAGTGTTCCTACGGCACTCAGAATTTAGGCGCTGACATCTGACTCCTCCTATCTCTTTCTAAGATAGAACGTGTCGTTTCTGCATTCTTCCTCAGCATCTTCCCAATAAAGATGCTCATCAGTTTTATGAAAGTATTTCTCAAATTTCAGGCAGTGACCTCTTGGGAAAGTTTCCTCACCCTTCATTTGGTTGTAAATGACAGACTAAAATCACAGCTGCTTTTAAGTAGTAGACTTTCGATGGCCTTTGAGTGCTATATAAAATTTTGCTGAAACCAAAAACCTTTTTGCCTTCTCCCAGAAAAGAGAGAAGTACGGTACTAATCGTTCTAGGTAACTATCAATAGAGAGACCTGGGACCAGCAGTTAGCGTAATGGCTATGTCGCTGGACTCCCATGTAGTCGATTGTGGTTTGAGTCTCAGACCCAGTGGCTTAAACTCATGCTGGGCATGTGTGCGTGCGTGCCTAAGATCCCGAGTGGAGAATGGAGGAGAAGGGATTGCGGCATGGCCATCCCCCCAGGGGGTGATGTCTCGCTTTCTGTCTCTCTCTGTCTTTCTGGTGAGCGCATGTGCCCTATAACAAAAACCTCTCAAAAAAAAGAAAAAGGAGAGAGTGACCCCACTTGGCTCCTTTAATGAGGGGTTTCTGAGTGGCAGCATGTCAGGCTGATGGCTGTCACCACCCAGTGCCCTCCTGTGTGCCCAGGACCTGATTCAGCTCTCTCTGCATCACATCAGCCAGTTGAGATTGCAAAACATTTACAACATATATTTTTGTTTTTGTTTTTTGCTTTAGGGTGTGTGTGCTTGCTAGGAGAGAAACAGAGAGGGAGAGTGAGAATGCGCCGGCCAGGTGGTCTGACCGAGCCTCCTTCCATTCTGCTCTGGGATCGGGGCATGCGCACACACGTGTGCCTGGCATGTTTTTCAGGCTGCCAGGTCCAGGCCTCAAACAGTGCAGTCGGCCATGTGGGATCCAGTTGCCTTAACCATCATGCCACCAGATGGCCCTGCAGTGTATATACTTCACAGTTTGTTCAAAAAGATACATTTACTTGTGTAGGCCAGATTATATCAGGAGAGCTTTGCAGATGCTGTCTGTAATGTATGTGCCATTGCTTGTTTTTTGTTTCGTTTTATTTTCCCCTCCAATCTCCTTTATCTGATCTCCTTGGACCCCACACACCTGCATGCCAATCTCAGCTGGAAGAGGAGCAGAGCAGCCAGGGAGGTGCTGCTGCCAGGCCCAGGCTGTCCCCCTGGGGCTGTAGCTGTGAGCTTTGGATGAACCAGCAAGCCTTTCTTGAGAACAGAGACAGACAAAGCAAACTCACCTGGATCTGAACATATCTTAGCAAGTTAAGAATACTATTATAACTCTTTCTTTCTTTCTTTTTTAAATTTATTTCATCTGGGACCAGCAGTTAGCATAATGGCTATGTCGCTGGAATCCCATGTGATCGACTGCGGTTCGTGTCCCGAACCCGGTGGCTTAAACCTCACGCTGGGCACGTGTGCGTGCGTGCCCAAGATCCCAAGAGGAGAATGGAGGAGAAGGGATTGCAGTGTGACCATCCACCCTGCGGAGTGATTTCTCGCTTTCTATCTCTCTATGTCTCTGTCTGGCGAGCGCACACGCCCTATAGCAAAAACCTCTCCAAAAAATATATATATATTTCATCTGAGCAAGAGAGACAAGGTCCTGATGCTGCAGTCTCCCCCCAGTTTCATCCAGCCCTGGGTCATGGGCACGTGTTTGTCTGGCGTACACAGGGAGGTCTGCAAACTCAGAAGGCCCATGTGGGTCAGGCTCCGGGAGCATCTCGTGTTACCTCTGCACCTACTGTCTGGCTCCCTCACTTTTACTACAGTTTGGAGCAATAAGCTTTTGTAAAATTTCAGGAGTGCATACTTCTGTCTAATTTTTCTATTTCATGACTCAGTCAATTCCACCCCTGAGTCATTCATTGTATCTGCACAGAAGGTGGTATAATCTCATGACATAAGTACAGGTCCAGGGCCCTGCTTCCCAGCGCTACAGCTTCTTGAAGCTGCCATTGATCCTCTCCGTGTCGTTTTTTGGTTTTTTGTTTGTTTGTTTGAGAGGTTTTTGCTATAGGGCGCCTGTGCTCACCAGAGAGACAGAGAGAAAGCGAGAAATCAGCCCCCGGGGGGGATGGCCACGCCGCAATCCCTTCTCCTCCATTCTCATCTCGGAATCTTGGGCGTGCATGCACATATGTCCAGCATGAGTTTAAGCCACTGGGTCCAGGATTTGAACCACGGTCAACTACATGGGAGTCCAGCAACATAGCCATTACGCTAACTGCTGGTCCCTCTGTGTCTTCATTTTTTATTCTATATATCGAGGATAGTAAGAGTACCTTATTGAGCCAGCCCCATGGCATGGTAGTTGAGGGAGCAGGATCTCACATAGCTGACCATGAGTTCGAACCCTGCCTCTGGTGGCTTCAAAAACATGCCAGCCATGTGTGTGTGCCCCAAACCCTGATAGGATGGAGAAATAGAAGAGAAGGGATTGTGGTGTGACCATGCCTCGTTACAGAGTGCTTTGTCCCTCTCCCTCTGTCTGTCTGTCTGTCTTGCTATGGTGGGCAAACATGCACTCCGGCAAAACCTTACAAGGAGAATCATATCTTTACAGACGGTATGTTAACCTATTTAGTCTTCACAGGGATGGGTAGAGATTAAACGATTACTATATGGAAAGGACCTCAAACAGCGCCTGACACACCTAGCTCTGTTTAAGTGTCTGACTATTAATGAAGCGAAAAACTGATTCTAATCAGTTATTATGCATTATTCATCATTAATCAGTTAACTGAATCTAATCAGCCACGTTTGTCAACAGTGAATAAATACAAGAGTTAAAGAAAACACAGAGGGGCCAGCAGGTGGCATAGTGGTTAAGGTGCAGGACTCCCAGATGGCCTATCACAGTTCAAGCCTTGAACCCAGAGGCTTGAAACTCACTCCGGGCGCGTGTGCGTGCATGCCCAGAAACTCGAGAGGAGACTAGAGGAGGAGGGATTGTGGCATGGCCATCCTCCCTGAGGGGTGATTTCTCACTTTCTGTCTCTCTGGCAAGTGCATGCACCCTATTGCAAAAATCTCTCTTAAAAGAAAGGAAAGAAAAGAAAATGCAGAAACATTAAGTTTGTGCAACTGATTATAAGTTTGAGGATAAGACACAGAAAAGGAAGTCAACTAACATCTCATGCCTCTGTGACTAAAAGGAACTTCACAGAGACCTTTAGCCGAGAGAGCATTGTGGGAGGAAGAGCAAGCTTGGTCAGTTTCATTCCGGTAGAGTTTGTAGAGCTAGTGAGACGTGTCATCCATTCTAACACCTGACCCTCTCAGAAGTACTTGGCCACTTCTCAGAATTCGCTGATCCCAGCTCCTGCAGAGTTGTGTTTCTCAAACTTTAATACTCTGTGAAGTGCTGGAGAATCACGTTAAATCCAGATTGTGTATCAAGAGGTCTGAGTGAACCCTGAGAGATTCTGAATTTCTTTTTTTTTTTTTTAAGAGACATTTTAGCTATAGGGCACGTGTGCTCACCAGAGAGACAGAAAGCAAGAAATTCCCCCCCCCCCCCCCCCGGGGAGGGGTGGCCATGCCACAATCCCTTCTCCTCTATTCTCCTTCCAGGATTTTGGGCATGTTTGCACACGCACCCAGTGTGTTTTAAGCCACCGGGTCCAGGACTCGAACCGCGATTGACTACATGGGAGTCCAGCGATGTAACCATTACGGTACCTGGAAGTCCCGAGATTCTGAATTTCTAACAGGATCCCAAGTGCTACTGGCCCATGGATCACATGTTGAGTAGCAAGCATAGCCCGAGAGAACTGCAGAACCTGTAGTTGGACAGTTAATCCTTATCCCTTTCTGCTGGATTTTCAGTCATTTATGGGTCTAGCCTCCCCAGCAAAGTGGCCAGTAGTCTCCTTCACAGTAGAGTCTGGTGTCTGATTCCTTTCTCTACCTGTCACCGTGTCTAGCGGCGTGAATAAACACATGACTTTGTAAACAGACAGACAGACAAAATGCCTGAGAGTGCACGGGACGTGCAGAGCATGGGGCAGAGAAAGCACTCCCCCGGCCAGAGGATCTGTCCCCTAGTTCATCCTGTCAGGGTCCTGGGCATGTGCCCAGCATGCTTTTCAAGCCACCAGGGCTAATAGCAAAAATCTCCCTGAAAGAAAGAAAGAAAGAAAGAAAGAGAGAAAGAGAGAAAGAGAGAAAGAGAGAAAGAGAGAAAGAGAGAGAGAGAGAGAGAGAGAAAGAGAGAAAGAGAGAAAGAGAGAAAGAGAGAAAGAGAGAAAGAGAGAAAGAGAGAAAGAGAGAAAGAGAGAGAGAGAGAGAAGAAGGAGGAGGAGGAGGAGGAAGGGAGGGAGGAAGGAAGGAAAGAAGGAAGGAAGAAAGAAAAGAAAAGAAAGAAAAGAAAGAAAGAAAAGAAAAGAAAAGAAAAGAGAAAAGAAAATAAAAGAAAAGAAAGGAAGAAAGAAAGAAAAGAAGAAAGAAAGAAAGAAATTTAAAAATTCAGAACCTCAAGGTTTACTCAGACCTACTGATATACAATCTGGATTTCACATGATCCTCTAGCAATTCCCAATTCCCAAACTCAGCCCTATACCTTTTGAATATAAAATTTGATGTTGCTTCTAAGTACCTTCTGCAGTTTTTATTAAAACATGTAGCTTAGCAGAAACTACTATCGACCTCCCCAAACTAATCACTTTTTTTTTCTTTTTTGGAGAGGTTTTTGCTCTAGGGCACGTGCACTCACCAGAAAGACAGAGAGAGATAGAGAGACAGAAAGCGAGAAATCACCACCCAGGGGAGATGGCCACGCCACAATCCCTTCTCCTCCATTCTCCTGCGGGATCTTGGGCACGCATGCACGCGCACCCAGCGTGAGTTTTAAGCCACGGGTCCAGGACGTGAACCGTGGTCTACTCCATGGGAGTCCAGCGACATAGCCATTACACTAACTGCTGGTCCCTATAAATCATTTTTTAAGGCATAACACATCTATGCTAATAAAATAAAGCCTTACGCATAATTAAAATATTAGGAAGGAGAGAAAAATGAAAGAACTCTCTACTAAGTGAGAGTTCTTTTTTTTTAGGTTTTTGCCATAGGGTGCATGCCTTTGCCAGAAAGAGACTGAGAGAGAGAGAGAGAAACAACCCCCCCAGGGGGTGGCCACACCACAATCCCTTCTTTTCTATCCTCCTCTCAGGATTTGGGGTATGCATACACATATGCTTGGTGTGGTTTTACAAGCTGCTGAGTTCAGCAGTTGGCGATATGGGAATCCAGCACCGTAACCACCATGCCACCGGCTGGCCTAGAGTTCTCTGTTTCTAAGGGACCAGACTCAGAGTGTCCTCAGGAACATGGGTCTGAGACCTGGTGCTCCCTCAAGGCCCTTTCTGCTCCTTGGCCCCTTGCTCTTGGACTGTCCCCTCTGTCTTCTCACTTGCTCCTGCTGGTAGAAGATATCCTTGAATGCCTTTCTGGGGACACCACCTAAGACCATCAAAGAGGAATAGACCTTTGTTGGGAGCAATCCACTGTGATCATCTCTAGACCTGTCACTGTGGCCAAAGTCTAGGGCTGGGTCCTGGGCCTCGTCCTGTCATCATGGAGAGAGAATTCTTGGTGGGCAGTGCCCTGGAAGTGCACCCTGTGAGAGGGGAGGGAACGGTGCTCCCCAAGGCAGGATGCTGTCAAGCAGAGGGGTGAGATTTGATGTGATGCAGATGAGTATGCACTCACCACAGCATGCAGCAAACACCAAGCGCGAGCCCAGAGGATGGCAGGAGCAGCACCCACGTGTGTTTTACTACCAGGGCTGAGTGCTGCTTCGCTGAGGAGCAGACTGAGGCTCCATGAAGCTCCCTGCCCTTCCCAGAATGCAGTGCTAAAGTCTAGTAGAGCAAGATCTGAATTCCACGTTCTCTGACTCAAGAGGCTCCTTTTTTTCCTTGTGGTTTTCATCCTTCTCATTCATATCCTCTTAGAGAGCGCTGTGATGTGATCCTTGCCGTGAAAACACACCAGGCCTGTGTACCTCTGGGAAAGGGAAGCCCCAACCAGAACGAGACCAAAAAGGCAACCTAATCCTGGCTTTGGAGTTTTCAAAAGTCTAATTTCTGATTAAATAAAGCAAGATTTGAAGGATTTTTCTAGAGTAATTTTGACTATATGCAATTTGGGTCTGAAGCTCTGTCACTAGGAGCAAATTCCCCTACACACAGCACCTCTCCGGGTTCCTTGAGCTCTCTCCATCCTTTTGGGCCTGTCGCTGTAAGCAGTTGGGACAGGGGCAGCATCGGTCTCGTTCCCAGGGCATCCTCCTTGCTCACACAGCTGTCTGCAGCGGTGCTCTGTAAATATTTCATTGAACCTAAATGGGCATTCCAAAAGCCGCCTTGTCCAGAAAGTCCTCCCAAGAATGCTATGGTGTCACTCTCATTTCCCTGGGTCTCGTGGGTAGTGTGTTTCACAGGGTGGTGACAGCTATAGAGAAGCCACCAAGCCTCCTCCCTAGCGGGTTATGGAGCTGTCCTACTAAGAAGACGAAGGACCTCAATGTACCCAGATCATGGGGAGGGAAGAGAGAGGGTGGTTCAAGAGAGACAGGATCAACAAGGCTTAGTAAGCAGTTGAATTTAGGGGCCTGTCATAGCACAGTGGTAACACAATAGACCCATGTGGGGAAGGTTCCAGGTTCATGTCCCAGGGTCTCTTACTGGTGCAGAGACTCTGGGGGGGGAGGGGGGGCCTTCTCCTTCAGGATAATCAACTGTCAAAAAAAATTCAGCTATAGAGAGTGAAAGAAATTCAGCTATAGAGAGTGAAGAAAGCCAATTTTTCTAGCTTTTTTTAGTGGCATTAATAAAACAGAAGCCTTTCCATCTGTCACAGTTTTTACTTCCTATGCTTTGTGTGTTTAAAAGACAGTTATAGGCATTTTTTCTGAGCTTCTGGCTTTCTCTGCAGCTCATGTTACATGAATCCCTTAGCAGAATCGCCAGTCAAGCCTTCCTTTTAGCTGTTTTAAGATAATGTCTCAGGGCCGGTAGGTGGTGTGGTGGTTAAGATGCTGGACTCCCACATGACAGACTGTGGTTTGAGTCCCAGACCTGGTAGCCTGCTTTCTCACTTTCCCTTTCTCTCCTTGGTCATCTTTAAAAATAATAATAATAAGTGGGACCAGCAAATGGCATAATGATTACATTACTGCATTCCCACATAGCGGACTGTGGTTCAAATCCTGGACCTGGCGGCTTAAAACTCAGGCTGGGTGCATGTGCATACATACCCAAGATCCCGAGAGGAGAATGGAGGAGAAGGGATTGCAGTGTGGTAACCCCTTCTGGAGGGGTGATTTCTCAGTTTCTGTCTTTTTGTCTCTCTCTGTCTCTCCATCGAGTGCATTGCACCTTATAGCAAAAATCTCTCCCAAAAAGAAAATGCATATATTATAATAATAAATAAAAGTAAATAAACTAATCCTTTTTTTAAAAAAAAGATGTTTTCTCTTCCCACTTCTGCTACTGTTCGAGAAAATATCTATTGTAACGTTAACTGAAAAGGTTTGACAAATATGTCGCTACCTACATTTTTAGAATTGATACCACTCTTGAAGTCTCTGTCATCATTTGAATCATTTTTGCTTTTAATTCATTAGAAAATACACTTTCACTTGAGTTTGGGTTAGTAAAAGATGTTCAAGGCAGTGGATCTATCCCGCATGTGATTCTGATCAAATTTAACTAAATTGTTAACTAAACTCCACTCCGTCATTTTTATTCAGATGACAGCCTGATGACACTATTTTCTTCTAAGAGCACCAGAGAGAGAGAGAGAGAGAGAGAGGAGATTGCGTTGGGGCTCTTTTTTAGCAGTATGTTTTCTTTTTCACTTTGTCATCAACTTATTATTTAAGGTGAAAAGGAAACACTTTCTCCTACAATTAAAATGATAGTAGGATAAACCCAACAGGCCAGTATCTGTCTTGACTAATTTTCTGTCTTTTATCTTGTTACATTTTGGGGTTATAAGAATAGCCTGCAACCATGTGAAAACCAACATCTTGTGGTGTGCTTGGGGGTGAGAGAGAGATGTTTCAGGCCCTGGAAGTAATTATTGTAGTTTGCGACACCGTATTTACATTTCCAGTAAAACCAACAAAGGCAAAATTATTATACATTTGAAAAGAAACTCATTCTTTAAAGTTGGTTTCTTTTTTGAGAGCGCGCGCGAGAGAGAGTCAGGAGGGCGCATGCACACTGCCCGTGTGTTTCAGGTGACGTGGGTCCAAACGCACGGTCGCCATGTGGCTTCCAGCACTGCCGTATAGCATGCTCCTGCCCATGCCACGGCAGCTGGGCCTGAAAAGGGAATGCATTTCTAAGTCCTCCTAAGACCACATGCCATTACTCCCCTGTTCGACCTTGTTTTCTGGTGGGGGGAATTTCTGGCCCTGGAACCCTGAGGCTTTCCTTTGGAGGATGATCCTGAAAGACAGAAGGAAGGCCACTGGTCACATGATCTCGGCTATGAACCCAGTGTCCCTGTGGCCGGGGAAGCTGCCGGAAGGCAGTCCTCAGGAGTCTGCGGAGGATGACTCTGTTAGGTGGCACCATGGAAACACAGATCTCCCAGTCAGTCTCCGCTGATGAACGGAATTCTCACGTGACCTACTTCTTTTTTTTTTTTTTTTTAATTTTATTATTACTTTTTTCTTCTTTCTATTACACTAGATTACATATAACTTTACATTGACTTCCATTGCTTTTTCAAAAGGGAATGCCATGCATGTCAGTCAATACAGAGATATCAATCTACCCGCTTTATCATTCAATATCTTTTCCATGCTTTTCCCAATAATTATTATTAGCAAAAATATGATTTCTGAACCAAAATATACTGCCTAGTGGCTTAATCCTACATATTGTCATTATTAACTTTCCATTTCTAGTTTCATATGTATACATGTATATGCATACTTTTTACCCCTGTTTCCCACCCTCTGCCATTTCCCACTCTCCTCCCACACTCTCTTAGGTCTCTGCAGTTGTTTTCCATTCCTTTTTCCCCCACATTGTATTGATTCAGAACATTTCTTAAGTAATCTAACTACTTTCAATAGCAAGTTTAGCTGGGATGTACGTATCAGTGAATTCCTGTCCGACTTTAGGAAACTCTGAGTAGAATGAATATACTATAAGGTAACACCCAGTCAATGCTATAAAACTTACTATGGCCATTAAAAGTATTCTTCAATATAGTTTTAATTTCAAGAAAAGCAGTTTGAGTTTCAATAAATCAAAGAAAGAATAAGGAACTTTACTTAAAACTTAAAGCCAGGAAACAGGTTAGGATTCTGTTCAAAGAATAGGTACTCACATGACACATTTCTAAGACTTCTGTATAGGGGAATGTCAGGAGAAGGAAAATCGCTGTGGCTCTCATTTTTTTCCTGTAGTAAAATTTTGTAACTTTCAATGTGCTGTTTTTAGACCACATTTGAGCTCTCCGATAGTTTTAACTTGCACCTTAACAACTTGCTACATTTTTCTTTGATGCCGTAACTGTCTAACCAAGCTCAATGAAATCTATGAGACCGAGTAATAGAAATAGTACTCACCAGGACCAGCAGTTAGGATAATGGCTATGTCACTGGACTCCCATGTAGTCGACCGTCATTGAGCTTGGTTAGACAGTTACGGCATCAAAGAAAAATGTAGCAAGTTGTTAAGGTGCAAGTTAAAACTATCGGAGAGCTCAAATGTGGTCTAAAAACAGCACATTGAAAGTTACAAAATTTTACTACAGGAAAAAAATGAGAGCCACAGCGATTTTCCTTCTCCTGACATTCCCCTATACAGAAGTCTTAGAAATGTGTCATGTGAGTACCTATTCTTTGAACAGAATCCTAACCTGTTTCCTGGCTTTAAGTTTTAAGTAAAGTTCCTTATTCTTTCTTTGATTTATTGAAACTCAAACTGCTTTTCTTGAAATTAAAACTATATTGAAGAATACTTTTAATGGCCATAGTAAGTTTTATAGCATTGACTGGGTGTTACCTTATAGTATATTCATTCTACTCAGAGTTTCCTAAAGTCGGACAGGAATTCACTGATACGTACATCCCAGCTAAACTTGCTATTGAAAGTAGTTAGATTACTTAAGAAATGTTCTGAATCAATACAATGTGGGGGAAAAAGGAATGGAAAACAACTGCAGAGACCTAAGAGAGTGTGGGAGGAGAGTGGGAAATGGCAGAGGGTGGGAAACAGGGGTAAAAAGTATGCATATACATGTATACATATGAAACTAGAAATGGAAAGTTAATAATGACAATATGTAGGATTAAGCCACTAGGCAGTATATTTTGGTTCAGAAATCATATTTTTGCATGCTGTGACAATGCTCAGGGAATCATTTTAAATTAGTTAACTAATATAAAATGTTTCAGAAGAAAATTACAAGTGCACTGTAATTTTCTTCTGAAACATTTTATATTAGTTAACTAATTTACATTTATTCCCTGAGCATTGTCACAGCATGCAAAAATATGATTTCTGAACCAAAATATACTGCCTAGTGGCTTAATCCTACATATTGTCATTATTAACTTTCCATTTCTAGTTTCATATGTATACATGTATATGCATACTTTTTACCCCTGTTTCCCACCCTCTGCCATTTCCCACTCTCCTCCCACACTCTCTTAGGTCTCTGCAGTTGTTTTCCATTCCTTTTTCCCCCACATTGTATTGATTCAGAACATTTCTTAAGTAATCTAACTACTTTCAATAGCAAGTTTAGCTGGGATGTACGTATCAGTGAATTCCTGTCCGACTTTAGGAAACTCTGAGTAGAATGAATATACTATAAGGTAACACCCAGTCAATGCTATAAAACTTACTATGGCCATTAAAAGTATTCTTCAATATAGTTTTAATTTCAAGAAAAGCAGTTTGAGTTTCAATAAATCAAAGAAAGAATAAGGAACTTTACTTAAAACTTAAAGCCAGGAAACAGGTTAGGATTCTGTTCAAAGAATAGGTACTCACATGACACATTTCTAAGACTTCTGTATAGGGGAATGTCAGGAGAAGGAAAATCGCTGTGGCTCTCATTTTTTTCCTGTAGTAAAATTTTGTAACTTTCAATGTGCTGTTTTTAGACCACATTTGAGCTCTCCGATAGTTTTAACTTGCACCTTAACAACTTGCTACATTTTTCTTTGATGCCGTAACTGTCTAACCAAGCTCAATGAAATCTATGAGACCGAGTAATAGAAATAGTACTCACCAGGACCAGCAGTTAGGATAATGGCTATGTCACTGGACTCCCATGTAGTCGACCGCGGTTCGAGTCCTGGACCTGGTGGCTTAAACTCACGCTGGGCGCGTGTGCGTGAGTGCCCAAGATCCCGAGAGGAGAATGGAGGAGAAGGGATTGCAGCGTGGCCATCCCCTCTAGGGGGTGATTCTTCGCTGTCTCTCTGTTTCTGTCTTTCTGGTGAGCGCATGTGCCCTATAGCAAAAAACCTCTCCCCCCCCACCCCCCCCCCCCCCCCGCCCCCGCCAAAAAGAAAAGAAAAGAAAAGAAATAGTACTCAACCTTCATTCGTTACCCAGACTCCGCCATTAGAGCTAGAAAAATCATGGCCAACCCCGGTAGCACAGCATTGCTCCTCAGTGCTGAAGCCACGTGGGAAAGTCTGGAGTTCACATCCCAGGGTCTCCCTGAGACCCTAGGTGGGTGCACACAGGCGCACGATCCAGGCCGGCTGAGACTGGGTTGGATCATGGTGTGGAAACTGTCAGGCTGCTGTCTGTCTGTCTGTCTCTCTCTTTATCCCTCCTCTCCCCACTTTACCCCCAAAAAAGTAATGTTAAAAAAAAATAAAATAAAAGCTAGAAAAATGGATCCCTGTGTGGAAAAACCTATTCCCGTGTGTAGCTATTGAGAGCTTTCTAGAGACACTTTAAATAGATTCACACCTTCAAACGTATCCACATTCTGTTTAGTCATAATAAAGAGATCGGTGGGACCAGCAGTTAGCGTAATGGCTATGTCACTGGACTCCCATGTAGTCGACTGTGGTTCGAGTCCAGGACCCCGTGGCTTAGAGCTAGAAAAATCATGGCGCATGTGCATGCGTGCCCAAGATCCTAAGAGGAGCATGGAGGAGAAGGGATGGTGGCATGGCCATCCCCCCTGGGGAGGTGATTTCTCACTTTCTGTCTCTCTGTTTCTTTTTGATGAGCACACACACCCTATATCAAAAACCTCTCAGAAAAAAAAAAAAAAGAAATAGAGAGAGAGGACTTTTTCTATATAAGCCTCAAGCCACCATTTCAAGAGGGTCTCCTCTCCTTCTCTGCCTCTTTCCATTCGCTTTTTTCTCTACCCTGTCTTCCTGTCCCACTCCCATAAATCTATGCCCTACTGTCATCTCTATTTATAATCTTACAGGATACTTGTATTTTTAACTCCTAAAAAAAATACTACAGCCTAAAGGGTGTACGCCACTGTTGAGCAGAAGCATCTGGATTACTAGCGCGTAAATCATCTACTTTGAGCCTTGTTGCCCTGCCATGTGGGGGTGTCTGAGGAGCCCTCTCTCCATGTCATAGGCAGTTGATGCGATTCGCTGGGTGGCAGGCAAATTTTAGCTCTTAACGAAGGGTCGGGTAGATCCTCAGAGCGACTGCTGCCGTGTAATGACCTAATTAGACAGCCCGCACAGTACCTAACCCCGAATAGATCTTCAGCAAATGTGCCCTCTGCCTACCCCGTTTTCTCCCAAAGCCAAATTCATCAAAGAGAATTAAAAAACCATTTCCCTTCCCTTCAGAGGTAGAGACCCTCGGGGACCAGCAGTTAGCGTAATGGCTATGTCGCTGGACTCCCACGTAGTCGACCACAGTT
>NW_006159552.1:747136-751474 GCF_000334495.1 Tupaia belangeri chinensis
TCTAGCGAGCGCACGTGCCCATAGCAAAAACCCCCCCCCCCCAAAAAAAAGAAGAAGTATAGACTCTCACTGAGTTTTAGTTCATAAGCATTATTTGTGAATACGTATTAGAGATGGTGGAATTGTGTCAGTTTATCAGCATGCTACTTGTTGGTCAAGATGGAAGTGGTATCTGTAGAAAAGGCAACTCCTACCCCTGGCCCGCAGTAGGAGTTACAGGTGATAGTTAAGACTAGGAAGAGCCTTCCAAGTGGGTGGGAAGGCATGAGAAAAGCAAGACGTAGGCGCTGGTGAATTGCATGCAGGCCCTGGACCCACTACTGAGCCGTGTGGGACCAGCCTGGCCACACTGGGCAATATCTAGAGATACTTGCTCGCACGATTCCCACTGCCTTCCTGGCTGCTTCCCATTCCTCTTCAGCCGAGGCCTCCCTCTGGCCAACACCCTCCCCTATAACCAGGGCTGGGCTGGGCTGGGCTGGGAACCCCACCCTTGCTCTGACAGCACCATCTCCCTGCCATCATTCACTGTCCAAGTGGTGCCAGCTCCCGAAGGACAGAGACCATGTCTGGCTCACCCATGCCTGTGCCCTCAGCTCAGAGGCTAGACTTAGTATGTACTCAGAGGTAGGACTGAGACCAAGGGAGATAGATAGAAACGGCTATGCGAGAGACCAGCTGGTGGCATGGTGGTTGGAGTGCCCAGGTCCCACATGGCTGACTTGTCAGTTAGGTCCCAGAACCAGTGGCTTGAAAAAAACATACCAGTCAAAAAAAAAAACATAAAGCTTGAAAAAAACATACCAGTCAAAAAAAAAAAAAAAAATAGGGACCAGCAGTTGGCGTAATGGCTATGTCACTGGACTCTCATGTAGTGGACCGCAGTTCAAGTCCTGGACCCAGTGGCTGAAACTCACACCAGGCCCATGTGCGTGCATGCCCAAGATCCCAAGAGGAGAATGGAGAAGGAATTGTGGCGTGGCCATCCTCCCCGGGGGGGTGGGGGGGAGGTTCCTCACTTTCTGTCTCTCTCTCTCTCTCTGTCTCTCTCTGTCTTTCTGGAGAGCACACATGCACTATAGCAAAAACCTCTCAAAAAAAAAAATAAGAAAGAAAGAAAGAAAAAACACACCAGGTGCATGTGCATGCATGCTCAAAATCCCAAAAAGCGAGAGAAATGGAGACGTGATTACGGCGTGGCCATCCCCCATGGAGGGATATTTTCTCACTTTCTGTCTCCCCCACTCCCCTGCTCCCTGGCCAGCACACCTTCCCTCTGGAAGAGGGTATGAAAACAGAGAAAGAAAGAAAGAATTGCATAGGTGGAGGAGGTACAGAAGCAGAATGCCCAGCCCTGTGCTGTGTGTAACTGCAGGGAGCCTGAGTCCACAAAGTACCTCCTCACTGTGGCCCAGGAACAAGGCCTCCCTCCATTTGGTTTGCTTTCTCCTGGGAAGCAGGAGAAACCCCACCCCTGTCCGTTAGGGGTAGATGACATGCTCCTGGTGAGTTAAATACATCAATAAAAACAAAACAGGCAGCTGTAGCATGTTTAGCAATCCGTGTAAAGATAGCACAGAAACCCCAAGGCTCATTTAAATGCTAGCTGTGCATGGGAAAGCTTCTTGCTGCTGTTGGACAGCTAAGGGAAGTCATCTCTGGTCTTTTTTTTTTCCCACGAATTATTTGTTTATTTAATTTCATTTGTTGTTGTTGTTATTATTATTAGTTTAATTTGACCCGATAGAGACAGAGAGAGAGAGAGAGAGAGAGAGGAAATGAGAAAGCAAGCTGCCAGGTCCAGGACTCAAACCACAGTCGACCATGTGGGAATCCAGTGCCTCTATCCACCACGACACCTGCTGGCCGTGTTCTGTATTATTATCACTATTATTTGCTTTCTGGAGCCACCCTACACAGGCACCACCATGCCAGGCTTTTTCCGTTAGGTTGATCATACCAGCCTATTTATTTCCTAGAGATGAAGGAGAAGACACTATTTGAGAATAGACCCCACCCGCTCACTAAGTTTCTCAGGAGTACTGATAAAAAGAAGCCAGCGAGGGAAATACTGATTTGTCGACAACTCTTACTGAAAAGGACGTGGGGAGGAGCCTCCCCATAAAAATGACAGTGCCCTTTTAAGAGGGTACCACACCTATTCAGCTCATTCCAAGCATATGAAATTAGAGATGTTATCTGAGCCCAACCAAGAAGCCTTGCTTTGCCTTCCTGGCTCCAATACCCCATTATGCCTGACTTGGTATAAGGATTCGGCAGTGACATGAGGGCCCCGTGATATTTTTTTTTTGAGAGGTTTTTGCTATAGGGCACATGCGCTCGCCAGAAAGACAGAGACAGAGAGACAGAAAGCAAGAAATCCACCCCCGCAGGGGATGGACACACCACAATCATTTCTCCTCCATTCTCCTCTCGGGATCTTGGGGCACACACGCACGTGTGCCTGGCGTGAGTTTAAGCCACCAGGTTCAGGACTCGAACCACGGTAGACTACATGAGAGTCCAGCGACATAACCATTACGCCAACTACTGGTCCCAAGGGCCCCATGATTTAATAGAGAGCACAGAGTAAAGTTGATCATAAGAAGGGCCTTCCACGTGAATGACTGTTTAATGGATTTACATTTTCTGGTATTTCGTTGTAGTTGATTTTTCATTAGTCATAATATAACGACTGGGCAAATTGTTGTCAAAAGCCTCTTACTTGAGAATAGTCATCATGCCCTCTGGGCTCGGACCTGCTTGGCAACAATATGGCTAAACACACCAAGAGGGTCAGCATCGTTGGCAAATACGGGACCCGCTGTGGTGCCTCCCTCTGGAAAATGATGGAGAAAATTGAAATCAGCCAGCCTGCCAAGTACACATGCCCCTTCTCTGGCAATACCTAGATGAAGAGACAGGCCATGGGGATCTGACCCTGTGGTTCATCCATGAACATGGTTGCCAGTGGTGCCTAGACCTATACCACCACTTCGGCTGTCACAGTAGTCTGCCATCAGGAGACGGAAGGAATTGAAAAACTGGTAGAAGCTCTGCAGACACTTGGAATATCACGATAAATGGGTTAATTTATGTTAAAAAAAATTAATTATCATCAGAAAAGGGAACTGAATAGAAGAATTTAAGGCATGGATGGACCATCCCCATAGCAATGCAGAGATCTGGACGTGACTGAGGTTCTCATATGTGCATGAGGCACCTGCTATCTGCCAAGAAGGAGAGGAGCATTGTGACGAAAGCTGTGGTCCCCTGAGCATCAACATGCCACCCTGTCCTTGTCTCTCCTCCACCACTAGCAGGTCCCTGCTGGTTTTCTTCAAGAACTTGACCTTCTTCCTCTTGACCTTCATTCAGCTCCAGCCCTGCTGCCTTCTCTAGACGCTCGGAGGGCCTCTCCTCCCTCCCCTCCTTCAGCTCTCCTGCCTGGCTCCTTTCCACCCCCTTCCTCACTGCCCTTTCTTTTTCCCTGATCTGCCAGAAGGTGTCCCAGAGCTGCCTGTGCTCACTGTCTCCTCCCTTTGGCTCACAGGGCCCCTGCTGCCCCATCTCACAGCATTCTCTAACATGCCCAGGGCCTGGGTCAGCCCTGGCATCCTCCTGGACATCTGCCACCCACACTGGGCAGTGTTGGCTGGCCCTCCCTCCATGCACAGACACCCTCAACCCTGTGTTTCTGAGGTCAAGCACCCAACAGTTGGCCTGTCTCCACCCAAAGGGCTCCTCCTCAGCTACTTCCCGCCTGCTCTGTCGGTGGTTTCCTCAGTGCAGAAGCTGGAGGGTTGATGGTCCAAAATGTCAGCTCCTCCCTTTTTCCAGAAGGCAGGGTGGCCTGAGGAGACCTAGGGGGAAGTACTGGATTAGTAGGGAGAAGGGTGGGGCAGAGATCTGGCTGGGCCTGGCAGAACTCTGGCTGGGTCGTGCAGAGCTGGTTTGGATGTTTGTCATTCCAGAATCACTTTCTCAGCCACACAGAGATGGTTTCTGGGTACAGGGGGTCAGTCGATCATACCCTGCTTCTTATAAAGCTCTCATTTCTAATTCTTTGTACCCTGCATTATTAGTTGAGGGTTTTGTTGTTGTTGTTGTTGTTGTTTTTCCTAGTTACCCCAGCACATAATCTAACCTCTAATCATTCCACAGAAATAGTCACAGACAATTCCATCATCTAATGGCCTCCTCTTATTCAAAACAAGGGTTGTGGGGCCAACAGGTGGCATGGTGTTTAAGGGCACTGGCCTCCCACATGGCTGACCGAAGTTCAAGTCCTGGACCTGGTGGCTTGCTTTCTCACTTTCCATTTCTCTCTCTCTTCCC
>NW_006159552.1:751610-758711 GCF_000334495.1 Tupaia belangeri chinensis
CACTCTCCTAATACTGTGTTGTTACATTTCAATTTTGAGGTGACTTAATACTCAACATTGTGTTAGCATGGCTAATAAATGGTTATCCTTTCAGCAAACATGATTACTTTTTCTTTTTTGTGTGATCGTCATTTGTTTACCTCAGAGTTTTAATGTCTACCGTTTGCTTCATTTTCTATGTATTTATCACTGACTGTCCCACACTGTCCCAGCTGTCTAAATCCCCTCTCAAGACTGTCAGACCTGTGGATTAGTCTTCCAGTACGATCTTCCTGAAGGATTCTTCTAGAACCTTCTGATCCGACCCTGTCTAGACCACTGGGCGGGTCAGCATTCCATAATCTTCCTTTGCACTCCTCTGGAGGGTTCCTTTAGCCGCTGCTCTAAGTTAGAGCCCCTATTCCCTGACATCTTTTTTGAAACTTCTTGGTTTAATGAGGCAAAATATTAGTTTTCTGAGAAAGGAGCATAGGAAATAAATATTTTGTGAACAAGAATATCTAAAAATATCTTTAGCCTATTTTCAATACGAATAAGGTAGCTAGGATGTATTTCTTGGACATTGTCTTCCTTCAGAATACTGAGCTCTCTGCTCCGTTGCCTTCCAATCTGCAGATTCCCAGTCTTACGGGTCTAGACCATGCTGTTGTTTGGGCTCTTTCAGTCTGGAGTCACACGTGTTCTGCTCTGATCAGTTTTCTTCATTTTTAAAAAGATAACTATTTGCTCTACTTCATTTTGTCTTTTTTCCCTTTGTGCTAACCTCCTGAGGCAGTTTTCTAATTTCCTTTCTCCCGTCTTCAGGTTTTTTATATCTGTATCATTTTGCTCTGCTTTCTGGGCAGTTTCCTCAACTTTATCTTCACAGTGTTCTTTTGAATTTTTTTTTTTTTAACTTTCTTGTGCTTTAAATTGTCATTTTTTGGCAAGGGGTATTCGGTTCTTGTTTCTTCGGTAGCTTTTCTTACCTCTCTGAAGATATTCAAGGTGGTGTATATGGGTTTTGGGGAGTTGTTTTGTTTTGACTTTTATTTCTCTTTCCTCTTCTTGTTGTTTCTTTCAAGTTACTCTTTTTTTTATTTATTTGCTTGGATTTCTTCTTTTTTTAAGATTTACTTTATTTAACTATAAATAAAAGTATCTCTTTATTTTAATTTGACCAGAGAGGGACAGAGAGATAGAGAGAAAGGTTCCAGAACTCTAACTGTGGTCAGCCATATGAGAGTCTAGCATCCTTAACCACCATGCAACCTGCCGGCCCTGTTTGCCTTTTTTTTTTTTTTTTTTTTTTGAGAAGTTTTTGCTATGGGGCGCGTGCACTCACCAAAAAGACAGAGAGAGACAGAAAGCGAGAAATCACCCTATCACCCTCCAGGACGGATGGCTATGCCGCATTCCCTTCTCCTCCATTCTCCTCTCGGGATCTTGGGCACGCACGCACACGCGTCCAGTTTGAGTTTAAGCCACCGGGTCCAGGACTCGAACTGTGGTCAATTACATTGTGGTCAACTACATTGGGAGTCCAATGACATAGTCATTATGCAAACTGCTGGTCCCATGTTTGCTTTGATTTCTATCTTTCATGTATGCAGTTTCCCTCACATACCTATCTGTTAAATACTTGGTGTTCTGCTTATGCTTAAAAGTTGGAGCCCGAGGGACCAGCAGTTAGCATAATGGCTGTGTCGCTGGACTCCCATGTAGTCGACTACTGTTCGAGTCCTGGACCTGGCGGCTTAAACTCACGCCGGGCGCATGTGCATGCGTGCCCAAGATCCTGAGAGGAGAGTAGAGGAGAAGGGATTGCGGTGTGGCCATCCCCCCTGCGGGGTGATTTCTCGCTTTCTATCTCTCTGTCTGTCTGGTGAGCACACGCGCCCTATAGCAAACACCCCCCCCCAAATAAAAAAAAAGTTGGATCCCAAAATGCTAACTGGGACCCAGCCTCGATGGCATGGTCGATAGTGTACTGATCTGCAGTGCTGGAAGCCACATGGTCAACACGATTCAGATCCTGTGTCAACCTGAAACAACAGGCATCCACATGCCCAGGATCCTGCCTAGCTGAAGGTTTGGGGAAGGGGATTGCAATACAATCAGGGATTCCCGTCTCCCTGTCTCTTTCCTCTCTCTCTATGGCACACGCACATCCTCTCTTTCATGACAGAGATAAATTAACTTAAAAGAAAACAAAACCAATTAGGAGTTTTGAGAACATAGATATAGCTCGTTGACAGTGTCACTAGTGGGTGACTGACGGGCCATTTGGTTGGAGAATTTCTAATGGCCAGAGAAGGTCCACCAGGCTCCTTGTTGGAAGGAACTAGGCCTCCGTGCCAGCCCACGTGGGGCGCACTGGGGGTTGAGGACTCAGTGTGTATACCCTCCCTTCATTTGCCCTGTTGTCAGCATGCTGACCCACCCTTCAGTGGGCCTGTAACGCTCGGTCTGGCGACATTCTACAACAGGGAAGACAAAGCAGGTAGTTGCCAAGTGATGAGACTTAGTCGGAACAGGGCACTCATCACCAGAGTGTTGCCCTGAGCTCCTGGGGCCTCCAACGGATAAACAGGGCCCATTCTCAGCTCTCCTGCTGCTGGCTCAGGAGACTTCTCTACGGTTTCCACTGCATCCTGTAAGCCCCCTCCTCCTGCTCTGGAGCTTCCAGGATTTGGTTTGTTTCTTTTCTGTTCTTTCAGCCCTGTAAGTTTTCTCCTTTTCTCAAAGATGTATGAGAAAGGAGGAAAATGTGTATAAACCAGCCTTTCTTTGCAAAAG
Organism: Tupaia belangeri chinensis; assembly: GCF_000334495.1. Classification (NCBI taxonomy): domain Eukaryota; kingdom Metazoa; phylum Chordata; class Mammalia; order Scandentia; family Tupaiidae; genus Tupaia; species Tupaia belangeri. The sequence goes on from NW_006159552.1 coordinate 754,389, forward strand.
CTAATCCTTCTCCCAGGACTGCTTTGTGTCATTACTGTGTCAGCCACTACAGCCTCCTGTTTCCATACCTATATCCTAATAAAATAGCCATCATTGGGACCACCAGTTGGTGTAATGGCTGTGTCGCTGGACTCCCATGTAGTTAACCGTGGTTCAAGTCCCAGACCCGGCGGCTTAAACTCACGCCGGGCGTGTGTGCATGCATGTCCAAGATCCTGAGAGGAGAATGGAGGAGAAGGGATTGTGACATGGCCATCCCCTCTGGGGGGTGATTTCTTGCTTTCTGTCTCTCTGTCTCTCTCTTTCTGGAGAGCGCACATGCTCTATAGCAAAAAAAATCTCTCCAAAAAAAGAAAAAATAATAATTAATTTTTTAAAGTAAAAATCAAAACAATTTTAAAAAGGGACCAGTTAGTGTAATGGCTATGTCACTGAATTCCCATGTGATCGACCGTGGTTTGAGTCCCGAACCCGTTGGTTTAAACTCACGTTGGGTGCGTATGCATGTATGCCCAAGATCCCAAGAGGAGAATGGAAGAGAAGGGATTGCAGCATGGCCATCCCCCCTGGGGGGTGATTTCTCTCTTTCTGTCTCTCTGTCTCTCTCTGTCTTTCGGGCTCGCACACGTGGCCTATAGCAAAAACCTCTCAAAATTAATTAATTAATTAATTAAAAAAGGTTTGCTGGGAGCTTCTGCCTCTAAGTGCCACAGTAGAATTAACCCCCCAGGTCTGACCTTCAGAATGTACTTAATAAACCCATTTGAATAGGGGAATGTACTTCCTTCATATTAACCAGTGTTAAAAATCCAAGCCGGTGACTAGCAGAGGGATCACTTCTATAGACACAAATTCGAGCTGTCCAGCCTTACAGCTTGTTGGTTTAAATAAGATTTAAATACTTTCCTTACTTCGAGATGAGGAGATACTATTAACCTGACCAGAGAAAGCAGGGGTGGGCAACTGTGGCCGGCAGGCTTAACCCCAGCTGAGGCTAGAAACTGATCTGGTAAGCTACCATCAGGCCGGCAGATGGCATAGCAGTTTAGGGGGCTGGCCTCCCAAATGGCTGACCACAGTTCAAGTCCTGGACCTGACGACTTGCTTTCTCACTTTCTCTCTCTCTCGCTCTGTATCTCTCTCTGGTCAAATTAAATAATAACAAAATTAAATAGTTCTTTTAAAAAACTCTGCTGTCTAGCTCTTTATAGAAATTTGCAAATCAGTACACAGAAGACCTCACTCCTTTTCTTTTTCTTTTTTTTTTTAATTTTATTTCCTCCTTTGAATCTATTAAATGACTTCCCTGTGTACTTAATTTTTTTTTTTTAAGGCTTTTCCCATAGGGCACATGCACTCACCAGAGGGAGAGAGAGACAGAGGGAAAGTGAGAAACCATCCCCCGGGGGAGTGGCCACACCACAATCCCTTCCCTTTCATCCTCCTCTCAGGATCTTGGCCTTGGGATCTTGGTCATGCACACAGACATGCCTAGAATGATTTTGAAGCCATCAGGTCCAGGACTTGAACCTTGGTTGTCCATGTGGAAGTTCAGCACCTCAACTACCATGCCACCTGCTGGCCCTTTCTCATTCCTTTCTCTTTTTTTGGAGAGTTTTTGTTTGTTTGTTTGTTTGCTATAGGGCGTGTGCGCTCGCCACACAGACAGAGAGACAGAAAGCAAGAAATCACCCCCCAGGGGAGATGGCCATGTCGCAATCCCTTCTCCTCCATTCTCCTCTTGGGATCTTGGGTACGCATGCACACCCACCCAGCGTGAGTTTTAAACCACTGGGTCCAGGACACGAACCGCGGTCAACTACATGGGAGTCCAGCGACATAGCCATTATGCTAACTGCTGGTCCCTCTCATTCCTTTCTTGATCAACACACTCTGACCTAGATCAGGGAAAGTTGTCAAAGTTTTTACCAAGGCGTTACATTTAAATATGTATGTATGTTATTTTTGTGTGATTTCATAAAATCTTGAAGATAGATTTGAGTTACCACTTCTCAAATTTGTGATGTCTGAGGAGATTTATCAGTATTAAGGGTGGAGGAATGTATGTGTGTTCATAAGTCAGTATGACCCCTGACATAGATGAGTTGCCTAGCTAAAAAAGGAAAAAACACCGCAAAATTGTGTCTGTTAACCCTTTGACTTAGTTGGAAATTTTTTTTTCTAGACAAATTTTTGCTATAGGGCGTGTGTGCTAGCCAGAGAGACAGAGAAAGATAGAAAGCAAGAAATTACTCCAGGGGGATGGCCATGCCATAATCCCTCCTCCTCCTTTCTCCTCATGGGATTATGGGCACACACGTACACACACCTGGCGTGAGTTTGAAGCCACTGGGCCCAGGACTCACACTGCAGTCAAATACGTGGGAGTCCACTGATGTAAACTTTACGTAATCTGCTGGTCCCTTACTTTGAGTTTCTTTCACAAAATATCTGCTAAATTGTTTCTCTATGTGTAGTTTGAAGTGCAAAGAAAAATAAAGTTAAAACATTCCTGTGAAATACAGATGTCCTTTTATTGACTGAAATTCTAACAAAAGAAAAGATTCCATTTAGGGACTGGTAGATGGTGTGATGGTTACGTCACTGGACTCCCACGTAGTAGACCATGGTTCAAGTCTTGTACCCAGCAGCTTAGAACTCATGCTGGGCGTGTATGTGTGCGTGACTAAAATCCTGAGAGGAAAATGGAAGAGACGGGATTGTCACATGGCCATACACCCAGGGGATGATTTCTCACTTTCTTTCTCTCTGTTTCTCCAGCAAGTGTACGCACCCTATAGCAAAAATCACTCCAAAAAATAAATAAATAACTTTAGTATAAGGTACATATAATTCTTTTGCTGTGGATATTAGCCAAGATTTTGTCTATCTATAAGAAATGTATGAAAGTCGCCTTTAGATGGTCTCATTTTAGAGCATGTTTATTCTCCACCCTGACAATACCCACATACCATTGCCAGGAAAATTTTCCAAAAGTTTAGCTCCAGTGCTAACATTTTCTTGCTTGGAAAATCTTGGGCCCTTATGACCTACCGAACTGATCTAATCAGCACTATGCAAGAAATTAAACTAAGTAAAGAAATTTAGGAAATGCTTTACTTAGTTTAATACTATAGAGTTAATACTATAGAGTTAATGAATTAATATGTCATGAGAAAATTACTAGTAGTATGTCCCGGCCTGCGGGACAGTAGAACAGGTTCCTTGGGGGAGGGAGTGAGAGATGGGACAAACACACACACACACACACTACCAGGTGCTGATCAAGTCGTCGTCTTCCATCTACTTCCGTTTATTGAAGAGAAATGGCGAGTTATATACAGCTGGTGGGAACCAATTGGTGGCCCGAAATGCAAATGAGATAGAACAGCAGGAACCAATCATTGCTGTGGGTGGATCTCTCTCGTTGCCTAGAAACCCAATCACTTCCTGGGAGAACGGTTGGTCACATGATTTCTGAGAAACGATTTGCTCAGGGAGGAAGTGAAGCCTAATGGTTTCAAGATGGCGGATAGCTCGAGATGGCTTCCGTATGCAGTGCTCGCCACAGTAGTATGGGTTTTTTAATTTATTTAATTTTGCTTATTATTATTAGTAGTAGTAGTAGTATTAATTTGCTGTGGGGGGTGCATGCACTTACCAGAGACAGAGTGTGGTGGGGAGTGAGAAAGCAAGCTGCCAAGTTCAGGACTCAAACCACATTTGACCATATGGGAGTCTAGCACCTTTACTACACCACCTGTTGGTCCCAGGTAGTATAGTTTTATTTTTTTTTTAACATTTTTAAAAGAACTATTTATTTACTTCCATTTGTTATTGTTATTATTTTATTATTTTAATTTGACCAGAGAGAGAAAGGGAAAGTTGCCAAGTCTGGGACTTGAACCATGGTCAGCCATGTGGGAGTCCAGCACCCCAACCACCATGCCACCTACTATCCCCAAGTAGTAGTTTTATATTGTACCAAATATTGAGCTATATAGTTCTATGTTATAGGATATTTTTCATATTTGCCTTGAGTCTATTGGCAAATCCTGCACACTAATAAGTTGAATATTCTTCCAACAGTAAACTATTTCTTCTTTGCTATTAAGAAGCGATTCCAGGGAACCAGCAGTTAGCATAAAGGCCATGTCGCTGGACTCCCACGTAGTCGACCGCAGTTCGCGTCCCGGACCTGGTGGCTTAAGACTCACATCGGGCGCGTGTGCGTGTGTGCTCAAGATCCCAAGAGGAGAAGGGATTGCGGCGTGACCATCCCCCCTGGGGGGTGATTTCTCGCTTTCTGTCTCTATGCCTCTC
>NW_006159552.1:758927-766902 GCF_000334495.1 Tupaia belangeri chinensis
CCACCCCCCACCCCAGGGGGGGGGATTTCTCACTTTCTGTCTCTGTCTCTACAGCAAGCTCACACACCCTATAACAAAAATCTCTCTTAAAAAGAAGAAGTGATTTGATAAAACATTCAGCTAATTGGTCATAAGTAAAGCTTGCGAGGCTGGTTTATATCTCTAATCCTCAACCTATTCTGAAATGTAATTGTGATCAACACTGGATGTTCATCTTCAATGGGAGGTATGACTCACTTAGCTGAGTAACTAACTTAATGTTTTGTTTTTCCTTTTGATCCCCACTGTGCCTCCAATCCAAGGAGCACACCCAATCGTCCTGTGTTCACCGGTTTCATCTCCAGATTACAGAGCAAGCTACTGGTTCATCAGAAAAGTCATGACATATTTTCAGTGTTTTCCTATGCAGAAAGGTGTCATGACTTTTCCCATGATCCAGTAGTTGAAAAGGTGAGCATTGAAACCAAACCTAAGTCATATATACATATATGTTTGTTAGAGATTTTTTTGCTATAGGGTGCATGCGCTCACCAGAAAGAGAGACAGAGAGATAGAAAGTGAGAAATCACCTCCCAGGGGGGATGGCCACGCCGCAATCCCTCCTCCTCCATTCTCCTCTCAGGATCTTGGGCACGCACACACACGCGCCTGGTGTGAGTTTAAGCCACCGGGTCCAGGACTTGAACCACCGTCGACCACATGGGAGTTCAGCGACATAGCCATTACGCTAACTGCTGGTACCCCTAGGTCATATTTTTAAATGTCTCTTTCTTTACTAAAAAATAACATTTGGAAGTATAAAATAGTTCAGATTATATAGGATAGTCCATTGTTTGCATATTAGATTGTAGATGTCCAGAGGTCCGCGTTAAGCCAATGGTCTCATTTACGAAAGATGAGAACATAACATGGAGAAGTAGGATTTTAGTGAGAAGCTGGTCTTGAAGCTTTTGCATGAATCCTGCACGGTGTGAACTTGAGTCGTTCCCGGGACCCTTACGGTCATTAGCTGTGATGTCTAGGGAAGGAAACTGAAGTCCAAATACCATCCTGGCTGTGGGAGCAGGGTTGGCACATGCTGATGTGCAGGAAATGAACAGTTAGTCATGTACTCTTTGGAGGTCTAATCATCTGGGATTTATTAATGAGGCCCCTGCTGGCTAGCGAGAGCAGATACTTGTGTATAATACCGAGATTAATTGAATGGCTAATTAGGATGTGAAACTGATTCCCAAATGGCATGCAGCGAACTGGCACTAAATATCTCCGAAACTACAAAAGGAAGAAAAAAAAGAAAGGAAAGGGACAAAAGGCCTTCGTTAATGAACCCCTGGCTTTATCAGGAATGATCTTAGAAAGTGCAAAACCTTTGACGTCCCTGACAGTTGCCCAATTCCTTCTCGCTGCCCTCTTCATTTTTTTAAAAGTCTCACTGCTGAATTTATCATGATTTTCCTGAAAACAAAGGGGGGGGAGGAAGAAGTGACCGTTTTAAAACAGATCTAGAGAAGCTTTGAAAGTCACCCTCCCACTAAAATAAGTTTCGATGTCAGTCGCAGTGCTTCTGTGGCTAGTGAGTTTGCGCACTCCTGCAGGGAGGAGGCCCAGCATACTGAGAGACCACAGCCCTGCAGGGAGGAGGCCCAGCCATGCTGAGGGACCACAGCATGGCCAAATGCTCCCAAGCAATTAGGAGTGATTAAGTGTTTATCTTCTTTACAGGTGGGAAGGAAAGAATGAAAACGAAGTGGGCAGATGTAAAGAGACCGGCAAAGTTCACGTGACCGTGGATCTCAAATACTACCGACCCACTGAAGTGGTAAGGACTCCTCCCCACTCATCGCGGGGGGGCCCCATTTGGCCAGCCGGCAGGGAAGAGGCTCCCGCAGAATGCCTGCTGCCAACCTTCAAAGCTGTTTGGCCTTCTGGCACTCTTCGGCAGGCATCTCCCAAACCAGAACACAGTGAGTTACATCTGAGATATCATTCTCACCGCAGAAATCCATAAAACAAGAGCAAAACACAAGAAATGGGGACTCCTGCCATTGGTGTGTTCGTCTCCCGTTCTGAGGGTGACCCCTGATACCCACAGCGTGCCTGACTTACAAAGCCCTCAGGGCCTGCAGGATCTCTGGGGTCTACAAGACTTACCTGCCTCTCCGGCTGTGCCTATCCACACTCGTGCCTGTTCACACCCACTCACACCCACACTCATTTAGGTGTACACTCTCACATGCACACCTAAACACCTACGCCATAGCCATAAACAAGTCTCTTAAACGTTTTTTAATGGCTGAGATCCCCTTTCTCTTGAAGCCTTTTGTAGACAATCTACCACTACATGTTGTATGTTGTGCATAATTCTTTTATAGTACTTATTATAATTCATTATCGTTTGTTTATTTATCTTTAGCTTTGCCAAATTTGAATTCTTTTGAGGGTAGTTTTTTTTTTTTTTTAAGAGGTTTTTGCCGTAGGGTACGTGCTCTCTCTAAGGAGAAAAAGGGAGAGACAGAGATAGTGAGAAGGAAAGTGAGAAATCACCCCTCCAGTAGGGATGGCCACACCACAATCCCTTCTACTCCCAGGATCTTGGGCATGCGCTCGCGTGCATGAACACACACGCCCAGCGTGATTTTCAAGCCACCAGGCCTGGGACTCAAACCATGGTCGGCTATGTGAGAGTCCAGCGATGTAACCACTGTGCCATCTGCTGGGGTCCATTGAAGATAGTTTTTAAAAAAAATCTTAAACTCTAACAAGGTAGGTATTTAATGAATATTGACTATCTAGCAGATGGATGGATGGCTATTTGAACCCAGAACTTCCTACATTTAGACTGTTAAAGCATAACATCTTTCTTTCCTAAATGTGTAAGAAATGCATAGCTTGATATTATTGCTTTAATGTGGCCTTCTTTCCTGTGGGGACAAAGCTCAACGTTTTCCTATGCTCTGAACTAAGTTCCTATGTGTGTACAACCTTTCAGACGTTAGGAAAACCCCAGGGGAAGGAGACAGAAAAGTGACGATGTCATCATGAGCCATTCTTTCAAAGGTCTTATTTCAAATAAAGGGGGGGAAAACTACATTTCACGTACTCTAAACCCAGAAGGAAATAGAAAGGAGGGGAAATAACCAGGCTTGGGGAGAGGTAGGCCGCGGAGTCTGCGCATTGTCTGGGCCCAGGGCGGGGCCGGGGTTCTGACACAAGAGCAATTGTTCCTGGTGCTAATGGAGAGTGGGTGTGCCCAGAGAGGATGTGCCCCGTCCCTGGGGGAGGCTGACCCAGCCCCACTGTGCTGACACAGCACGGACGGTCCGGGACGTCTGCTGGGAGCCCCAGCCAGCTCCCCTTTGTTTTCCTATCCCAATGAGGTACCGCAGGGTGGCCTTGCTCTGGAATATCACATAGATCTCCGATATGGACAGACACATTCCTGCACACCGTCAGACATGATCATCTCAGGGTGGAAAGTTTCCCAAGCCAGCAGAAACGTCCACTCCTTTTTGTCTTCATTGCAACTGCTGGTTGACATGTCATCATTGTGCATCTGTGTGAGTGTTTTGTAGAGTGTATGCCAATGCATAGCCATCAGATCAAAAATAGAAACGTACTCACCATCTTTAACCTTTGACCCTACGTCATGCTGTGCGTAGTCGAGACTCACTCTGCTGACTTCTAACCTCAGCTTTACAACGGCTTCGACATGGCTCCCCCCCTCTCTGACACCGAAATAGTTTCAAAACCTAGGAAGTCATTAAGAGCTGCTCGTCTGTCATTCTTGCTTAGGCAAGGTGTGGGATTGATAAGGACCCAGAACAAAAGAATTTGCTGAACAGGAAAGGACCCTAGACTAACAAGACTGTTCTTGAATTGAATCCCTATGGACCCCTTTCCTGCCACAACACTGTGTCCGTGTCTTTTCTTTTGTTCATTCAAATGCTATCATCATACCTGTTCTGCAACTCTGTTGACGCTCACATTGTTTGAGTGTAAGAGTGGTGTCTGATTTCATATGCTTGCTTTCTTTTCCCACCCTTTTAGCTCCCCCTCAGACCCGCTCAGCCAGGAATCTCTTTCCTGCCTGATTTGGGAGCTTCAATCATATTTTACCTTATTGTTTATTTTAGAGAGAGATTTTTGCTATTGGGTACGTGTGCTCGTGGAGAGACTGAGAGATAGAAAGTGAGAAATTACCCCCCCCCCAAGAGAGATGGCCACACTGCAATCCCTTCTGTTCCATTCTCCTGTCAGGATTTTGGGCATGCACACACACACTTGCCGTGAGTTTTAAGGTGCCAGGTCCAGGACTCGAACCATTGTCAACTAAGTAGGAATACAGTGACATAACCATTACGCCATCTGCTGTCCCACGTATTTCACCCTTTCAGGCCTCTAATTTTGTCACTCCACTTCATCCTGAACAGTGAGACTACACTTTCAACTTCCTTCCTCAGGACAACAAGTCTTCCTAAAACCTGATGGCATTCTGTTGAGTTGCCTCCTGGGTAATAATACTCTTCCGGGTTAAAGGTGACCGCAGCTGGAAGCTGCAGGGTAAATGAACAACATCTCAACAGTCGTTTCTCCTGAGCCTGAATTTGTCCATCCTCGATATAGACCTGGAATCCTCCCATGTCTATATCGAATCCTTCCCCTCTCTGTGTGTGTCAGCCCATCCCGCATATGCCAGAAGCTTCTTTTCATTCTTCCTAGCTGTTCTCCTGATGAGCTTGGGATATGTGTCCCCCAAGTCTTCATAGGGGCACTCAAAGCCACAAACAAAACCTCCCTTCTCCTCCATCCACCTTTCAGGATTTGGGGCAACACACATGCTTCCTGGCATGTTTTGCAAGCCGCCGGATTGGATTTGAACTGCACAGTCAGCTATGTGGGATCCAGCCGCCTTAACCTCCATGCCACCTGCTGGTCCAAAACTAGGTCTTCTTAGAGTCATATGGTTCCAGAATGTAGATAGGGGAGGGGGCAAAAAGAACATGGAAAAAAATAAAGTGACAAGGATATATCTGGTCTTGGGATGCAGATGTCCTAAAGCAAGAGAGCTCCAGCTGCTGCTGTAGCACTAATGCTGGTGCCATGCAGGGCTGGAAGCCAGTGGTTGGCTGTGGGTTCGGATACCCAGGTCTGCTGGAGGGTGCACCAGGTATGAGCATGGGCATCTGAGATCCTGAGGAGCAAAAGGACTGGGGCCAGGAGAGTACCATGTGAAAAGAACTTGTCAAGGGTACTTCTCTTTCCTTGTTCCCACTCCCTCTCTCTGTCTCATGCAAATGCACGCAATTAGATACAGAGAGAGAGAGAAAGAAAATAAAAGAAGAAAGACTAAGGAGAAATATTATAGTACCCCTCTTATCCATGTTTCACTTTCAGCAGTTTTAGTTACCTATCATCAACTATGGTCTGAAAATAGTACGGTACAATAAGATATTTTAAGAGAGAGAATTTTTATGATAGCCAGTTGTTCTAATTGTTCTATTTTGTCATTATTGTCACTAATGTCTTACTGTGCTTATTGATAAATTAAACTTTATCGTAGGTGTGCATATATGTACACACAAAAACATAGTATATACAGGGTGCAATACTATCAGCAGTTTTAGACATCTACTGGGGTCTAGGAACATACCTCCTGGGGATAAGGGGAGGACTTTTGTAGAGCTTTATATTGCTTTTTGAGTAAAACTCACACTAATTTTAAGAAAAGTCCTTTAGGGCCAACAGGTGTGTGGTGGTTAAGGTGCTGGACTCCCACATATTAGATCACAGTTCAAGTCCTGGACCAGACAGCTTGAAAATCTTGTTGGATATGTGTGTGTGTGCCCAAAATCCTGGGAAGAGAATGAAGGAGAAAGGATTGCAGTGTGGCCATCCCCCCAAGGGATGATTTCTCAGTTTCTCCTTCACTGTCTCTGTCTCTCCTGTGAGCTCATGCACCTTTCAAAAACATTAAAAATTTTTTTAAAAAGTCCTTTATGCAACAGGACAGGTACTAGCCTGATTCAACATAAAACACTTATGTAGTAGTTTGTTTTCTTCATTGATTAAGCCACGAGATCTTAAATGTTGCTCCCATGTCGGCAAGAAAGGCCTGAAAGTTTTTGTTCTGGGCTGAGGACACCAGTGTCCATTGAGAACTGAATCAAGCTGCGTTTTGGGTACTCTGCCATGAGCCCCTGTTAGATGCGTAGGAGTTTTGCTGCTACAGAGAACTTGATCCTGGTAATTCTATTTTTTAAAAAATAATTATTTATTTAATTTTATTTATTCATTCATTTATTTTAATTTGACCAGAGATAGAGAGAGGGAAAGTGAGAAAGCAAGCCACCAGGTCTGGTACTCGAACCACGGTCGGCCATGTGGGAGTGTCCAGCACCTTAACCACTACGCCTCCTGCTGGTCCCTGGAAATTCGATTTTATATTTCCTATCGCCTCTGCATTCCAGTATTTGGTGATAGAAATATTAATACGTGAGCTCTGTGCTGCCCAAGATTCCTGCCTTGTATGTAGTTCCTACACATATACCCTGGTGCACAGATTTACTGCATCGCACGTTCACGTCCAGGGAGGAGGTAGAATGGTGCTTTAATGTGGGCCTCTGGGCCAGACTCTGGGTTCAGCATCTGTCGGTTGCTAGCTGCATAAATTTTGGCAAGTTGCTTAACTTCTTCTCAGTGCCTGTTTCCTCATCTTTAAAGATGGGGTTGACAATAGAATCATTTTTGAAGAATTGTTGGGGAATTAGCAGTACACTGGACAAAGCGCTTAGGAGGACAGTGTCCGGCATACAGCAAATAGGCAATATTGTTGCTGTTGTTATTTATTTATTCATTCACTAAATGTAAGTGAGAAAGCAAGCCAGCAGGTCTGGTACTCGAACCACGGTCGGCCATGTGGGAGTGTCCAGCACCTTAACCACTACGCCTCCTGCTGGTCCCTGGAAATTCGATTTTATATTTCCTATCGCCTCTGCATTCCAGTATTTGGTGATAGAAATATTAATACGTGAGCTCTGTGCTGCCCAAGATTCCTGCCTTGTATGTAGTTCCTACACATATACCCTGGTGCACAGATTTACTGCATCGCGCGTTCACGTCCAGGGAGGAGGTAGAATGGTGCTTTAATGTGGGCCTCTGGGCCAGACTCTGGGTTCAGCATCTGTCGGTTGCTAGCTGCATAAATTTTGGCAAGTTGCTTAACTTCTTCTCAGTGCCTGTTTCCTCATCTTTAAAGATGGGGTTGACAATAGAATCATTTTTGAAGAATTGTTGGGGAATTAGCAGTACACTGGACAAAGCGCTTAGGAGGACAGTGTCCGGCATACAGCAAATAGGCAATATTGTTGCTGTTGTTATTTATTTATTCATTCACTAAATGTTTATCAAACACTGTGCTAGCCCCAGGAATACAGTGATGACCAAGACACACACAGTCCTCAGCCTCCTGGAGATTATAGAAGTAGAGATGGATATCAATTGCTAGAATCCAGTACCTTCAGAGAAGTGAAATGGCACTATTGAACTGTACAGATTAACAGTAAACACGAATATTTTAACTTTTTTTTTTTTTTTGGAAAGGATTTTGCTATAGGGTGCATGCGCTCACCAGAAAGAGAGAGAGAGACAGAGAGACAGAAAGCGAGAAATCACCCCCAAGGAGGGATGGCTATGCCACAATCCCTTCTCCTTCATTCTCCTCTCAGGATCTTGGGCACGCACGCACACACACCCAGTGTGAGTTTATGCCACCAGGTCCGGGACTCGAACCGCGATCGACCATAAAGGAGTTCAGTGACATAGCCTTTATGCTAACTGCTGGTTCCAGTATTTTAACTTTTTAAAATTTACCTATTTATTTCTCCCGGAGAGAGGGAAACAGAGACAGGAGAGACAGCAACCCCTGACAGTGTCCCCACACTGTAATCCATGCCCAGCCTCAGCCGGGCTGGAGTGA
>NW_006159552.1:769513-770662 GCF_000334495.1 Tupaia belangeri chinensis
ATATTTTAACTTTTTTTTTTTTTGGAAAGGATTTTGCTATAGGGTGCATGCGCTCACCAGAAAGAGAGAGAGAGACAGAGAGACAGAAAGCGAGAAATCACCCCCAAGGAGGGATGGCTATGCCACAATCCCTTCTCCTTCATTCTCCTCTCAGGATCTTGGACACGCACGCACACACACCCAGTGTGAGTTTATGCCACCAGGTCCGGGACTCGAACCGCGATCGACCATAAAGGAGTTCAGTGACATAGCCTTTATGCTAACTGCTGGTTCCAGTATTTTAACTTTTTAAAATTTACCTATTTATTTCTCCCGGAGAGAGGGAAACAGAGACAGGAGAGACAGCAACCCCTGACAGTGTCCCCACACTGTAATCCATGCCCAGCCTCAGCCGGTCTGGAGTGAGGGCGTCACGCACCTGTTCTGCGTATGCAGGAAGACCTCGGGATGCAAACCCGGGACCTCCCACGTGGCCGGCATCAGGTAGCTTTGCATTGCCACTGTCCTATCGCAGATAGCCTGGTTCGTTTGAAGCCTTGTTTTATCCTAATCTACTTTCTGAAGGTTCTGTAGCTATTCAGTAGTATGGAAATATTGTATAAATAGGAAAAAAATTGATATGGACCTATTGCTTAATTTAAGATAACCACAAAGATGTCTTCTTCCTGAGAATTTCTAACTTGGAAAAATTACAATGGAAGGATGAACGAAGGGTTCAGCCCGATGTGCCAAGTTTGCAACCACACCAAATGATCAGTCCATTGAGAAGAGAAAAGCCATGGTTTGTTTTCAGCGAAACAAACAATCCTTTTCATTTTTCTGGCAGAGCATTTTAGGAAACAGGATGGTAGACACATTCACAAACCAAAATCAAATACTTTCATGAAAAATATCTTGACTTAACTCTACCAGCTAATGTTTACTACATTTTTTTTGTTTTTGCTGTGTCATTTGGCTTTTTTTTCTTTCTTTCTTTCTTTCTTTTTTTTTTTTTGGAGAGGTTTTTGCTATAGGGTGTGTGCACTCACCAGAAAGACAGAGAGAGACAGAGACAGAAAGCGAGAAATCACCCCCAAGAGGGAATGCTATGCCGCAATCCCTTCTCCTCCATTCTCCTCTCAGGATCTTGGGCACACATGCACATGCGCC
>NW_006159552.1:770995-786510 GCF_000334495.1 Tupaia belangeri chinensis
TTTTAAGCCACCGGGTCTGGGACACGAACCGCGGTCGACTACGTGGGAGTCCAGCGACATAGCCATTACGCTAACTGCTGGTTCCCCTCCCTTTTACATTTTTAACATCCTCAGTTGTAACTGGGTTTTGTTTTATCTACTTCAAGATCTTATATTTGTTTCTAATCGTTATACCTATTGGGGAAAAAAAAAATCATGGATTAAAAGCTAGAACTAAGAGAGCAATCACTTCAAACGAGTCCAACAACAAGCTAGTTAAAACAGCACCTTCCTCCTGTGAGAACATGTGGTCTGTTTCTAATCAAATTACCATATGTTTGTCAAACGGTCCCCTCTGCCCCCCACAAACTTTTCCTAATATTTTTCCGTAAATGATGTTAAGTTAAACGGCCTATAATTGCTCGCTCTATCTCACAGCCCTGTTTGGAATAATGATGTGTAACACTTTCCAGACCTCAGCAATCTGACCTGTCAGCAGAGGACATGTGGAAACGCCAGGTAGAGCTTCCCTCAGCTCTGTCCCTGTGTATTTCAGGGTAATAAGCCCTCCACACATTCACCGGGCTGGCCTTTTGTCCTGAACCTGTCCCCCTAACTGTTCTCACCATTTTCTTTTTCTTTTTTTTTTTTTTTTAAGAGAGGTTTTTGCTATAGGACGTGTGTGCTCACCAGAAAGACAGAGAGAGACAGAGAGACAGAAAGCGAGAAATCACCCCCCAGGGGGGATGACCATGCCACAATCCCTTCTCCTCCTTTCTCCTCTTGGGATCTTGGGCACGCACGCACATGCGCCCGGCGTGAGTTTAAGCCACCAGGTTTGGGACTCGAACTGTGGTCGACTACATGGGAGTCCAGCGACATAGCCACTAGGCTAACTGCTGGTCCCCTCACCACTTTCTTCCACTTCTCCTGGAGCAGGAAATGAGCCCCCCCCCCCGCCCCGTGCAATCACTCAGCTACTTGAGCTCTGTGAGAAGCAGGTGCCAGTCCCCTGGTCCTGAACTTTCTGACCCCAAGGCTCAAACCCTCTCCTCCCTCCTGCTCTTTGTTCCTGGCTCTGACTGGAGGGATCCCGGGGTCAGAGGATGCAGATGGCTAAGGATGAGTGCTTTTCTTCCTGTGCTCTGGACCCGTCCAAGGAGAGGCCAGACTGATCATTCTGGAAGGTTCCCTCCAGTTGTATCCCGGCATCCTCCACACTCGTCCCCATCCCAGCACAGTGGTGTACAGGTGTGGAATGCCGTCACTGGGGCCTGATCATCATGCTTCCTCTTCTGTAATTATTCCCCGGGCTCCTTACTCCTCGTCTTTTACAAACAGCGTCTATCTCCAAATCAATGTGTGTGTATTTTAAGTCTCCCTCTTGGGCTCCTCCTTCTAATCTTTATATGCTTCCTTAATCACATTGGCCTTTCCTGCCCTTTTCCTTCCTTGGACTTCACCAAGAGAGCTTTACGTTGTAGTCTCTTCAGCTGATTCTCAAATATCCCACTGTGTGTCTTCCATACTTCATAGGGTCCCCTACAAAGCCCCCAGGGGCGTATGCCGTTCCTTCTGAGGCCTGGGGTCCTTCCTCGGTTGCTGGCCCCTCTCAGAGACCTTCATGTCTCTCTCATGACCCAGTATCTGTGTACTGGCTGTAATACCTCCAGCTCCCTATTTTTTTCTTGAAAATTCTTTACTTATGATCCTATCTGAATTAGAATGATGTCATTGAAGACTCAAATATCTTTATGAATATACGTAACTATAGATTACACCTTCTTTTATTTAAAAATATTCTGTATTTATCCTCAAAGACACTCTGGTTTCAATGCTGTCACTACTTGGGCCAATAGTGAATTCTATAAAATACCATTTTTTTTTTGGAAAGCTAGCCAGACAATGGCTGTCCTCATTCAGAACTATGGTGTGAACTGCTTGACATTTACAAAATAATTTCCAAATTCTATTTTTTTTTTCCATCTTAGAAGTTTCTTTTAGCATCTTCAACTACTCTCCTTAGGAAGAACAATGACAGGTGAACCTTTAGCTCAAGGGCTAGGAGCACCACCCCTCCCTCAGTACAGTCAAAATCTGTGTATACCTTTTTATTTTTTTTAAGAATGACTTTATTTAACATTTATTTATTTATTTTAATTTGACCAAAGAGGGACAGAGTGAGAGAGAGAGAGAAGGAAAGTGAGAAAGCAAGCTACAGAGTCTGGGACTAGAACCAGAGTCAGCCATGTAGGAGTCCAGTGCCCTTAACCACCATGCCACCTACCAGCCCCTGTGTATAACTTTTAATTCTTCAAAAGCTAAACTACTGGGACTGGCACTTAGCATAGTGATTATGAGAACTGGACTCCTCCATGACCAACCCCGGTTCAAGTCCTGGACCTGGCGACTTGCTTTCTCACATTCTTTCTCTCTCACCACCTTGCCCCTAGTCAAATCAAAATAAAGTTAAATCAAATAATTATTTAAATAAAAAGGTAAAGTACTAATAGCCTGCTGTTGACTGGAAGCCTTAAATAAACAGTTGATTAATACATATTTTATATGTTTTGTGTATTATATCATGCATCCTTACAATAAAGTAAAACAGAAAAGAAAATATTACTGATGAAAATCATTAGGCGGTCTGCCAGCCCTGTAGTGAAGTGGCCAGGCACTGTGTGGAGGGAGCCAGATCTCACATGGCTGACTGTGGTTTGAATCCTGACCCCAGCAGCTTGCAGAACACACTAGGCCTGTGCATATGTGTGCCTGGAACTCTGGTGGAATAGAGAAAGGGGAGGAAAGGAATTGTAGTGTGACCACGCCCCACTGGGGGTGCTTTCTTTCTCCCATCTCTCTTTCTGTGTCTGGCAAGTACCTGTGCCGTCTGGTGTATATTTAAGAAAAATGAAAAAGAAGAAAAAATATATTTACATTGCTGTATTTTCTAATATATGTGTTGAAAATTGCCTCCATTGAAGTGGCTTCACACAGTTCAAACCCGTGTTCAAGTAGTTAAAGTCGGCTCCTACCTAAACGAGCTGTGAAATAGGTCACAAAAGTATAGAATCACTTATAAGAGATCCATCTGGGGCCAACAGGTGGTGTGGGGGTTAAGGGCACTGGACTCCCACATGGCTGACCATGGTTCGAGTCCCGGACCCGGCGGTTTGCTTTCTCACTTTCCCTCTCTCTCTTCAAATTAAAAAATGATTAAAAAAATAAATTATTATTACAAATAAATAAAAATAGGGTCCCTGCCACCCCCAGCTAGTTGGCAGATGCCTACGAGATGGTGCGGTAGGCTTGCACCTGACTTCCTGCCACACTCACGGCTGTATACCCCACTTGACCCCGCCACGCCGGAGGTGACTTGCTTTCTCACTTTCTCTCCCTCTTTCTCTCTCACTCTGTCCCTCTCTGGTAAAATTAAAAAGAAATAAAAGAACAAACTAAAATATTTCATTTACAAAAAAAGAGAGAGAGATTCATCCGTCACTGACGGGGTTATTTAAAAAAAACTAAAATCTTTCATTTAAAAGAAAAAAGAGAGAGATTCATCCGTCACTGACGGGGTTACCTGTTCCTTCTTTATTTCCATGTCTAGTCAATGGTATCTATATTCTGGAGTTTTTGTAACCTCTATTTGCTGTCTTCCTTTTTTTTTTAAGAAAGGTTTTTTTGCTGTAGGGCACGTGTGCTTGCCAGAAACACAGAGAGAGACAGAGACTGAAAATGAGAAATCACTCCCCAGGGGGAATGGCCACCCACAATCCTTTCTCCTCCATTCTCCTCTCGGGATCTTGGTCACGTACGCACATGCACCCGGCATGGTTTAAGCCACTGGGTCCGGGACTCAAACCATGGTCGACTACATGGGAGTCCAGCAACATAGCCATTACGCTAACTGCTGGTCCCCCCCCTTTTTTTTTTAACAAATTAGCAAAGCCTTTCATAATTTGTCACACCATGGTTATCTTCTAAAATATCTGTAATTCAGAAAGCTCTGTTTGCAGAAATTTTATAGACAGTACTATCTGTGGGTTTCTTTCTTCACCTGATTCTGCCTGTTCTTTCAATGAGGTTACTTATTTCTTACCCAATTTGACTTAATTTTTCCTAACACATTCTTCACTTGGAAAAGTTGTTCGTCAGACGTCAGATAATCTGGGTCACCCTAAACGTGGCTCCTGTATCTCTACTGTGGGTTCTGTCCGCTCTCCCTTTTATCTTACCCTACCTACATGCCTCCGCTCACCTCACTGCCCACACCCTCGGCTCACGCCAGACTGGTTTCTGCATTCACTGGGACACCAGCTACAGGAGTTGAGAATTCACCTGGCCAACGAGGTGGCACATGCAGAGCTGGGGGTCTCACCTCCTGCTTTCGTAGCTGATCTGCCTCATGGTGATCATGTCTAGCATGTGTGGCCTGCTGGGAAATACTTCCTTCCTTCATCTGTTGTTCAGGAACAGAAATTGTCCCTAATGGCAAAAGGCAGTTTGCACATTCTGAAATACTGTGATCAATTTGCTAGCTTCCTGGATACGTTAGGTATGCACTACTTTGTGCAAATCGGCTGTAATAATATCTTGAACTAACACATGAATAGGCGTGTAGGTACTAAAAGAGTCTTCAGGGTCATCATTTATTACTGGAATTCTAGAAAAATATATTAGCCATGTGTATGTAAAATACATTTTGTATTTTCCTCCAGGTTTTGAATATGTGTATGTGTGTGTGTGTATTTATATTGAATTGCTACCATGCAACTAAGTCCCAGTCTAACACTGAGAACTATAAAAATGGATGCAAGGCTCAGCTGCATAGTGGTCAAGGTGACTGGATCTGACATGGTATATTGTGCAGTTCAAGTCCCAGACCTGCTGGCTTGAAAAACATGTTGGGTGCATGTACATATATACCCAAAATCTCCAAAGGAGAATGGAAGAGAAGGGATTTCATCATGACCATCCCAGAGGGCTTGGTCTCTCCCTCCCTCTGTCCTTCTCTGGTAAATTCACACATCCTATAGCAAGAAAAAAAAAAAAAAAAAGGAAATCATAGGGACTGTGGAAGAGAAGCCCAAGCCCAAGCCATGGATTGCTCTCAGGATTAGAGGCTGAGCAGGGAAGAATGGTTAGAGGATGATGATGCCATAACCCGGATCAGAGAGCTGGGAAGAGGACTGGATTGCAGGGCAAGGTGAGCAGCTGGGTGACATGGGCAGTCAGTCCCTTGAGGGACATCCGTGTAGCAATGTCATGGAGTTAGTGGAGCTGGAGGCCTGGCATACAGGAAAGAGGTCAGGTCTTAGGCGAGGTGCGCAAGAGGTGAGAGTTGAAGCCCTGAGGTGAACTTTTGCCCTGAGGGTAAAGAAGCAGGAACACAGGGAGCTAGTCACAAAGCCAGGCAAATGCAGATTCCAGGAAGTAAGTCTCAATAACACATTTTTGAAAAGTGGGTTAAGAATTCACAAAATTTACTCAATTGAGCCCTTGTAACCGAGGAGCCAGAGAGCTAGACTAAGGTGTATTTCACCTTAGGTCATTATTCCCTGCCTTTGGGCTCCTTTAAGATTAAAAGGGTGGCTCTGGACTCCCACATGGCCGACTGCGGTTCAGGTCCTGGTCCTGGCAGCTTGAAAATCATGCCGAGCATATGTGCCCAAAATCCTGAGAGGAGAATGGAGGAAAAGAGATTGTGATGTGGCCATCCCCACAAGGGTGCGATTTCTCATTTTCCCTCTTGCTGTCTCTCTCTGTCTCTCTCTGGCAAGCACACACTCCTCCCTGTGGCAAAAACCTAAAATGAATGAATGAAGTAAAAAGATTAAAGGGGCTAATACCGAAATGTTTACCTTAACTAGCAGATGAGTATTACGTCTCAAACCAGGCAAAAGTGGATTTCAGAAACGAGCAGAGACCCAGTTACAAATTGATATGTCCTGAAAATCAGGTTGCAAAGCATTTTAGAGTTCTTAAAGATGAAAGGGTTAATGTAAGTATAAGGTACTTTGTGCTGCATATTATCGTTTTTATTACTGTCATCATTGTTAATTATCACCACCACCATCGTACACTCCTGCAAAATCATTAGTTATCAAAAGACATCTTCTCTAAGGAAACTTGGCGTTCTTCAACTCCTGAGATTTTCTTTTATTATTTCTTTGGTTTTATATCTATATAATTTCATGGAAAAGGTAACTTATTATTTAGTGCTACCAATTCTGTGTTACTTGATCCAGTGCTAACCAGGGTCAGAACGCAGGAACACTATAAATTGGTGATCCATCTTCTGAGTCTGCCTAAACTGTGTGCTCCAAGAGGCCATAACAGGCCTGAGACCCAGCAAGTTCTTGGCTACTCCTAAACTTTAGTAACCCAACTGCTGGAGTACAGCCACCAGGAAGGAGACATGAGGCCATCATCTACTTTCAGATTTACCTGCCAACTGCCCCCTTAGCTCCATTTTTAGAAATCTTTTTACAGGGCCAGCAGGTGGCATCACCGGTGGTGAAGGGGCTAGATCCTACTTGGCTAACCATAGTTCAAGTCACAGACCTAGTGGTTTGCCTTATCACTTTCCCTCTATCTCTCTCTCTCTTTCTCTCTGGTAAACGTACATGCTCTGTGGAAAATTAAAAATAATAATAATAATGATAAGATAAATTAATCAATCTTTAAAAAAAATCTTCTTGTAAAAACCTATCTTTGTACTTGTTGCGTTGAGCCAGATGGATGACTAAAATCTGAGTTGGTTTCCTATTACTGTCATAACAAACAGTCATTACGGCAACTGAAACAACCCCCCAATTTATTATCTTACAGTAGTGGGGGTCAGAAGTCCAAACTGAGTTCCATAGGACCAAAACCAAGGTGTCCACAGAGCTGCGCTCCTGGAGGGCTCTGTGTTAACGCCGTGTTTCTATCCACAGGGAGTAGCAAATTACCCATTTTGGCCCATTGTGGAGCACTGTGTTCTATATCGTTTGGGAAGCATGGTATTAGTCATTGAGAGAAGAAAAAAGACATGGAACTGTGGCTCATCACCCCTTAAAGTTTCCTACCGGGCACACTTAGCAACAGCACTCACTGCCCTGCGGCAGCTACAGGTAAGGACTGGCCATCCTTCAGTGGCAGGGAGCACAAGGCAGGAGGTTGAGCACAGGCTTCCTAGTGAGTGGGAGAGTTACAGTAGGGTTTTGGAAAGATCTGGGCTTAAAAGATAGAGGTGGAAAGGGGTGCCCCCAGTTGGGCAGGAGTTGCTATGGAAATGTGCAGTTCCATGCACAGAGTCCTAAGGCAGGGACTCTGTCACATGGGGGAAACTGGGCTGGGGACCCTGAGAAACGCAGATGGCAGAGGTAACATCACTCCGTCCCTGCCCTTGCCTCCAGCCTGTCTGTGTGGCAACCTAGCTTGTACCTTCCCATAGTCTCCCTCCTTCATTTTTGCCTTCTTTTTTTCCTTCCTTCTCTCTTCTTGCTGTCATGAGCCTCAAAGCCGATGATACATCATCCTTGAACTCCGCAAATGACAGTTCTCTCTGAGACCACTGACCTGCCTTCCTTTTTTTGGGGGGGGGCAGTGGGGGGGAAGGGAAGGTTTTTGCTGTAGGGTGCATGCACTCGCCAGGAAGACAGAGAGAGACAGAAAGTGAGAAATCACCCACCAGGGGGATGGCCACGACATAGTCCCTTCTCCTCCATTCTCCTCTCAGGATCTTGGGCATGCACACACACACGCCTGGCGTGAGTTTAAGCCACCAGGTCTGGGACTCAAACTGCAATAGACTACATGGGAGTCCAGTGACATAGCCATTACGCTAACTGGTCCCCTATCTGCCTTCTGATAACCTGCCATGAGACTGAAAGAGTGCCCCTTCCCCTGTGCCATTAATTCAGTTAAACAAGCGTCACGATTGGGACAAACTTTTAGACAGTTTTAGGTTGTTTTAGAAATTAAAAGGCACGTCAGGGCTTAAGAGGGCTTTACTTCCCTAAGAGAGATTTGCTTATGTCATGAACAGGGGTTATTAAGAAGTCATTCCAAGAAAACCAATCTGTTGCTTTTTATTTTTTTATATATCCTTTAAGTTCACAATGAAATGTTTCCCTGATTTACAGGCATTTTGTTGAGAGTGAAATGAATTCTATTTGGCAGTATTTCTTAGTGGTATTAGAAAGACACTGTACATTTTAAATCCAGGCTATTTCTGTGATTTTTTTTTTTTTAAATGGGTCAGCAAAGAAAATGTGCCTAGGGACCAGCAGATGGCATAATAGTTACATTGCTGAACTCCCACATGGCCAAGTGAGGTTCAAGTCCCAGACCTGGCAGCTTCAAATTCATGCTGGGTGTGTGTGTGTGTGTGTGTGTGTGTGTGTGTGTGTGTGCGTGCGCACGCGCGCGCGTGTGCCCAACATCCTGAGAGGAGAATGGAGGAGAAGGGATTGCGGTGTGGCCATCCCTCCAGGGGGTGATTCTCTCTGTCTCTTTCCGTTGAGCGCACATACTCTATACTAAAAATCTCTCAAAAAAACAAACAAAAGAAAAAAACAAAGATAAAAAACAAAAGAAAAGAAATTGTGCCTGATATCATCATCTAAAATCAGTTTGAACTTTTGGCAATATGTCAAGTTTTCTCTAAGGCATGCTAATAGTGATGTTAATAGGATGTGTTTATTTCTGAATCAGTTTTAGCTTTGCAAGATTAGGAAGTACTATATTACTTGATTGAAATTCCAAAATTTAAAAAATAAAATACAGGGTACCAGCAGGTGGTGTGGTGGTTAAGGTGCTGGACACTCCCACATGGCTGACAACGGTTCAAATCCTGAATCCGGTGGCTTGCTTTCTCACTTCCTCTGTCTCTCTCTCTCTCTCTGGTCAAATTAAAATAAATGAATGAATAAATAAAATAAAAATAAATCATTCTTAAAAAATAATAATGCCCGAGGCTGTTGTTTAAAAAAAAAAACACATAGTAATCATTTGAATGGATCCTACTGACTTGTATCAGAAATGCAAAAGGCATACACATTTTTAATACCTTTTATTCCCAACTGTCAGACTTTCTAAAGTCTTCCTGAAGCTCCTTCCTCCCTTCTGTTTCTCCCGCTGTAACATAATACCGAGTGTTTTCCCACCGGCCTCAATGGGCACAGTGAAGAAGCTGATGCAGTATTAGCTTTCAGACCTGTACAAATGTCAGCCCTCCGTGAAGCCTGCTCTTTCCCCCCCAAGCCAAGGCAAACATTTCCTTGTAGAAGTATGGGTCCCATTGCATAGTGGTGTGTCATTTCCACCTGAGAGCCTGGGGCGAGGACGATATCTGATGGCCTTGGATAGGAGCTGGCGTGTAGGCGGGGCTAAATGAAGGAATCCGTGTACCCATTACCAAAGAATCATTCCCATGCTTCCCAGCCAGCTCGGACAGAAGCAGGACTTACTCAGACCAGTGCATTCAAATGGAATTTGATTGTACACAGCAAAATAATAATCATAATAATAATTGTGCTCTTTTTTCTATTTGAGATCCTGTGGAAAAGTGAGTATTCATTCATAGCTTATGCTTACATCCAAACTTTTCAAAATTCTTATTCCTGGGACCAGCAGTTGGCATAATGGCTATGTCGCTGGACTCCCATGTAGTTGACTGCGGTTCGAGTCCCGGACATGGTGGCTTAAACTCATGTCGGGCGCGTGTGTGCGCGCGTGCCCAAGATCGCGAGAGGAGAATGGAGGAGAAAGGAATTGCAGTGTGGCCATCCTCCTGGGGGGTGATTTCTATCACTTTCTATCTCTCTGTTTTTCTCTGTCTGGTGAGCACATGCACCCTATAGCAAAAACCTCTCCAAAAAAAAAAAAAATTCTTATTCCATCTCTATTCCTTTATCTCTTCATTGCCTTTTTCACTATTCACTAGGTCTTGCATTTTCCACCCCTTCCTTTATCCTGGCCAGCTCTCACAAGCTCAGTGCACCAGGGTCATCCCCTGGTTCCTCCTTACAGGGCGGGATTCACGGGAGGTCAAATCGACTTGCCAGAGCGGGTGCCTGGGTATCCACTGTACACACGGGCTTGCTCCACAGAAAACCCCAGGGGTTCCTCAAAGCCTTGGAGGGCTACACCAGTAATCACCTAAGACACAGCCTAGGGTTCTTCTCTCTGAAGAAAGCACACCTGACAAAAAAGGAGGCTCATTCCAGTGCTGAGTCATGAGTAAGAAACGTCCTGCTGGTGAGGCCGGCAGGTGGCATGGTGGTTAAGACGCTGGAGTCCCATGTGGTTGACCAAGGTTCAAGTCCCAGGTCTGTCCTCTCTCTCTCTCTCTCTCTCTCTGGTAAGCACATGTAAATTTTTTCAATAAATAAATAAATAATTATTTTTAAAAAAGAAATGTCCCCTTGGCGGCTGCTGCCCTTCCCTTCCCCACCCTGAGACTGTATTTGAGGAGCTAAGTGTCACCCCACATGGGAGGTACATACTGTGCTGTCCACTTTACGCATTCCTCGGCTCTTCTCCCTCACATTTTGAGAATGAAGCCGTGAGAAGGCAGTTGTAATCTGCGATGGCTGGGAGGGCCCGTATTTTTATCATCGAGCCATCCCAGCCATCCGTTCATTCTGACTGACTTTTATAAGAAACCGATAGGCATGGCATCATTTCCTTTCCCCCACCGAGGATATTCAGTGCTTCGCTTCTGGTTTGGTTTGGTTTGGTTTCGAAGTAAAGCTGAAGAAATCGAATATATAATTGCGTACGATAAGTGATAGTCATTTAAAACTATATTTTGTAAATTCTGAAATACGTATTGGGCTTACAGAGACGTTCCTTGTGAGACTGCTACGTCTTCCACTTGTCGTACTATTTTGGTGAAATGCGCTGGGCTAGATTTTGGATGTGCTTTCTGAAACGGTATCCAAAATGCAGTTTTCGGGACCAGCAGTTAGCGTAATGGCTATGTCGCTGGACTCCCAGGTAGTTGACTACAGTTCAAGTCCCGGACCCGGCGGCTTAAACTCAAACCGGGCGTGTGTGCGTGCGTGCTCAAGATCCGAGAAGAGAATGGTGGTGGGTGATTTCTCGCTTTCTGTCTCTCTGTCTCTCTCTGTCTCTCTGGCGAGCGCATGCGCCCTATAGCAAAAACCTCTCAAAAATAAAAATAAATAAAAGCAGTTTTGTTTACTACTGTGTTTCCTACATAAAGTGAAATGGCCTGGCGGAATACATAGCTCTCTGGCTAAGAGCTTTGACTTATAGTGAGGGTGGAAAGAAATAAGAACTCTGATTGGCCCACGGATTAGATGAGTAGGAAAAAAAAGAGAGAAGAGAGAAAATTAGCAAAAGAATTGCTCATTTTCCTTTCTGCTCCTTCTGCTTCATGCCACCAAGCCGAGATAAGAGAGAAGCCTTTTTCACATACTTGGACACATTCGTAAAGTGTGTATGGGAGAGAGAGAGAACGAGAGAGACAGACAGACAGACGGACGGAGAAGCCCGTTGATCCCAAGCCAGTTTTGCTATTGGGAGATGAAATACAATCTGTCCATGAATCAGCACCTCCCACCTGTCCTGAAGGTGGGACGGCTGTGGGTGCCAAGGCATTGTCTCCTCTTTCAGCTGGCGACCGAGGGCAGTGGGCGGCAGCCATAGGGAGGGGACGCTGAGCAAACAACGCAGAGCGCTGGATCCTGGCGTGGGTGGGTGGTGGGTGGTGGGTGCCGGGCGCGGCCAGGACTCGGGCCGTCACCACATGTGGTACTAAGCCATCACCCACTGGTTCCAGAAAGGAGGTGAAAAGATAACTCACGCTGCAGTCCCTCCAAGAACTGGGACATTCCTTCCCATAGGGAGAGCGCTGGCTAGGGAATGGTTTCATTTAACTCATGAAAAGGCCTGAGCTTGCCCCCCGTCATTGGGGTTTATCTGGCCAGACATAAAACAGGGCTGGTTGGTTGTCTGTAGAGAGGATCTAGCATGGGTCTGCCACGTCTCTTCCAGTTTATCAGCCTCCCATCAGTGACGGGGTCTGTGCCGTCATGGTCCCGCAGGCTCACCACTCTTGGGTAAACACAGCTGTGACGGCTGTGGGTTTCTCGTCTCTGCAGCAGAAGCAGCTTCCATGTCTGCTCTGTGGCCCTCATTGAACGATGTCCTCAGTTATCAATTTCTCAGACTTGCCGATCCACATAGGTCTTGTCTTAGCTGTCCCCCAACCGGATACTATTTCTATTACTCTGCTCCCAAGTTCTGTTGAAATTCTTTGAAATAGTCTCCTAGTCTCCTTTTCTTTTCTGCTTTTTTGATGTTGCTATTTTCCCCCCAAGGAATGCAGCCTATTTTTCTTCTTTTTTCTCTAGCTTTATGATTTTTTTTATTTTTTTTATGATTCTTTTTTTGGAGCGGTTTTTGCTATAGGGCCCATGCACTCACCAGAAAGACAGAGAGAGACAGAGAGACAGAAAGTGAGAAATCACCCCCCAGGGGAGATGGCCACGCCGCAATCTCTTCTCCTCCATTCTCCTCTTGGGATCTTGGGCACGCGCGCACACGCACCCAGCGTGAGTTTAAGCTACTGGGTCCAGGACTCGAACCACGGTCGACTACATGGGAGTTCAGTGACATAGCCATTACGCTAACTACTGGTCCCACTTTATGATTTTTTTAAGACAGTTGAGTCTTCCAAAACTTCATGGGAAATGCGTATTATGAAAAAACTGTGCGTGGATTTTCAATTTTTTTTTTGCACGAAAACAGACTCATACTTTAATTCCACTGTTTTTCCCAAACTTTGTGAAGTCCCGTCATATACCCTATACCTGTATAATTTGCATGCAGCATCAGAGACTTCAAAGTAAAACATGTATTTGTTTTGAAACATGAGTTGATGATAAGTCATTGTTTTTCTTCATTCTGTCCACGTGAGTAGCATTTTGAATCTCAACTTGAGCTGTAGTTTGCATTCACTGTTGTTTATATAAAATGGCAATAATATAGTTTTTTTTTTCACCTGAAAGAAATAAAGAAAAACACTTCAGTCAAAAGAATTAGGAGTTAACGTTGAACGCGGACTTGAAAGTTCTCCATTTAGCTATCTATTAATATATCTTCAACCTTATGTATCATCTTTGTTTCCCTATCTTTTAAACGAAGGGCAATTATGCTAAACCTCACAAAAGGAGTGGGAGGTTAAATTAATGTTTGTGAAACATGTCGAGATCTTATGATTAAAAGCGCCATATTGTTGCAAACTGATATGATTACTATCAAAGAAAATAACTGCGCGAGGAAGGAATTTAGATTCATCTGACTGCATTGTCCCTCATCTTCTAGGTTGGCCATGTAAGCCCTCTAATCTCTTGCAGTTTTCTTTCTTTTGAGCGATTTTTGCTATAGGGCATGTGAACTTGCTGGAGAGACCGAGAGAGAGAGACCGAAAGTGAGAAATCACCCCCTGGAGGGATGGCCATGCCACAATCCCTTCATTCTCCTCTCAGGATTTGGGCATGCACACACATGTGCCCAGTGTGAGTTTCAAGCTGCGGGGTCCAGGACTCGAACCATGGTTGGCCATGTGGGAGCCCAGCACCTTAACCTGTATGCCTCTTGCTGGCCCCACAGTTTTTTGTTGTTGTTGTTTTGTTTTGTTTTGACCCTCGAGTCTATTTCCAAGTGTTGGAGAATATTGGAGAGAAGGTCATAGTTATGGAGTTTCAAGCAGGGGAAATATGTCAGGTATTGTAAAAGCTCGGGTGAGGGATGGACTGAGTTTGCAGGGCATATCTGCTGCTGATGTGTGGCACAGCCTTCCAGCAGGCACCAGAATGTTCATGTATAACGTGGGCCCTAGATTTCTCGTGGCATTGACTCTGCAAGAAAAAGAAGTCCCTGCCCTCAGTTCTTCTTGAATGGCCAGCAGGACCTTCATCCCTGCTGCACAGAATCTGACCAAAATGAAGGCTTCTCACACATTTGTCAAGTCCCTCAGGGTGGGGGAGGGATGTGCAGGCAGCCAGGAGTCTCAGAGGCAGGCAGACTGCATAGAGAAAACGAGGTGGATACAAAAACCGTACCTAAATGGAATGCGTGTGAAAATTGCGGAGGAGCGCCCCTCGCCCAGGCCACAGGCCACACATACAACAGGTTCAACGCAGATGGCAAAATGGATTTCTCCATTTATTTCCCACAGATGTGTTTCATTTTGACTGTAAAAGTCAGGGCCATTATGGATGTGTGGGTTTCTTGAGTGTTAGAGAAGCAACGTGACCTGTTTCTGTTCGGGCAGTACTATTACCTAGTGCAGAATTGCCAGCATATCTTAACGACAGCTAACTTGGGACCAGCAGTTAACGTAATGGCTGTGTCGCTGAACTCCCATGTAGTTGACCGTGGTTCAAGTCCTGGACCTGGTGGCTTAAACTCACGCCAGGCACGTGTGCGTGTGTGCCCAAGATCCCGAGAGGAGAATGGAGGAGAAGGGACTGCGGTGTGGCCATCCCCCCTGGAGGGTGATTTCTCACTTTCTGTCTCTCTGTCTCTCTCTGTCTTTCTGGTGAGCACATACACCCTATAGCAAAAACCTCTCCAAAAAAAAAAAAAAAAAGATAGCTAACTTAATCCATAGTTTTTGTTTTGCTTTGTTTTGTTTTGGGGGGGTGGGACTTGTTTGATTTTTTTGTTTGTTTGTTTGTTTTGTTTTTTAAATATTTTTAGAAGTTTTTGCCATAAGGCTGAGCGCTCGCTGGAGAGAGAGAGCGACAGAGACAGTGAGAGGGAAAGTGAGAAATCACCCTGCAGGGGGCAATGGCCATGCTACGATCCCTTCTCCTCCACCCCTCCTGGAATTTGGGGCATGCACACACATGCTTCTGGTGTGTATTTGAAGCCACAGGGTCCAAGACTTGAACTATGGTCAGCCACATGGAAATCCAATGATGTAACCACTAAGCCAGTGGCTGGCCCCTAAGCCGTAGTTATTAAGCCTGGCTTGTCAGACCAGAGAGCTGTTAAAAATATGGTTTTCCGGGGACCAGCAGTTAGCGTAACAGCTATATCACTGGACTCCCATGTAGTTGACCGTGGTTCAAGTCCTGGACCTGGTGGCTTAAAACTCACGCCAGGCGCGTGTGCGCGCGTGCCCAAGATCCCGAGAGGAGAATGGAGGAGAGGGGATTACGGCATGGCCATCCCCCCTGGGGGGTGATTTCTCGCTTTCTGTCTCTCACTGTCTTTCTGGCGAGTGCACGCACCCTATTGCAAAAACCTCCAAAAAAAAAACGGTTTTCCAGGGCTCGTTTTCAAGCCAGGTGAGCAGGGGTCTCTGGAACACAGGGCTCTGCAGAAATCCTGGGGCTGCCAGCTCAGAGCTGGGCATCTCACTCCAGGCCTGCAATCAGGGAGTGTCACAGATAGTTCTATTGTCCCCTGACCTGTTGTCCCTGCCCTACAGCAAAAAAAAAAAGTCTCTCATAAAAAAAAAAAAGAAAGAAAGAAAAAAAAAATACTCACAGTGAGGGATTGAAACA
>NW_006159552.1:786595-794669 GCF_000334495.1 Tupaia belangeri chinensis
GTAATGGCTGCCCCTTACATCCTCCCCCACGGGAGGGTAGTCCCAAGACCTCATCAGTGAGCGTGGCAGCACCCCCCCCCCATCGCTTCCGAGTAAAGTTAAATTGATGATAGAAATGCACAAGCGCAGATCTGGTGCCTGGGGTGCCTTGACTTCCTAGCCTTGTCCTCGGGGAGTTCCTGGCCCGAGGGGCACAGCCAAGGAGCGGTTCTGAACTTCTCTGCACTGCGTCTGCGCAGGCTTGAGCTCTACTGGCTTTGTGGTGAAGCCCCACCTGCCCCTACCCTTCCCAGCCCTCGGACAGGCTGAAACTGTGTCAGATCTGATGGCAAGGCCTAGTTAACCCTGCCAGGTCCAGAGCCGGTGGCCACTGAATTCGACGATGGAATGAATGCCAAAGATACACGTAGAAGATCACAGGAAAAAAAAAAAAATCCACAAGTTCCTTTAGATGTTGGATCGATCGGTGTGATTGATTTTGCTGACCAGGTTGATGAATAGATCTGCTATGTCTTCAGCAATGATGCGATTGGGCTTCTTAGGGATACACACATGGATGAATTTTCTCCCCCGGTCTGGGGGAGGGTAGTAATCTAAAGTTGGGGGTTCTAGAGACAGAGCCAGCCCGACACCGCATGGAGGTCAACAGCCTTCCTTACAGAGCACCGTTGACTAGCTGTTGACTCTTGGAGGTGTCCAGCTATGGCATAGGCTTGGGCGTTAGGAACTTGGACAGTGCAGAAATTATTTTTTAAGATGTAAAGTCAGTTACATTAAGTGTACTTGTACGACCTGTGGTTTTACGTTAGCATTTTACATGCATATGTGATGTTTTTAAATTTTTTAAGAGAGATTTCTTGCTGTAGGGCGTGTGTACTCGCCATAGAGACAGAGAAGGAGAAATCACCCCCCCAGGGCAGGGGGCCACACCACAATCCCTTCTCCTCTCGGGATCTTGGGCACGCATGCATACAAGTCTGGTGTGAGTTTCGAGCTGCCAGGTCCAGGACTCAAACTGCGGTCGACTACATGGGAGTCCAGATCATAACCATTACACCAGCTGCTGATCCCACATACATAATCCTTATTGGCCATTTCCAGAAGTAGTTCAGCAGTTATGATAAAAGCTGCTGCATGAGGTAAAAACTCTTCATTCCCGGGCTCTTCTGCCCCAGTGGAGCAAGGTGATTCACAAGTAAAAGACCACATCCATTGAGAGTAGACTCTTTTTGTCCTCAGACTAGAAGTTCTGGGTTTGAAGCTAAACTCTCAATCCCAACTCTAAATCTTATTACAGCGTTCATTCTTTTTTTTTTTTTCCCCTTTGGAGAGGTTTTTGCTGTAGGGCACATGCCGTGCACTCACCAGAAAGACAGAGAAGACAGAAAGCAAGAAATAACCCCCCGGGGGGAGGGCCACACTACAATCCCTTCTCCTCCATTCTCCTCTCGGGATCTTGGGCACACATGCATACACGCCCGCTGTGAGTTTAAGCCACCAGGTCCAGGACTTGAACCGTGGTCAACTACATGGGAGTCCAGCGACATAGCCATTACACCAACTGCTGCTTCCAACAGCATTTATTCTTGATCAGTTCCTCTTTTCTTTCCTTCTCTGATATACGCAGCCAGAGAATCATGTTCGCGTCTTAGGACACACAGGAGCCAGGGCCTCGGCCCGTGTCACACTGTCGCTCTGCTTCTGCAATGAAGCTGAAAGCATCACAGGCCCCGCCCCAGCCCTCGGGGGACAGGCAGCAAACGGCCTGGCCGAGCTGTTGGCCTTGCACCATTTTGGAGGTGTGAGGTATCTACTCCATTTAGCCCCGTGATTTCCCCAGCACAGAGCCCACTGGCATTTCCTCCAGCTGCCCGGGAAGCATGATCTCTTCCTAGCCTCATTTCAGATGAGGAAACCAGGACGCCAGGCCGAGTGACGTGGCCGAGATCGCGCCCTGTGGTGGTGGCACAGCCGGTTTCTAAGCTGTGGCTCACCGCTGAGCCTCACTCCTTCCTCCAGCATCATGTGCTCTGGGTCGTGCTCGGCCGTGCTGCCTCTAGGCCTTGGTGGGCACCTGCTCTCCCACCCTTATAGCCAGGTCCCTTAGCTGCAGCCCCTTGCAGAAAGCCACTCTCATTCTGCGACCACCCCTTCTGCCCTTCCTCAGTGCACTCGCCTGGCAGCCGTGGGCGTTCGCACCTACTTAATGGCCTGAAGCGACAAGCTGAGTGGGACAGAAAGCAGCCATGCCTACCTGTGGAAGTGAGGCGGTGCCGTGGTTCTCAGGCGGGAGTGGGAGAGACCTCACTCAGGGGCAGTGCTCCCGTCTGCTGCAGTTCAGATGCCAGGCACAGAACCTCGGATGAATTCTCTGGAAGTCAGGAGACTCGGAACGCAGCTAAAGAGTATCACCATGGGACCAGCAGTTAGCGTATTGGCTATGTCGTTGGACTCCCATGTAGTCGACCGTGGTTCGCATCCCGGACCCGGTGACTTGAACCCACGTCACGTGCACCCAAGATTCTGAGAGGAGAATGGAGGAGAAGGGATCGTGGCATGGCCATCCCCCCTGGGGGGTGATTTCTTGCTTTCTGTCTCTCTCTGTCTTTCTGGAGAGCGCATGCGCCCTATAGCAAAAACCTCTCCAAAAAAAAAGAAAGAGTATCACCATGTGGCCTTTGTCCTTTCACATGGGACAAACTCACATGTACCTTCCACGGAAGGTGGTCCTGGTTTACATTAGGAAAAGCCAAAGCTGAGAGATGTGGCCCGTGACACCCTGGCTTCTCCTGGCCTTTGACTTTTCAGGTAACAGTGCTCAGGGGATGTTGTCCAGGCCCCAGAGGCCACTGGGCAGTCAGCATCTTTTTTTAATGTGCCTTTGGCCTTCTTAGAATAGACTACCAGGGGGACCAGCAGTTAGCGTAATGGCTGTGTCGCTGGACTCCCACGTAGTCGACCGCAGTTCGAGTCCCAGACCCGGTGGCTTAAACTCACGCCGGGCACGTGTGCGTGCGTGCCCAAGATCCCGAGAGGAGAATGGAGGAGAAGGGATTGCGGCATGGCCATCCCCCCTGGGGGGTGATTTCCCGCTTTCTGTCTCTCTGTCTCTCTCTGTCTGTCTGGCAAGAAGCGCACATGCCCTATAGCAAAAACCTCTCTTAAAAAAAAAAAAAAAAGAATAGACTACCAGGTTTTCATTTAAAAGGAAGACTCTACTCCTGCATCGTACTGGGTGTAGTTGGAGGAGAACCCGAACCTGCTTTGCCAGGAAGAAAGCATTTTATCCGACTATCTGACATCAAGGTGCTTTTTTTCTAGTACTTTCTTCAGACCTAAACTTTATTATTAACATCACACTTCATTGCACAATGGCTTGCTTGTCCCGGAGCAGTTCAGGTTTGGATCCGCCCTGTGGTACGTTTGTCCACCCTGCTGTCACCACCTTGACAGTGCCCCCAGAGGGGTTCAGTGTAAGCCCACCCCCCGGTCCCTCCCTTCACGCCTCACGTGCCCTTTGGCTTCTCAACACGCTTCGCTGCTTGCTGGGAATGCAGCCTTGCAAAGGGGTGACAGTTCAAGTGTTGGAAAAGTGACAGTCTTCAAGTCGTTTCCCTTCCTGCCTTTGAGATGGGGAAGGATGCCACGTTTGTTTCACACGCTTCTCTGTGGACGGTGAACACATGGCTCTCAGTCTTTATAGCTCTCCCAGTCCTAGGAAGCTCTAAACAGGCACCTCTGTCACTCGCTGCCTCTGGGTATTTTCTTTCGCTGTCATTAAAATTGGATGAGCTGGGGCCCACGGGTAGCATGGTGGTTAAGGTGCTAGACTCCCGGGACCAGCAGTTAGCGTAATGGCTATGTCGCTGGACTCCCACGTAGTCAACCGCGGTTCCAGTCCTGGAGCCGGTGGCTTAAAACTCACGCCGGGCTCGTGTGCGTGCGTGCCCAAGATCCCGAGAGGAGAATGGAGGGGAAGGGATTTCAGCGTGGCCATCCCCCCTGGGGAGTGATTTCTCACTTTCTGTCTCTCTGTCTCTCGCTGCCTGGCGAGCGCACGCGCCCTATAGCAAAAATCTCTCCAAAAAAAAAAGGTGCTAGACTCCGATGTGGCCAACCACGGTTTGAGTCCTGGAACGGGTGGCTTGAAAATCATACCAAGCATGTGTGCCCCAAATCCCTGGAGGAGAAGGGATGGCAGTGTGGCCGTCCCGCTGGCTGGGTTGGGGGGTCAATTTCTCACTTTCCTTCTCATTGTCTGTCATAAGCGCACACACCCTATTAAAAAAAAAAAAAACTTAAAAAAAATTGGATGAGCTGTATATTTTTTGTTTATCTTTATTTCAAGTATTCATGCCTTAGCTTAGTTCAGAACATGTTTACAAAATTTTAATTATCTGTGTGAATTGTAAGGGAAAGCCTGTTTTTTTGATGTGCAATAACAGATTTGGTACTTGAAAACATTTTTCTCCCAGAAAGCTATTTTTGTTTTGTTTTTAGGTGGGGAGAGGTTTTGCCATAGGGCGCGTGCACTCACCAGAAAGAAAGAGAGAGACAGAAAGCGAGAAATCACCCCCCAGGGGGGATGGTCACGCCACAATCCCTTCTCCTCCATTCTCCTCTCAGGATCTTGGGTACGCACGCACACGCGCCCGGTGTGAGTTTAAGCCATTAGGTCCAGGACTCGAACTGTGGTCAACTACATGGGAGTTCAGCAACATAGCCATTATGCCAACTGCTGGTCCTCACAAAGCATGTTCTAAACAAAATACAACCAAAAGTCTATTTTCTCCATAACATATCTAAAATATTTTTTTACAATTATTTAATTTAATTTTACTCATCGTCATTATTTTTATTTTATGTTTTGAAGTTGACCAGAGAGAGAGAAGGAAAGTGAGAAAGCAAGTTGCCAGGTCCAGGACTCAAACCACGGGTTCGAGTCAGCCATGTGGGAGTCCAGCCACCCTAACCACCATGCCATCTGCCAGCCCCTGTATCTAAAATGTTCATTAAAACATTTCAAGTACATTTTGTTGCCATCTATAAAATTGCTGTCTGTGCAAATGCATTTTCCTACTTCCCAGCCTGGGTGTCAGTAATGTGTTTTTCAGGAAGCGTGGGATGGGCGGGGAATGACAGGAGGGTGGCCAAGCTTCTCTGCCAGCCCTCTGTGTGGTCAGCTTGTGTGCAGGCAATACTGTGTGCCAGGGGAGGCAAAGGCGGGTAGGCAACCTCCATGCAATGCCTCACCCCTGGACATCATGTGGGTAGGAGAGCCGGGCCTTTAAGAACGCCATCCTCCTGGTACTTCTCAAATATGTGGCCGTTCAAACTGTCACCAAAGCCTCTCCTCCCGTTCCTATGAGACCAAGACCTTGTAAGCAATGCATAGGTGGATGGCCAGATAGAGATTTTTTAAAGTCAGAATCCTTTCAGCCCGCGTCCTGACCTTGAAACCTTAGGACTCGGTTTTGCTTTCTGAAAGTCATGAAAAGTCTGGTTAGCAGAGACGTGGTTCTGTTCGGTACAATGGAGATATAATTTTAATTCCTTCTGTTCCCAACCAATAATAATATCGAAATTTTTGGGTAAACAACATTTGAGAGGTCCTGAAACTTGAGATTCACTTAACTGCTAAAATACTACTTTGTTATCCACAAACCACCAGCTATAAATGTTTCCATGCCCAGTTCTGTTGACAGCGAGGGAGTTTGGAAAGTTGTAAGCTAGGAACCCATGAGTGATGCCAAATGCTTCCTCACCTTCCCTAAAATGTTGGCAGAAGAGATTGCCTTTACAGTAATTCCCTGTAGGGTTTAGGGATCTGTTCGACATCATAATGTCTCACCACCAAGGGTAACTGAGCCTGGAGCTTCGGGGTGTATAATGCAGAAAGCCATTAAAACTGCTTTCACTCAGTGAAAGTGTGGAGTAGCTCGGAGAAATGTCCAAGCTGAAATATTAAAGAATGTACCAACCACACGATCACAACCATGTAAGAAAACCTACGTACGAGTCAGAAGAAGCCACAGGAACTACTCACTCGTCACATTCTATAGACACCCTTGGGGGCTTCAATGCCAAGCCATTTAGTGATCCGGCTGTAACGGGACATTTTAGGTAGCACAAGCACGGTTGACACCCCTCAAACGATGGAGCAGGGACTGTCATAGCCAGGTGGCCCTAGTATTGTCCAGAAAGCAAGCTCCAAGCTGGCAGCCAGGTTTCATTTATTTACCTCCGATGTGTGTATTTCACTTTTCACACGGGGAGACGGCAGGAGTTCCAGCAGATAGCAAGCACAGGTCACATGACAGGCAATAGACACAGCAGTCCTGGTGCGTTTTCTCACTTAATTTTTTTTTAAGAGAGGTTTTTGTGGGACCAGCAGTTAGCGTAATGGCTTTGTCACTGGGCTCCCATGTAGTCGACCACGGTTCAAGGCCCGGACCCGGTGGCTTGAACTCACGCCACGTGCACCCAAGATCCTGAGAGGAGAATGGAGGAGAAGGGATTGCAGCATGGCCATCCCCCCCGGGGAGTGATGTCTCACTTTCTGTCTCTCTGTCTCTCTCTGTCTCTCTGGCGAGCTCACGTGCCCTATAGCAAAAACCTCTAAAAAAAAAAAAAAAAGAGAGAGAGAAGTTTTGCTATTGGGCGTATGCGTTCACCAGAAAGACAGAGACAGAAAGACAGAAATCACCCCGCAGGGGTGGTGGGGATGGCCACACTGCAATCCCTTTTCCTCCATTCTCCCCTTGGTATCTTTGGCATGCTTGCACATGTGCCCAGCACGAGTTTAAGCCCCCGGTTTCAGGACTCAAACCACAGTCCAGCGACATAACCATTACGCCATATGCTGATCCCTCACTTCATTTCTCAGTGACATCATTGTATCCTACGTATTCACGTGTCCTCGCCCTCTTCCTTTCTGGGCTATTCCTCTCATTTCCTGCAGTTCCTGTCTAGTCCCTTGCCATCTTGGTCCTCTTGATCAGAGGTTCTGTCGGCTAGAACGCTGTACTGCCTGTCTTCTTTACGGGCACGTCCTTGGCCGGCTGCCTGCAGTGGCGCCCTGAGCCTGCCCCATGGAGCCCGCGCTGCTGTCCGGCCGTCAGAGGTCTCCACAACCTGCCTTGCCTGTTGAGAGTGTGTCTCCTGCACCAGGCAGAGCCCCCTTCACCCTCACCAGTGCCTCCCTCTGCAGCGTCTGCACCATTACTCCATCCTGCCTCCTGCGGGACTCACTGTCCCTTCGGGAACTCCGTCGTACTTAGAGCCAGCGTCGCCCAGACCGGTGCCTGTCGACAGCCTCGTGTGGTTGACCAATCATATCATCAGTGTCGACCTTGTCCCCTTAGCACAAGTGTGAGTGTGTCGAAGTCAAGAACCGTGTCTAGTCTCGCTGTCGTGTCTTCCACGGAGCCTGTCACCATGGGAGACAAGCGATGAGTGATGAATACGCTGATTGATGGGCCTTAGGAAGCCAGGGTACAGACTCCCCGAAAAAAACACAACAGGCACGTGAGGGGACCGCTTTCTTACATTCGTGTTTACAAGACGTCATCAAAAGCGAAAGAAGGGAAAAGAGAGGGGCCACAAGGTGGTGTGGTGGTTAAGGTACTGGCCTCCCACGGGATCCACCATAGTTTGACTCCTGGACCGGGTGGCTTGAAAATCATGCCGGGAGTGTGTGTGTGTGTGTGTGTGTGCGTGCATGCGTGCGTGTGCATGTTTCCAAAATCTAGACAGGAGAGTGGAGAAGAAGGGACTGGGTGTGGCCATTATCCCAGGGGTGCTCTCACTTTTTCCTGTCACTGTCTCTTTCTCTCTCCAGCCAGTGCACAAACCCTAAGGTAAAAAGCTAAAAAAAAAAAAAAAAGAGAGAGTGAGAGAAATGTGATGATTTAAACTTTCTTTTTTTTGGAGAGATTTTTACTATAGGGCGCATGCACTCACCAGAAAGAGAGAGAGACAGAGAGACAGAGAGACAGAAAGCAAGAAATCACTCCCCAGGGGGGGATGGCCATGCTGCAATCCCTTCTCCTCCATTCTCCTCTCAGGATCTTGG
>NW_006159552.1:794717-808142 GCF_000334495.1 Tupaia belangeri chinensis
GGGACTCGAACCGCAGTCGACTACTGGGGAGCCCAGCAACATAGCCATTACGCTAACTGCTGGTCCCGTGATGATTTAAGCTTATAATTGTGGATCTAAAAATCAGAATTGTGTGGGGCCAGTAGGTGGCATGGTGGTTAAGGTGCTGGAACCTCATGGCCGACTGTGGTTCAAGTCCTGGACCTACTGGCTTGCTTTCTCACTTTCTCTCTCTCTCTTTCTCTCTCCCTGGTCAAATTTAAAAATAATAAATAACTCTTGAAAAAAAAAAAAAGAAAAATCAAAATTGTGGAAGAGGCGTAATCTCACATGGAAGCCTTTGTGGGAACTGAGCGCGTCATCGGACCCTCGCAGGTACAGCTCCGTCATGGCAGTGTGACATTCAGAGGGTGCGTGATGTCCTCACCGTGCACCTGGATGTCATGGGTGGGGCGTCTCAACAGAGGTGCTGACAGACACGTCCCGAGGCTGGCCCACACTGCCCACTGCTGTGCTGCGGTGTACGGGGGGGAGCACGCCCTTTCTTTATTCATACAAAATAGTTGTGAATGGACCCTACCCCAGTACCAAAAAAAAAAAGCAACTTACAAAAGCAGCTTTAAGTTCGTTTTTGAATGAAAGCGTCTGCTTGAGCTACAGATGCCTCTTCGGTATGAAGAGACGTGTTTGGATATGCTGTGTTATCTCTGTGGGCGGAGCAGGAGATAAGAAAGGTGAACTCAGGTAGCAGCCGCCTGCCTGGAGAACATTTCCAAGCAGTTAAAACGTTTGCTCTCCCTGAGGAAGACAGACGGGGCAGAGGAGCAGGGAGGGTGGGGCGGAGGGAGAAGAAAGGCAGGGAACACCCCCACCTGTACCAGCCCGGGTTTCCCCAATGAGCCTGCTCCCCTCAAGGCCGCCAGCGCTGGCATTCCACAGGATTACTGTCTTCGCAGGGTCCTCACTACCCATGCCCTGTCCTCGTCGCGCATGCCTCTTCTCGCTGCACATGCCTCGTCTTCACTGCACATGCCTCTTCTCACTGCACATGCCTCGTCTTCACTGCACACGCCTTGTGCTCCCTGCACACGCCTCGTCCTCACTGCACACGCCTCATCCTCGCTGCACACGCCTCGTCCTCACTGCACACGCCTCGTCCTCGCTGCACACGCCTCGTCCTGGCTGCACACGCCTCGTCCTCGCTGCACACGCCTTGTCCTCGCTGCACACGCCTCGTCCTCACTGCACACGCCTCGTCCTCGCTGCACACGCCTCGTCCTCACTGCACACGCCTCGTCCTCGCTGCACACGCCTCGTCCTCGCTGCACACGCCCCGTCCTCGCTGCACACATCTCGTCCTCGCTGCACATGCCTCATCCTTGCTGCACACGCCCCGTCCCCACTGCACATGCCTCGTCCTCACTACCCATGCCCTGTCCTCACTGCACACACCCCGTCCCCACTGCACACGCCTCATCCTCGCTGCACACGCCTCATCCTTGCTGCACACGCCTCGTCCTCACTGCACACGCCTCGTCCTCGCTGCACATGCCTCATCCTCACTGCACACGCCCTGTCCTCATTATGCTTAAGGACTGCAGTTCCGAAAGCAGAATCTCGCGCTGCAGCTGGGACTCAGGGCCGGCGATTTCTTGAGCACTTCGACTCGTCTTCGCACACACGGGCACCAGTCCAACTGCATTAGGAAATCCTCCCTGGATAGCGATCTGAAGCACAAAAACCAGCAGTCATAAGTCAACACAATTGATCGTCTCCCTCCTTAGCATGAGGCGGAGTTGTCACAGAGACGAAGTTATCTTTCACAGAGAAGTGATTTCCCCACGTCAGGGGTAGTGTCACCAGAAGGGCAGCAGGGCTGTGTGGTCATCCGCAGCTCAGCGTTCTCGCGCTCCAAGATCCTGAGTGCTTATGGCTTAAACACACCAGCCTGGAAACATGCAGACCCAGCCGCCCCCAACCCTGGAAGCATTTTAAAGCCACCACCACCCTGATGGCGCATTAACACCAACATGAACCCAGAGAGGGTTCCTCAGAGGCGAATTCATCTTTGTCCCAGAGAAACAAGGCAGTGACATGGAGTGCCACACGTAGCGCTCCTCTCTCTCTCTCTGCCCTCATTCTCCCTCACTCCCCAAAGTGAAATGATGAAACATGCTCAGGATGCGCTAAGCTCTCGGGGGAGTGGATGCTTTTAGTTTTTTCATTTGTTTGTTAATTAGAGACAGAGTTTCGCTGTGTGGCCCAGGCTGACCTTCAGCTCACATTCTTCCTTCCTCAGCTTCCCCAGTAGCGAAGACAATAGGCCTTTGCCCCCACACTCAGTTAAAGGGTTTTTTGTTGGTTGGTTTTTAGGTTTTTTTCCCATAGGTCACATGCACCCCTCCAAGGAATGACCACGCCACAATCCCTTTGTCTCCATTCGCACCTCCGGATTTTCAGCATGTGTGCATATGCACCTGGTGTGATTTTCAGGTTCGGGACTCGAACCGCAGTCGGCCATGTGCAATCCAGGGCCTTAACCAGCATATCACCCACTGGCCCAGAGGGTATTTTTTAATCAGGATTTTGGATGAAAGAGTAGAAGGCACTGTCATGTTTAAGTTGTGGCTCTACCACCAGCTCCGTCTGTGTCTCCTGAGCATTGCTCCCGCTGCAAAACCAGGCTGCTGCTTGGATTCTAGGAGAGAATCTCAGCGCCTGAATGAGGCTGCACCTTCCATGGAAAGGCAGACTCAGCCGTGCCAGGGAAAGTCAGACTCAGCCGCGCTTCCCAGCGCGCAAAACCGTGTCAGGCCTGCTGAGAACAGTCAGCTGTGACCAGGGTGCGTGGTGGCTCCCTGGGTTGGAATCTTCCTGGCCTTCAAGGGGGCATTCCATGTACGAGTGGGCTAATACCCAAGAGAGCGATACGTCACATTGGAAGAATCTCTCACACCCCCATCGCCAAGTCTTGGCCCTCTGACATGTACATAGCATCATGTCTACCTGCAGAGGGCAAACACCTGCGTTGTCAATCAGTTTGCAGCCGTTTCGGAAGAACAGTTTCTTTTCAGATCAGAGTGTGCTTTGCCCAAGTAGAATTATTTGTCACTGTGGACCAACAGTTAGCATAATGGCTATGCGCTGGACTCCCACGTAGTTGACAGTGGTTTGAGTCCTGGACCCGGTGGCTTAAACTCATGCCAGGCGCATGTGTGTGCATGCCCAAGATCCCGAGAGGAGAATGGAGGAGAAGGGATTGCACCATGGCCACCCCCCCTGGGGGGTGATTTCTCACTTTCTGTCTCTCTGTCTCTCTCTGTCTTTCTGATGAGTTCATGTGCCCTATAGCAAAAATCTCTCTCAAAAAAAAAAAAAAAAAAGGAATGGACTATAAATATGGGGAGAGGGCTCTCTAGCGATTCTGCAGTTGATCACCTCAAGTTTCTTCAGACTTTTAAAGAGTCATCAATAGGTTCCCCTGAGCTGGCTTCCAGGGATTTTGTACTGAGCTATTCTGATTTATGAATAAGATGAGTTATGAATGGCTTTGGTTTTTCTTCACGTCTGTGGCTTTTTTTTTTTTTTTTGTCAATTTCCTTTCATTTCTTTTTAAATTTTAGTTTGTAATAGGGCCTGTGCACTCACTAGAGGGACAGAGAGAAAAAGAAGGAAAGTGAGAAATTACCTCCTCGGGAGATGACCATGCTGCAAACCCTTCTTTCTCTTCTGTTCTCCTCTCGGGATTTAGTGCCCAGCATAATTTTTTTTTTTTTTTTTCTGGAGAGGTTTTTCGCTATAGGGCACACGCACTCACTCACCCGAAAGACAGAGAGAGACAGAAAGCGAGAAATCACCCCCCCCCCAGCGGGGGAGGGCCACACTGCAATCCCTTCTCCTTCATTTTCCTCTCAGGATCTTGGGCGTGCATGCACACACGCCTGGCATGAGTTTAAGCCACTGGGTCCGGGACTTGAACCGCGATCGATTTCATGGGAGTCCAGCAACATAGCCTTTATGCTAACAGCTGGTCCCATGCCCAGCATGATTTCGAAGTTGCTGGGTCCAGAACCTGACCCATGAATTGTCTTTTGAAGCACGGCCCAGGTCTCAGATTTCCAGAACAAGCACTGGGATGGGTCTTTTCTCTGGTATCTCTGTGCCTGGAGACCCAGAGCCAGCTCAGGAGGAAGGATACCGTAAGTGTGCTGGCCCTGAAGGTTTTCTCTCTTTGTCCATCGTATAGTACAGGAGGTCTTCAACAAGTTCATGGAAAATTCTGATTATGCAAAACTGCATGGATTTCGAAATTTTGCACCAAAATAAGCTCATACTTTCTATCTTCCCATGAACTTGTTGAAGTCCCCTGATAGATTTATCAGACAAACAAGTTCAAGTCTGCAAGACATCAAAAATAGGCACTGTTGTCCCCAATACCCAAGCAGCTTGATTCATCCTTTATTTGCTGCCGATAAAAATGTGAAATATGTGGGACCAGCAGGTGGCGTAATAGTTATGTAGCTGGACTCCTATGTGGTCAACTGTGGTTTGAGTCTCAGACCCGGCAACTTAAAACTCATGCCAGGTGCATATGCATGTGTGTGTGCCCAAGATCCTGAGAAGAGAACAGAGAAGGGATTGCTGTGTGGCCATCTCTCCTGGATTTGTGTGTGGCCATCTCTCCCGGGGGGGGGGGGTGATTTCTCATTCTCTGCCTCTCTGTCTGTCTCTGTCTCTCCAACAAGCACACATGCTCTATAGCAAAAAACATGTCTTAAAAAGAAAAGAATTAAGGACCAACAGTTAGCGTAATGGCTATGTCGCTGAACTCCCATGTAGTCGACTGTGGTTCGAGTCCCAGACCTGATGGCTTAAACTCACTCCGGGTGCGTGTGCGTGCGTGCCCAAGATCCTGAGAGGAAAATGAAGGAGAAGGGATTGCGGCATGGCCATCCCCCCCGGGGGGTGATTTCTCATTCTCTGCCTCTCTGTCTGTCTCTGTCTCTCCAACAAGCACACATGCTCTATAGCAAAAAACATGTCTTAAAAAGAAAAGAATTAAGGACCAACAGTTAGCGTAATGGCTCTGTCGCTGAACTCCCATGTAGTCGACTGTGGTTCGAGTCCCAGACCTGATGGCTTAAACTCACTCCGGGTGCGTGTGCGTGCGTGCCCAAGATCCTGAGAGGAAAATGAAGGAGAAGGGATTGCGGCATGGCCATCCCCCCCGGGGGGTGATTTCTCATTCTCTGCCTCTCTGTCTGTCTCTGTCTCTCCAACAAGCACACATGCTCTATAGCAAAAAACATGTCTTAAAAAGAAAAGAATTAAGGACCAACAGTTAGCGTAATGGCTCTGTCGCTGAACTCCCATGTAGTCGACTGTGGTTCGAGTCCCAGACCTGATGGCTTAAACTCACTCCGGGTGCGTGTGCGTGCGTGCCCAAGATCCTGAGAGGAAAATGAAGGAGAAGGGATTGCGGCATGGCCATCCCCCCCGGGGGGTGATTTCTCATTCTCTGCCTCTCTGTCTGTCTCTGTCTCTCCAACAAGCACACATGCTCTATAGCAAAAAACATGTCTTAAAAAGAAAAGAATTAAGGACCAACAGTTAGCGTAATGGCTCTGTCGCTGAACTCCCATGTAGTCGACTGTGGTTCGAGTCCCAGACCTGATGGCTTAAACTCACTCCGGGTGCGTGTGCGTGCGTGCCCAAGATCCTGAGAGGAAAATGAAGGAGAAGGGATTGCGGCATGGCCATCCCCCCCGGGGGGTGATTTCTCATTCTCTGCCTCTCTGTCTGTCTCTGTCTCTCCAACAAGCACACATGCTCTATAGCAAAAAACATGTCTTAAAAAGAAAAGAATTAAGGACCAACAGTTAGCGTAATGGCTCTGTCGCTGAACTCCCATGTAGTCGACTGTGGTTCGAGTCCCAGACCTGATGGCTTAAACTCACTCCGGGTGCGTGTGCGTGCGTGCCCAAGATCCTGAGAGGAAAATGAAGGAGAAGGGATTGCGGCATGGCCATCCCCCCCGGGGGGTGATTTCTCGCTTTCTGTCTCTCTGTCTCTCGCTGTCTGTCTGGCAAGCGCACACGCCCTGTAACAGAAACCTCTCCAAAAAAAAAAAAAAAGCCACAGACGTGAAGAAAAACCAAAGCCATTCTCTGGTGAGCGCACGTGCCCTATAGCAAAAACCTCTCCAA
This sequence comes from Tupaia belangeri chinensis, assembly GCF_000334495.1. NCBI lineage: Eukaryota > Metazoa > Chordata > Mammalia > Scandentia > Tupaiidae > Tupaia > Tupaia belangeri. Next base: position 800,903 of record NW_006159552.1, read on the forward strand.
AAAAAGAAAAAAAGGGAAAAAAATGAATTAAAATATGTATGCCAGGCACAGGAGCGAGTGCTCAAGATCCAGTGGGCTGAAGGGCAGGAGGAAGGGGGTTGCAGAATGACCAGACCATATGGAAGATGTCTCTCTCTTTCACTCTCTCTCCTCCCCCTTGAATACGCTATGTCATTAATAATGGGAAAAATCTTTAAAATACGATATAGAATGTTTCTTGTGCAGCCCTGATCAGTTCCGAGTGGGAGATCCAAAAGATCACAGATCTGTTTTTTTCCCACGAGGGAGAGACTAACAATTTGCCGAAACTAATAACCTGAAGTTCATAAAACTTACTCCAGGCTCTCCCTTCCTTTAAATAAGGAATTTATAATACCGGGGAGCTCCATGTATCTGAATATAAATGTTAGGGGTTTTTTTCTGACAACTTTTATGACTACATGAAAGTGGAATTAGAGGGACCAGCAGTTAGCGTAATGGCTATGTCACTGGATTCCCACGTAGTCAACTGTGGTTCGAGTCCTGGACCCGGTGGCTTCAAACTCACGCCGGGCGCATGTGCGTGCGTGCCCAAGATCCCGAGAGGAGAATGGAGGAGAAGGGATTGTGGCGTGGCCATCCCCCCCTGGGGGAGGGTGTGATTTCTCGCTTTCTGTCTCTCTGTCTCTGTCTGTCTGTCTGTCTGTCTGGAGAGCACATGCACACTATAGAAAAAACCTCTCCAAAAAAAAAAAAAAATGGAATTAGAGAATTTCAGGGCCAGCCCTATAATCTAGTGGTTAAGGGAGCTGGACCCCACGTGGCAGACAGTTCAAATCCCAGCCCCGGTGACTCGGGAAACATGCTGGGCATGTGTGCATGCATGCCCAGAATCCCAGTGGATGGAAAGATGGGATGGGACTGCAGTGCAACCACACTCCATTGGGAGGTACTTCCCCCCTCCCTCTCTGTCTCTGCCACTCTCTGGTGAGTGCATATACACTGGCAACTGAGAGAAAGGCAGAAAAATTGCAGATTTTTTTTCCAATGAAAATTTAGACTCAAAATTATAAAAGAATAGTTGAGAATAAAAGTGAAAACTTTTCTTAAATAAGAAGAATGACATTTCTTTTCTTTTTCTTTTTTTGGAGAGGTTTTTGCTATAGGGCACGTGCGCTCACCAGAAAGACAGAGAGAAACAGAGAGACAGAAAGCCAGAAATCACCCCCGGGAGGGATGGCCACACCGCAATCCCTTCTCCATTCTCCCCTCAGGATCTTGGGCACGCGCACACACGCGCCCGGCGTGAGTTTAAGCCACCAGGTCCGGGACTCGAACAGCAGTCGGCTACACAGAAGTCCAGCGACATAACTATTACGCTAGCTGCTGGTTCCAGAGAATGACATTTCTTATATGCAGATAAATTAGACGGAACATGAGGACTTTTCCTTAAAGGAAGGTTCCCTTTCCAGCACTTTGACGCATCGTTAGATTTCTTCTCTAGTACTAAGCGCGTTGTATTTTAAGTTAAGCAGTTGCCGTTGACTCAGAGTCTAAGAATAAGAGGACAAAATGGGTAAATGGAAGGATACAGGTTTTGCAGGAGTTTATGCATGCGGCGGACCTCCCTTATAGAAAATAATGCAGAAATATCTAACTTTTACCGTTTTCTTAATGGCATTACTTTCACCACATCTTCACGAATATATCAAATTAAGGATTTGTTTTTTTGGAGGGAGAGGTTTTTGCTATGGGGCACACGCACTCACCAGAAAGAGAGAGAGTCAGAGAGATAGAAAACGAGAAATCGCACCCCAGGGGGGATGGCCACACCGCAATCCCTTCTCCTCCATTCTCCTCTCAGGATCTTGAGCACGCACTCACACGCGCCCGGCATGAGTTCAAGTCACCGGGTCCGGGACTCGAACTACGGTCGAATACATGGGAGTTCAACGACGTAGCCATGACACTAACTGCTGGTCTCTCAAATTAAGGATTTCGAGGTGCGGAGTCAGACCCGAATCATGTAGGTGGGCCCTAATTGTAATCACAGAGTCTTTCTAAGAGGGAGTCAGGAAGGTCAGAGTCTGAGGAGAGATGAGGATGGAAGCAGAGGTTGGAGTGATATGGAGAGGCTTTGTCAGCCAAGGGACGCTGGTGGCCCCTAAAGCTGGAAGGAAAGGGTAAGGACTCTTCTAGAGCTTCAAAAAACCACCAGTCTTGCCCATACCCAAAGCGATAAAAGGGTAAAGGTGGTCCGTGATAATTTCCTAGGAGCCATTAGAGGAAGCCGTCTCTCTTGGCCCGCTGCAGCACACCGCCCTGAAGCGCAGCCCTGTCTCCTGCAAGGGCCTCCCCAACCCCTCCCTCTAGATGCTTTTTCTTCCCCTCCCCCTACTTTCTTTCTTCTTTTCTCTCCAATATGAAAACATTAACAGTCAGGCTCACTCTTCCAGCTGGACAGGTGGGCTCTGCTGTCTCCCTGGACCATAGACAGCGGTGTTGGGCACACCCGGAGTGTTCTGGCAGCTTCTGTTCCTTAACAGAGTGAGGCGTGCAGAGCAGTCCGTTGTCATCGGGCAGGGAGAAGGAGCCAAGAAGAGCGACTGAGAGCAGCACTTGAAGGTCCCAGCCACCCAGTCAGTTCTGCATGAGAACAGAGGCCAGTGGGTTGTCGCGGACACGTGCCGAGAATCCTAGTGGTAGAATACATTTGGAATGTCCACGTGGCCAGGTGACAGAGTCCAAAGAGGAACTTATCTGCTCTTTCCTGAGGAAACCTACAAAATAAAATTAAAAAATAAAAAAAAGGAAACCAGGCCTCCGAGTGCTACAGAGGCAGCCTCTCCAGCTGACACCGCCCTCTGTCTGGGCCACACGGGGCCTGAGGCGCCAGCACCGACCAGCCTTGGGGTCAGCTCTGTTGCTCTGTGTGCTCTTCCACGACAGTCCCAACTTTGTCAACCTGACGTAAGGCAGCAGTCCTGAGCCGACTCCACACCTGACCGGCTCCTTTTCTCACTCAGGAAGTGGGTGCTGCCATGCATTTTCCTAAAGTCCCTAGAGATAAAAGAAGCCACCACAAAATACTCAACTCCTTCTGGAAACAGAAGAAAGACTTTGCAGAGAGGGAGGGTGTTCTTCCTGATAACACGTGTGTGTGTGTGTGTATGTGTGTGTGTGTGCGCACGCACGTGTGTGTGCTGCACAAGGGCAGACAGTAGTTCAGGGAGGCCGAGGTTGCGTTTAAAAGATGCTCAGTTCCGACTTGGTAGTATGGCCCACCCATGCCAGGCCTCGTCTCCAGGAAGATTTTGTGTGTAGAACACGTGTAAATACTGCAGTGTGTATATGTGAGTGTATGCACAGAGCTGGCGTATTCACTGACCAAGACGAACTACATGCTTGCCAGGCCTTTCATCTCCCCAGGAGGCTGTTACTCCTGGAGGCAGGCCCTGGAGCACCGGCTGAGGAGAGGAAAGTAGATTATGGTGTGCTGGGGGCTGGGAGGAGCCCCTCTGTGCACCCTGTTCTATTTGGAGCGCACAGGTAAATAGCTCTGGATGTGGCCACAGTGATGCAATACCAACGGCGGCCTCTAGGGTGCCTTTCTCGATGCTTTACACTTGACCATCTCCAAGTCCGACTGGATTCTTAGGGATGAAGGGAGCAGGAGGCGCTTTCATGGTATTTCCCAGTTTGATTTGAGCCGTCAAAAATGGAAGGAAGTGATTCACTAGAAAACAGTGTGCAGGCCTCCCTCCTTCTCTTCTGGGATCCCACTTAGCATCGCGTCTGACTCTAGCAATGATCCAGACCAATGAGTGGTTCTCAAACTCAGTGAGCACCGGAACTCCCCATGGGACCTGCTAAAACCCACGTTTCCTGAGTCTTGACCCCTGTTTCTGACTACTGCAGTGTGGCATGGTGCCTCCCAAAATTATTTTTCTAACAAGTTCTCAGATGCCACTGGTCTGGCCTGTGAACCACACTTTGCGAACCGTTGATGTAGAACATGGAGCTCAGCTGTCCAAAGGTTTTGGATTGTTTTCGATTGAGGAGTTGCTTATAAGAAGTAGGCTCGGGACCAGCAGTTAGCGTAATGGCTATGTCTCTGGACTCGTGTAGTCGACCACAGTTCGAGTCCCAGACCCAGTGGCTTAAACTCATGCCGGGCGCGAAAAGGGATTGCAGCGTGGCCATCCCCCCTTGGGGGTGATTTCTCGCTTTCTGTCTCTCTGTCTCTCTCGTTGTCTTTCTGGCGAGCGCACACGCTCTATAGCAGAAACCTCTCCAATAAAAGGAAAAAAAAAAAAAAGAAGAAGTAGGCTGTGGTTTTCATTTTACTAGTTCAGTCTCCGTGAGCGATAGGACGACCAGCTCTTCTTGTTTGCCCAGGGCTGAGAGGGTTCTTGGGACACAGGAACTTCTAATGCTGAAACTAGGACTTCTATCTAGATTTCCAAAATGCTTTACCAGCATGGCCCTGCCTGCCTCAGGTAAGGAACTCACAGGGCAGGCCCATTTCCGATGCCCTCGGCGCCCCGCCCTGCCCCGTTGAAAAGTTGTGAATGTGCAACCCTTGGTTTCGTAGGACACTTGGTGTTGGAGTGACACCTGCCATCAAAGCCTAGGGATGATCTCCAGAGGTGTTAATGACACCTTGCAAGGAACAGGTAGTAATCAGAGCCTCCCTAAACCTGCTGATTGTAGCATGTAGGCTCACATAGCCAGGCAGTTGCCCTGGTCTCCAGGGGCCTGTGTTGCTGGGCTCCGAAGAGGACACGAGCTTGTGCATTTTCTGTGCATGAGCTCATTTTACTCTCACTGCAGCCCTGCCTGGTAGTGATCCTCACCTCTGATTTGCAAAAAATGGATGCTTGGAGATGCCATTGTTTATTTATTGATTTTTGAGAGGTTTTTGCTATAGGGCGCGTGCGCTCGCCGGAGAGAGACAGAGACAGAAAGTGAGAAATCACCTCCCAGGGGGGTGGCCATGCCCCAATCCCTTCTCCTCCATTCTCCTCTCAGGATCTTGGGCATGCATGCACATGTGCCTGGAGTGAGTTTAGGCCAGCGGGTCCAGGACTCGAACCGCGGTCGACTATGTGGGAGTTCAGCGATATAGCCATTACGCCAACTGCTGGTCCTGAGATGCCATTATTTAAATCAGAATCATAGATATTGTAAGTGGCAGAGCCACTTCCACCACATGACCCTTAGGAATGTGAAATCTGAGTCTTTTTGTTACACCCACTTCTGCTTCCAACACTCCCGTTCTTTTACTCTGTTGGTGATCAAGCGTGGGGAAGGCTGCGGCCTGCTGGAGCATCAGGGTGTCTGGACTGTGGTCCTGGTTCTTCCACGTGGCTTGGGCCCAGTCATGTGTTAACTGCTCTGAGCCTCACTTTCCTCATCTGTGAAATGGACTTGATAGTGCCTACCCTATCTTCGGCCTTCGCTTATCTTGAGGAGAAATAGAAATGTTGTATGTGAAGCTGCCACCATGCTATCAAATAAATGTTCGGGAAGTTTAACACATGGGCCTGCTCCATGGCCTGCTGTGTAGACAGCCAGATCCCACATAGCCAAACATGCACTTCACATCTCAGGCCTGACAGCGTGAGAAACACGCCGGGCGTGTATGCATGCAGGTCCAAAGTCCTGAAGGAAAGGACAGAGAGAAGGGATTGTGGCATCAGTGTGGCTCATGGTGGTGGGGGCGGTGCTTTCTCCTTTTCCTCTCTCTCTCTCTCTCTCTTTCTCCCTCTCTCCCTCTCTTCCTCCCTCTCCCTCTCTCTCTCTCCATTTCCTTCTTGTGAGCACACACGGCTTCTAGCAAATAATAATGATGATAAAGTTTAATATATTTGTTACGTGTTCTGTTATTGTAAAAGGAAGATTTGTCACTTCAACTTGAAGAATAGTTCCTGAAGCGAGGAAAAAGCAACTAAAGTAGCCAAAAGTAGCAAAGAACCAAAGAAAATTCTCAGGGAGAAAATGGTTCTTGGGGGGAATTAGCAACTCGCGTGACCCATGCAGAGCTGCCTAGCAAGAGCCCAGCTCTGGCCTATGCTAGGAGGAGGCTTCACTCTTCGTAAAACGCTCTTTTGCAAGACGCAGATTACAGGTGTGCGATAGATGGCCAGGCCTACGCTCTCGCTTCCTCATTATCAGAGGGTCTCATCACCTTTCAACAGTTATTTTTCTTTTGTTTAAAACATTAGGAACCAAGAGCTCTGAGCTAGGATGGTGAAATAGACTCTCCTGCATTTTTTTTAAAGAAGTTTTTACTATAGGGCACGTGCACTCGCCAGAAAGACAGAGACAGAGAGACAGAAAGCGAGAAATCACCCCCCAGGGGGATGGCCACGCCACAATCCCTTCTCCTCCATTCTCCTCTCGGGATCTTGGGCACGCACACACACGTGCCTGGCATTTGTTTAAGCCACCGGGTCCGGGACTCGAACCGCGGTCGACTACATGGGAGTCCAGAAACATAGCCATTATGCCAACTGCTGGTCCCTCTCCTGCATGTTTTTATTCCTGCCTCTCCTACTTTTGCATTCTTCCTCCATTTTTCGTTTTTGTCTTCTTTCGTTGGGATTTTGTTTTTTTTTCTTCAGAAATTACATTAGAAATGGAAGACTTTCTCTTGTCCCCCTTCCATTGGCGATGTGTTTACATCAGAAGGCAATGTGAAGTGTCATCTTTAGTGATGAAACCATGACGGGCTGAGAATCTTTTTGCTATTATATTTTTTTTTATTGTTCAATCAAGATCTAATCAAGGAGAGAGATGAAAAATACATGACAAGTCAACCATTAGCTTGAAATTATTGGGATGAGTGAGAAGGTCATCACGCACACTCTAATCCTAATGAAGGTATAGAATTCAAGCCAACTTGTGGACTAACCTGCTATACAACAGAATTTGTTGGGTCGTTGGAAAAGTCATCCCTTATTTCTTCTCTGTTTTTCTATGCAGAAATGCAGCATGACTTTCACGACAACCCAATAGTTAATTTCATAGTGGACTTGTTCTAGTGTCCTTTCGTATTGTTAACATTTTCCCGTCAAGAGTTTCCTCCCCTTGTACCTTACACCCACCTCCCACCACCCACTCTCCCCCCTCAGTCTCCAGCATTTACACCCACCTTCACCACCACCACGTTTTCAAGTCTCTCTTCCATTTTCTGTGTGTGTGTGTGTGTGTGTGTGTGTGTGTGTGTGTGTGTAGCTTCTTCTGCATATAGCTTCAT
>NW_006159552.1:808434-817309 GCF_000334495.1 Tupaia belangeri chinensis
GTTTTTACTATAGGGCACGTGCACTCGCCAGAAAGACAGAGACAGAGAGACAGAAAGCGAGAAATCACCCCCCAGGGGGATGGCCACGCCACAATCCCTTCTCCTCCATTCTCCTCTCGGGATCTTGGGCACGCACACACACGTGCCTGGCATTTGTTTAAGCCACCGGGTCCGGGACTCGAACCGCGGTCGACTACATGGGAGTCCAGAAACATAGCCATTATGCCAACTGCTGGTCCCTCTCCTGCATGTTTTTATTCCTGCCTCTCCTACTTTTGCATTCTTCCTCCATTTTTCGTTTTTGTCTTCTTTCGTTGGGATTTTTTTTTTTTCTTCAGAAATTACATTAGAAATGGAAGACTTTCTCTTGTCCCCCTTCCATTGGCGATGTGTTTACATCAGAAGGCAATGTGAAGTGTCATCTTTAGTGATGAAACCATGACGGGCTGAGAATCTTTTTGCTATTATATTTTTTTTTATTGTTCAATCAAGATCTAATCAAGGAGAGAGATGAAAAATACATGACAAGTCAACCATTAGCTTGAAATTATTGGGATGAGTGAGAAGGTCATCACGCACACTCTAATCCTAATGAAGGTATAGAATTCAAGCCAACTTGTGGACTAACCTGCTATACAACAGAATTTGTTGGGTCGTTGGAAAAGTCATCCCTTATTTCTTCTCTGTTTTTCTATGCAGAAATGCAGCATGACTTTCACGACAACCCAATAGTTAATTTCATAGTGGACTTGTTCTAGTGTCCTTTCGTATTGTTAACATTTTCCCGTCAAGAGTTTCCTCCCCTTGTACCTTACACCCACCTCCCACCACCCACTCTCCCCCCTCAGTCTCCAGCATTTACACCCACCTTCACCACCACCACGTTTTCAAGTCTCTCTTCCATTTTCTGTGTGTGTGTGTGTGTGTGTGTGTGTGTGTGTGTAGATTCGTCTGCCTATAGCTTCATCCTCTGAGCTGATACACATGGGCTAACCAGGGCCTTTCATTCCCCTGCAGCATTGTTTTTCCATCAAAGCTTCAACTAGAAGAGACTGTATTGTTGTTTTTCCGGTCAGGTTCAGCCTGTAAGTGGAGCCACAAGCTTCATCTCAACACTGTTTATTCTCAAGGTTGAATCCGTGAGTCCCTGGCTCCATTTGAGCCTGGAGGACTCATGAGACTTAGAAGAGGAGATACTGAAATCTCGGAGTGACAGGGCAAGACCCCTTGGCACAGGGACTCTACAGGAAAAGCACACACCCACTGCTTGGAGCTTTCGAGATTCAGCTAAGAGCCACTTCCAGAGTCCATTGGTCATGGCCACTTGCGTTGATGTCAGCGTCAGAGCGGACTGACAGGTTAGACACTGTCTGCTCCCCCTCTGTAATCACCAATGTCTAGCGTTCAGAAAAATCTGTTCCCTATCTGTCACTGTCACCCCTTTCCCTTCTGAAGTAGGATACATAACTGAACCATTCATATTAAAAATCTGGCATTGCTTGGCCAGGATTATGGCAGCCTTTGCATTAAGATACCTATAATTTTGTAGAGGATATTTTGATGTGCGGCCTCAAAGGGAGTCACGTTTCATTCTACTGTTTCAAGGCTCTGCTATTGGCTCGAAAGTTTTTACAGAAGGCTCAGAAACGCATTCATTTCTAAGGTTAGCTCACTGGAGATTTATAACTCTTATCAGAAACGAGGATCCTGAACAGTAGCCCGACTGTTCCGTGTTCTCCACGTCGCTGTGGCACTGGTGATGTCATGCAGATGGGCTGTCTGGGTCATTTCGTGGTGGGCTGTAGCTGTCAATCACAGTGAGTGACCAGCCTCTCCCTGTTACCCACAGGAAAGTTTCGGGTTTTGAATCATTAGTTCATAGGTAGAAGTATGAATCTGTTCCTTAACTGTTAATTGACCAAAGAGGGACAAAATGAGTAAGACAAAACCAAATAAAATTTCTACTTGAAGTGACATATCCCTGGGTCATATTGTAAAGAATCATTCTGGATTCCAGGAGCAGTAGACAATTACACGATGAAGTAGAGTTTGCCTTGGCTCTGAAATACCCCAATGACATAAGAATCTATACAAGCAATAGGTATTTTTCATTGAACAGACGAATGCTGAATGTCTCGTTTTTTTGTGTTTTTTTGTTTTTTGGGGGAGAGTTGTTTTTGCTATAGGGCACGTGCGCTGAATGCTGAATGTCTCATTTTTTTGTTTTTTTGGTTTTTGGGGGGAGAGTTTTTTTTTGCTATAGGGCACGTGCGCTCACCAGACAGACAGAGAGACAGAGAGACAGAAAGCGAGAAATCACCCCCCAGGGGGAATGGCCACGCCACAATCCCTTCTCCTCCTTTCTCCTCTCGGGATCTTGGGCACGCACTCACACGCGCCCGGCGTGAGTTTTAAGCCACCAGATCCAGGACACGAACCGCGGTCAACTACATGGGAGTCCAGCAACACAGCGATTACGCTAACTGCTGGTCCCTGAATGTCTTGTTTTTTAAGTTGACTTATTGCTGCAATAAGCTTGAAGCTTTTTCTGAGTGTATGTAACATTTATGGCATAATTGTTCACTTACTAGATTACTGACAGGTAAAGAATTTCATTCTGCCCATTTCCACTGATGCTGTTTCCACCTCCCACCATCCTTTTAATTCCCAGAATGCTCTCAAGAACATGTGTGCGTTGGGACCAGCAGTTAGCGTAATGGCTATGTCGCTGGACTCCCATGTAGTCGACCATGGTTTGAGTCCTGGACCTGGTGGTTTAAACTCACGCCGGGTGTGTGTGCGTGCGTGCCCAAGATCCCAAGAGGAGAATGGAGGAGAAGGGATTGCAGTGTGGGCATCCCCCCAGGGGGTGATTTCTCACTTTCTGTCTCTCTGTCTCTCTCTGTCTTTCTGGCGAGCATGCGCGCCCTATAGCAAAAAAAAAAAAAAAAAAAAAAAAAAAATCCTATAGCAAAAACCTCTCCAAAAAAAAAAAAAAAAAGAACATGTGTGTGTAGAGACACACATTTATCTGCACATATGAGATCAACATACCACTAGCAAAGCATGTTTGATTTTAATATAATAAGATTGATTTTAAAAATAAACAGTGTATGAGAAATAGCAAAAGGGTGGCACTACCATTTAATACTGTGTGACCCTGGACACCAGTGTCACCATGTCACCAATCTCTCTGACTCTGTTTCTCCTGTGTGTGTTTTGTTTTGTTTTGTTTTAGTTTGGTATACAATATGTGCACTCACCAGAAAGAGAGAGAGAGAGACAGAGGGAGAGGGAGAAGTCACTCCCAGTGGGGATATAGCCATGCCCCAGTCCCTTATCCATTTTCCTCCTAGGGTTCTGGGTACACACACACTCATGCCTGGCATGGGTTTCAAACTGCTGGCTCTAGAACTCGAACCGCATAGTCGTGTGGGTTCTAGCCATCATAGCCTCCCTGTTCCTACCTTTATAAAACGCAGACTGCATTACCTATCTTTTAGGATCGTTGAAAGAATCAAATGCAGTAATTGCACATAATAGGTACCTAGTCAATGATACTGTACCATTTAATGGTCTTACTATGCAAATATTTTCCTTTTTTACCAACCCTAAAATTGATAGCATCTAAAACACTATGTCATAGTTTAATGGCAGGCTTTCTCCTTCTTAGGAGTAGGTGAAATAATGGTACTTCTTACCATCAGTGGCATCTCAGAATCAGTGGAATAGAATAATTGTTATCCTTAGGCCTGTGTCAGGTCATCAGAGAAGTTTCATGCCCTTATATGCTGTGATAATGCTACCGTGTTCCAACACAGTTTTTTGTGGCCTACGATCTTCTCTTCAGTACATTCAGAAATGTTGTAAATTAGAACATAGACAAACTTGGTTTCAACTCTCAGCCCTGTCTCTTAGAAGCTATATAACCTTGGGCAAGTTACTTGACTCTCTAAGTCTCAGTTTCCTCATAGATAAAATGGGAATAGTATTTACAAGGTTGTTAAAGAGATTAAAGTGAGATTGTATACATAAAACACAGCATACTTGGCAGGTATGTATTACTTGCTTGGCAAATGATAAGAGAGAAAACAAACTGGTAACCATGCTTGCTAGAAAGACAACTCTGTCCTTTGCCATTGAATTTCATTTTTCTGAAATAAGTAAAAGTAATCCAAAGTCAACCATTGCCAAGTTGATAGCCATATTGTGTAGTAATAAAAACTGAACATGGAGGATATTCACTTCCAGCCAAGATAGAGTAAAAGAGAACAGATTTACCCCTTGCCAAAAGAAGGCAAACCAAAACATACAAAATATATGGAAAATGGCTTTCACTATACTGGGTATTAAGCAACAAAAAATGGTGATCTCTGAGAAGTAGGAAGGACATGAGATGGTCCCTTCACATTTTATTTCTGTGCCTCCTCTTATTGGAGGACTCCAATTCTAGGTTCATTAGGCACTTGAAGTTGTCCCACAGAACTGAATCTCTGTTCATTTTTCAGAAAATTATTTTTTCTGTTTCATTTTGGATAATCTCTATTACTATGTTTTCAAGTACACTCATCTTTTCTTTTATAGTATCTAATATGCCATTACATCTAGCCAATAAAATATTCATGCCAGGCATTGTATATTTTATCTCTAAGTTCACTTTGAGTATCTTCTTTCTCGTTAACTTTCTTACTATATGAAATAGGGTTTTTAAACTTGCTTTAATGTTCCGGATGCTAATTATAACATCTGTGTCAGTTCACCAATGGACCTGAAAATACCAGGTGTACATGCCCATGATCCTGGGGTGAGAAGTCTGGGGTGGGGGTCATGAGTGGGTTTCATGGCGTCGAGACCCTGTTGGGGGTGCTTGTCTCTGTGTCCGTCTTCCCTTTCACTTTCATAAAAGAAAGAAGTAAACTTTTTAAAGAGGGAAGGTGTAAACGAATCTGATTCACGGAAGTGGGTGTGGTTTTTAACATTCTATCATTATTTCAGTTCTATGCTAATTGTGATTCAGGGGGAGTGTCCTCAATTGCAACATTGCTAGATGACATTAGTCATGAGGGAGGTCATTGAGAGAATAAAAAGTTACTTTATAATAGCTAGTGAAAGCTTTTAAGTATTCTTGGAGGTAGTTTGAAGGCCTACACTTAAGTAATTTTATGGGCTCTTTGGCTCATGGGCATGGAGCAAAGTCAAATGAAGAGGAAGAGGGAGTGTCTGGCAAATCCTTCTGCGACTGTGTTCGACCACACATGAAGTGTGGCTACAGAGGCCATCCTTCTTGCATCTCTTCAGGGGTTAAAAATATCCACCCAGGGGGCCAGCAGGTGGAGGGGTGGTGAAGGTGTTGGCCTCCCACATGGTTGACTGTGGGTGTAGTCCCAGACCTGGCTAGTTGAAAATCACGCCAGGCACATGTGCGGGCATACTCAAAATCCTGAGAGGAAAATGGAGAAGAAGGGATTACAGGATGGCCATCTTCCTTGAGAAGTGATTTCTCACTTTTCCTCTCTTCATTTCTGTCTCTCTCCAACAAGCACACTCAACCTATGATAAAAACTTTTAAATTTTAATATATATTATCTGCGTGTATATGTGTGTATTTATATATCCCCAACAAAATACACTGAACTGTGTATTAAAAAGACCAAATATTTGTCTGTTGTACAGTAGGGCTCCTAGTGCTGATGATGGTACAAAACTTAGTTTCAAAATATCACTTTTCAATGCAACCCTCATAACGAGACCATTTTGTGGGGCTGGCCCATGGCCTAGTGATTAAGAGAACTGGATATCACATGGCCTACTTCATGGTGTGAGTCCTAGACTCAGCAGCGTGAAAAACACACTCAATCCGTGTACTTACATGCCCAAAATCACGGACAGAATGGAACTCACACCGGGTGTATGTATGTGTGCTCCCAAAATCCTGAGAGGAGAATGGAGGAGAAGGGATTGTGGCATGGCCATCTCCCCTGGGGGGTGATTTCTCACTTTCTGTCTCTCTGTCTTAATGGTGAGCACACATGCCCTATAGCAAAAAGCTATGAAAAAAAAAAAAAAGAACAGAAGCTTTGGGGACAGACCTGTGCCCACTCACTCAGTACTTGTCACCTGGGTGACATAGCCAGCCATTGGACTCCCATCTGGATAAATAACTCCCTCCCATGGGCCCTGAAACTATTAGAAATAACATGCCTGACACAGCAGGAGCCTCGCAAAGGGGGTGATTATTTCTGCTGACCCCCCAACCTTAGAGTCAGCTTGGCTCCCTTCTGCCTCTCATATGCTCCATCTTCTCCCTCAGCAAACTCTGTCCACCCTCCGGGCAGAAGCTGGGAAATAACAGAACCCAGCCTTGTCTCCCCACCCGAGTCCTCCTAGACTGAGCTTTCGTCCTCCTCCCATGGAGTCTCCCGGTAGCCCTGAGTCCTCCTAGACTGAGCTCTCGTCCTCCTCCCATGGAGTCTCCCAGTAGCGCTGGACTGACAGCCTGTTGTAAGACTGCCAGAGTGGGACCAGCAGTTAGCGTAATGGCTATGTCGCTGGACTCCCACCTAGTCGACCGCGGTTCGCGTCCCGGACCCAGTGACTTCAACTCACGCCGGGCGCGTGTGCGTGCGTGCCCAAGATCCCGAGAGGAGAATGGAGGAGAAGGGATTGTGGCGTGACCATCCCCCCTGGGGGGTGATTTCTTGCTTTCTGTCTCTCTGTCTCTCGCTGTCTTTCTGGTGAGCGCACGCGCCCTGTAGCAAAAAGCCTCTCCAAAAAAAAAAAAAAGACTACCAGAGTGATACTTCAGAATGGAACAAGACCGTGTTTCTATGTTTCTTCTCACTCACAGCCTTCCTGTGGCTGCTTTCCATCTCATTCCGAATGAGGCCCTCAGGCCTCCCTACAGCCTACAGTGTCTCCATGACCTGCCCCCCCCCTGCCCCGACTTTGTAAAATAAAATATTAACTACCCAGACCCTTGATTGCTGGGAGTGTAGACTGTCAACATAATTAATTACCCCGTGTGTTAAGAAAAACCTCATACTTCACTATCAGAACGTCAGCTCATTGCTCAGACTGTTAGATAAAAACCCTCCCTTCTAGCTCCTCTTTGGCAACTCATTTGGGATCCACTCTCTGCTTGGAGCTCGGTTCTACCTTTTCTCTCTTAATAAACTCCACTTTGCTGTCTCCTCTCTGTGCCCATGTCTCTAATTCTTCATGAACCATGGGAAATAATCGGCAGGATTGTTGGGTCTGATCACCCTGCCATCCTGCATCAGTGAAGTTCAGGGAACAATGTAGACTAAATGGTAGGGAGACCTGGCCTTGGGGAGGCGACATTATCTAGATGAGAGAGGACGTGAGAAAAATTCCTATTGGCACAGGAAGTACAGGCCCTTTAAGAAAGTTAAGGGAGGTGGGAACCAGCAGTTAGCGTAATGGCTATGTCGCTGGTCTCCCACCGAGTCGACCGCGGTTCGCGTCCCGGACCCAGTGACTTCAACTCACGCCGGGCGCGTGTGCGTGCGTGCCCAAGATCCCGAGAGGAGAATGGAGGAGAAGGGATTGTGGCGTGACCATCCCCCCTGGGGGGTGATTTCTTGCTTTCTGTCTCTCTGTCTCTCGCTGTCTTTCTGGTGAGCGCACGCGCCCTGTAGCAAAAAGCCTCTCCAAAAAAAAAAAAGACTACCAGAGTGATACTTCAGAATGGAACAAGACCGTGTTTCTATGTTTCTTCTCACTCACAGCCTTCCTGTGGCTGCTTTCCATCTCATTCCGAATGAGGCCCTCAGGCCTCCCTACAGCCTACAGTGTCTCCATGACCTGCCCCGCCCCTGCCCTGACTCCCTGATCCTCACTCCTGCCTGTTCACGCCCCACTCACCTCTGTCCACCACACTGACCCTTCAACTTCACCTCAGTGCCTGCTCCTCCTGCCCCAGAAAGCTGACAGGCAGAGCCGCTCCTGCAGTCTCTGGCAGGCCTAGATAATTCAGAACCCCCATCGCACGCCGATGCCTGCCCACCACAATACAGTCTGTGTGTGCCGGGCCCCTGCTCAAGGTAGGGCTCTCTCTCCCCACGTCTAGGATGATGCTTGGAACACGTAGGTGCCCTCTGACTCTTGAAAGAATGAGTTCATACTGACCCTTGCACACTATTGAGAGAGGCTTGGAATGCAACAGAAAGGGTTCTGGGCTGGCATCCACAACACCTGGGGCCTGAATTCAAGTCCTGACCTGGATACTGACCACCTGCCTGACCTTAAGCAAGGCCCAGACCTGAAGCACACTCCTCCTCCTCCTCCTCCTCCTCCTCCTCCCCCTCCCCCCCTGCTGGGCGCAAGAGCGCGTGCACCTTGAGTACGTGCTGCCCCCGCGCTCCCACTGTCTGCAATGCCGAAGCCTCCGTTTTCTGTCTCAGGAGGAATTTTCTGTCACAAGGAGGTTAGTCAAACCCTGGAGAGTTTACTGATGAAGATGAGGATATCTTGTTGGGGCTTTGCTACTTGGGGCAGTTCCTCTTACCCTAGAAAATAGGCACCCTAGTTGTGGTTTTGCCGCAAACCGGGGATGGAGGAAATGAAGTTTTGCACTGTTTCAACAGATGGCGCTGCTGGTGGCCATTAGCGGATGATTAAAAAACGAAATTAAGCTTTAGTAATTTCACCTACTCTGTTTTTTAAAAAATATTTATTATGGGACCAGCAGTTGACGTGATGGCTGTGTCCCTGGACTCCCATGGAGTCGACTGTGGTTCAAGTCCCAGACCCAGTGGCTTAAACTCAGCTGGGCGTGTGTGCGTGCATGCCCAAAATCCTGAGAGGAGAATGGAGGAGAAGGGATTGCGGCTTTGCCATCCCCCCCCGGGGGGGG
>NW_006159552.1:818373-820279 GCF_000334495.1 Tupaia belangeri chinensis
GGATGGCGGCTTGGCCATCCCCCCTGGGGGGTGATTTCTCACTTTCTGTCTCTGTCTCTCTCTCTCTCTGGCTAGCGCAGCGCCTTGTAGCAAAAAATAAATAAATAAATAAACCTCTCAAAAAGAAATTATTATGTCCTGAGATGATATAGATTCAGAGTGAATGTTCTGATCTCTTTTGTAAAGCAGTACCAGCCCAGAAACAGGGGGTAGCTCCGTTTCAAAGTTGCCTACATTCATATATTGCACGCTTGGACCCGTGCTCCCATGGAAAACATGTCAGAAGGCCTTACTTAGAGAAAAAGAGATCGTTGCATGTTTGCATAGTCATTTTTTGGCTTATGAGATAAATACAAACCAATCTGAGGAATCTCTTTATCTAAATACCATTTTTAATTATTATTCGTGCTATAGCACCATGTGACACCTGTGGGAGCCAGATTCAAAGAGGGAGAGGTGAGCACCCATCCCAGGGCCTGCAAGCCCTTTTCTCTATGTCTCCAGCCCCCTGGATCTTGGGCACTCTTGTGCACCCCTGACTGACCAGGCAGGGGATTCGAACTGTGATTACCCTGTGAAATTCAGCTTTTCTGGAACAGCACGTTACTGCTATGCCACGGAGCTGCCCCTTGTCTAAACACTTACAGACGTGATCTCTTCCTAAAGTTCATGGTAAATGCATATTTTGAAAAAAGCTATGCATGGATTTCAATGCTTTATTTTTTTGCACCCTTTAATTCTACATTTCCACAACTTCTGGAAGGCTCTAGGCAAATATACTTATTTTCTTCAGTGACTACAGGGACACAAAGAAATACCCTGTTCGACTGGGGTGGGCATTGGGAAACGGGCACGGTTCCCAGGGTCAAAGGAGAGCGTGTTTTGCAGAGGATGGCGGCCATGTCAGATCCCACGGACGCTCACTCATCAGCGTGGTCCACCCCAACCAACGTTTCCAGCTGGTTTTCCAGCAAGATCATTTCAATTATGCAGCCATGCACTTGCTTCAGGGTGTGGCTTCCCTGATTGCATACTTAAGCGCAGATTACAAATATTTGGCAAGGAGTCCTCCCTCTGTGGGAACCAGACAAGTCATAACACCAGCCGAACACTCCACGCTGTTGTGCAGGAAGGAGGCCGCGTCCTCTCGGGTTTCAGAGTGCAGTACAGCCCTGTGCCTCCAGCCAGGAAAGGGTTTGTAATCAAGGTTACAGACTCCTCTTAGCTGCCACCTCCGTACGTACAAGAGCCCCAGCCAAAAAGTCCCCCTTTGAGGTGACTGTCTCAGAAATGACTCCATATCCTCTGCTTTTTTGGCACGATCATCCAGAATGGGAAAGAGACATTAAGATTCAGGTATGCGTCTGTGTGCCAAAGAAGGCTTCCTAGGTGGTATTCGGGAACTTACTGATAAGACAAAAATGGTCACAAATTGTTAGCTCGTAAAATCATTACTAATTAGTGAAGCCCAGGAATGTAGCGCCAAGGAGCCACACTCCTTCCGTTCCACTGGAGCCTGAAATTTCCACGCCGTGCCTCCCAGTCCCTTCCACCTTGGCTCTTTTCTTTCTGTTGAAAGTCACACCCACGTCCCTGTCACAACTCACCTCTTTGTGCTCAGCATGGAGACTGCGTGGGGGAGTTGAGAGTTGCTAATCGGAGAAGAAAGGCCTAGGTTGCTAGTGTCGGAGTTTAGGAGTCCATCAGCCTGTCTGGAGACTCGTTAGCGTAGTAATCTGTCAGCATAGAGGGAAATGAGGACTAAATCCTCAAATGGCTTTTTAATTACATTGTAAGATTCAGCTGGTGGTTTTCTTTTTTTTTTTTTTTTTAATTCATTGCTAAATCACTTATCAAACAAAGCACTGTACTATTTGTATAGTTGAAAACAAAGGAGTAATAAACC
>NW_006159552.1:820358-825484 GCF_000334495.1 Tupaia belangeri chinensis
TTATTTCCCTCTTCGCTTTTTTTTTTTTCTTTAGATAAATAAGTAGTAAGAAAAAAAAAAAAAAAAAGGCAGTTTTGTGTCATGAGTAACTTGAAGGATAAGAGGCAGCTCTTAAACCTAACATCAGCGTGGGGTCAGTGACAGGGATCGCTCACGCAGGCGTTCACGGGTTTAAATTCTAAATGACAACCAACAGGAAGAGGATTCACAATTGACTATGTATATTTACTTGGTGCTAGGTACCTGACTTGGTTTAACCCCCAGCTTGAATGAGGTCTAATTTATTTAAAGTTGATGAGTCTGGGCGGTATATGCAGTTGGGTCACCGTTATCAGCCAAGATACAGAACATGGCCAACCCTCCAGAAAGGTCTCTCTTCCCCTCTGCTGTCACTCCCTCCCCACAACACTACCCCTTTTTTGTGTTGTTTCTGTCACTGTAAGTTTGCCTTTGCTAAAGTATGTAGGAGAGGTGTTTTTTGTTTTTCTATAGGGCTCATGTGCTCGCCAGACAGACAGAGAGAGACAGAGAGATGGAAAGCGAGAAATCACCCCCCAGGGGGGATGGTCACGCCGCAATCCCTTCTCCTCCATTCTCCTCTCGGGATCTTGGGCACGCACGCACACACGCCCAGCGTGAATTTAAGCCACTGGGTCCGGGACTTGAACCGCGGTCGACTATGTGGGAGTCCAGCGACATAGCCATTACACTAACTGCTGGTCCCAATAAAGTCAGTATGCATCTTCACGCATGACTCACCCAATGCAGTGCCTCTGAGATTCACCCGTGTTCTTAGGGTACCAGTAGCTCACGCCGCTTTATTGCAAAGCAGTGCCCTGTTGGGTGAATACAGTACCGTTTGTCCACGCAGTACCTGAAGGCCACTGGGATGGTTCTGGGGGGGCGATGACATTTATGTCGCTGCTATGAACATTCACATATGAGGTTGGCGAGGACATCTGTGTATTCCTCTGGGTAAATACTTATACACGGGATTGCTGGTTCATATGGGAAGTATAATTTTAGCTTTTTAGGACATTGCCAGACCGTTGGCCAAAGTTACCTGGCGCTTTTGTGTTCCCGCCGTCTACACGTGAGACTTCAGTTGTTCTACGTCTTGGTATTTACGTGTTAGTTCAAGTGAGCCTCACAACAGCACTGCGAAGTTAGGTATTAAGGGTCTTACTCCCAATTTACGGATGAAAACACGAAGCCTAAAGAGACTTAGTGACGTGTGTAAAGTACATAATTACTCACAGTCGTGTCTACTGGGAAAGGAGAAGGTCGGTGCTCACTAAACATCAACGTTTTGCTGAAAAAAAAAAAGGACATTTCATCAGCGCAGATGTACGAAATACTGAAGGCCGAGGGTTTTGTCAATGCAGGGGCCATAACTTAGAGCCAGATCTCTAACCAAAATTCTGTGATCCTTACATACTAAAAAAAAAAAGAAAGAAATGTCTGTGCCAATATACAAAATGGCTTTTCAAAAATCAAATGTAGGGGAACCAGCAGTAGGTATAATGGCTATGTCGCTGGACTCCCATGTAGTCAACCGCGGTTCGAGTCCTAGACCCGGTGGCTTAAACTCACGCCAGGCGCATGTGCGTGCGTGCCCAAGATCCCAGGAGGAGAATGGAGAAGAAGAGATTGCGGCATGGCCATCCTCCCTGGGGGGTGATTTCTTGCTTTCTGTCTGTCTCTGTCTTTCTGGCAAGCACATGCACCCTATAGCAAAAAAAAAAAAAAAAATCTCTCCCCCCCCCAAAAAAAAAGAATCAAATGCACAGCACTGTCATCACTCACATTCCGTCCTTACTGTGGTGCTGAGATCACAGGGTGGCAGCCTGATAGCCCGTCCTGAGCTGAGCTGGGCTGGCCTGGGTCAGGTGCAGCACCCGCTCTCTGCTGGAAGCCCTCCCTGGCACTCACAGGCTGGCCCATCGTGCGCCCAGATCTGGAGCCGCCCTCTGGTTTGGTTTCTGTCCCGCGAGGTGAATCGTCCATCATTCCTCACCACCGCGGATGTTGAGCACTATAGCACTGCTTTCTTCCTGTGCCAGTTTGGGACCCTGCGAGCTGGAGCATAGCAGACTTAAAGGCAGGTGACAGAATTGGCCATGTGATGTCATGCATGTCAGCCAAGCAGAAGCTTTTGTCACAATCCAACAAGTCCCAGCGTGTCTGGGTGGCAGGGTGGCAAGACGCTGCCAAAAGGCAGACGTGCAGACACAATTCCTCTCCTGCATCAACACACAGCCCGGGCCCATTACCTCTCCGGGGTGTGCATGGGTGTGTACGTGTAGGTATGTGTATATGTATGTGGGCGAGTGTGTTGTACACACACATGTATATTTCTGTTTGTGTGGATGTGTGCAGGTGTGTGTGTGTATATATATTTTTTTTTGAGAGGTTTTTTGCTACAGGGTGCGTGCGCTCGCCAGACAGAGAGAGACATAGAGACAGAAAGCGAGAAATCACCCCCCAGGGGGGATGGCCACGCCACAATCCCTTCTCCTTCATTCTCCTCTCGGGATCTTGGGCACGCACACACGCACACACATGTGCCCGGCGTGAGTTTTAAGTCACCGGGTCCGGGACGCGAACCGCGGTCGAGTACGTGGGAGTCCAGCGACATAGCCATTACGCTAACTGCTGGTCCCTACATTATTTTTCTTTTTAACCTCTTGTCTAGGGAGGCAACAGTAAATGTGAACTCTCAGAGAAAATAGGCCAAGAGCTCAATGATCTCTGGTCTGTGTGTGTGTGACTCTTTTCCGTAGAAACATCCAAGGTAATTTGTCTTGAAAAGCAGCCTTGCAGGTCACCCTTGGGTGCTCACCCACTAGGTGCCTGGCCCTGATATTAAAAAACACCTTTGGGGACCAGCAGTTAAGCGTAATGGCTATGTCGCTGGACTCCCATGTAGTCAACCATGGTTCGAGTCCCGGACCCAGCGACTTAAACTCACGCCGGATGTGTGTGCATGCATGCCCAAGATCCCGAGAGGAGAATGGAGGAGAAGGGGTTGCGATGTGGCCATCCTCCCCGGGGAGTGATTTCTCGCTTTCTATCTGTCTCTCTCTGTCTTTCTGGTGAGCGCACGCACACTATAGCAAAAACCTCTCCAAAATAAAAAAAAAAAGACACCTTTGCTGACTTACATCTGAATGTCCCCAACAGGGCACATCGTAGGGCAGAGGTGGGCACCAGGTAAGCCGTTGTATGGCTCTGGCAGCTCAGTGATTCTCCTAGAGCACACACATGCCATCCGTGACCCTCTGCCTTCCACCCGAGGTCTTGTCAGCCTCCAGGGAAGACGGCCTAGGAGGCAGGCGCCATTCTCCATGTCATAAGTCAAGCCACAGTACAGAGCAGACCAAAAATCCAAGCTGAGCTTTAGGGTGTGCAGTGCTTTGGAAGGCAGGAGGTGAGAGGAGAACGAGCAGGCCAAGCAAACGGCCTCTGGTAGGTTGGGTTAGGATTTCTAAACACTTAGATCTGTTATGGGTCAGGTCCCCATTCAGTCACTGGCTACTCACCTCCCACACCTTCATCAACACATTCTGTCCATTAGCCTGACTACCCAGAGCCTTGCCTTTCACGTGGAAGGATGGTAGAAGAAGGGGCACACATATCAAGGTTCTGTGTTGACCACAGAGAAGTGCCTCCATTGGACCAGCAATTAGCATAACGGCTATGTCGCTAGACTCCCATGTAGTAGACCGCGGTTCAAGTCCCAGACCCCGTGGCTTAAACTCACGCCGGGCGCGTGTGCGTGCGTGCCCAAGATCCCGAGAGGAGAATGGAGGAGAAGGGATTGCGGTGTGGCCATCCCCCCTGGGGGGTGATTTCTCGCTTTCTGTCTCTCTGTCTCTGTCTGTCTGGCGAGCGCACGCACCCTATAGCAAAAACCTCTCAAAAAAAACCAGAGAAGTGCCTCCCAAGTGAATTCGACCTCAGTGGCCTGTTGAATATCTGGAGAGAGGATGTTCTCCTGTGTAGTAGCATCTCCTCTTTGTGACCAGCTGAAAAGGTAATCGACGACGTGAGCGTAATTTAAGCTTGCAGTACCGACTGTAATGTACGAAATTACAGACTAGTTGAAATTAACGAGCAATTTGACAAGTATCTGTGCAGTATGGCTGTGGCCTATCTGCGCCACGACATCCAGGAACAATACAGCCCATTGTCAGTCTTTTATTTTGTTTTCTTTCTTTCTTTTTTTTTTTTCCTTGTCTCCAGAAGACCAATTAATTGTTCAAAGGTAATATATAGTGGAGATTTCAAGAGCATTTACTTTGGCACAGTCTCTGCCCCTTTGTGGTCTGGCTAACAATAAAGCTAAAATTTGTTTTGTAATGACGGTTCCAGTTGGACTGGAATCCCTTTGAAGTTCCTGCACTTCGCTGTTGTAAGAGCTCAAGATATTATTTGACTGCAATAAAACACTCTCTGCGTATCATCAAAATATGGGCCACGTCGCACTGGAGCGGCTTGACCGCGGCCGAGATTTCCCCCTCCGAGCTGTCCTCTGTGAGTGGGCTGCGTAGACACGAAGACAAGCTTCTGTCTACATCTGTGTAGCATTCAGTCATTACTCCATGGGCCATGGTGGCTCTGAACCTCCTTGCAAGGCCAATACCAGCAAGGATGAGGAGCAGAGAGCGAATCTGAGGAAGATGGCATTTGCCAGGGTGTACTCGCCTCGCCTGATAACTGAGATACAGCACCCTGCCAGTTTTTGGAAAGGTTCAACCGCTCCGCTCTTGCATCAGCTGACCTAAATTATTTCATGATGTTGTCACTCCTAAATAAATATAGTCATTGTCCTAGTCTCTATTTATATTTTTTTTGAGAGGTTTTCGCTATAGGGCGCATGCGCTCGCCAGACAGACAGACAGAGACAGAGAGACAGAAAGCGAGAAATCCCCCCCCCCCGGGGGGATGGCCACGCTGCAATCCCTTCTCCTCCATTCTCCTCTCGGGATCTTGGGCACGCACGCACAAGCACCTGGCGTGAGTTTTAAGCCACCGGGTCCGGGACGCAAACCGCGGTCGACTACGTGGGAGTCCAGCGACATAGCCATTATGCTAACTGCTGGTTCCCTCTATTTATATTTTAA
>NW_006159552.1:825516-854950 GCF_000334495.1 Tupaia belangeri chinensis
GGAAGAACCCCTATGCTTCAGGAGAGGAGGGTGTCTCAAAGCTATTGACAGGTTTAGAGCTAGTGCCCCAGCGAGGCTTCGCACAGGCCTTCTCTTCTCGGAGATGTAACTCCACTGGAACGTCAGTGCAGAAGCACTTGATAACCACCCTCTGTCCACTCTTGATACAGAATTCACAAGCAAGATCGTGTCTTCCTTTTTTCTTTTTTTGGAGAGATTTTTACTGTAGGGCGCGTGCGCTCGCCAGACAGACAGACAGAGAGAGACATAGAGACAGAAAGCGAGAAATCACCCCCCAGGGGGGTGGTCACGCCGCAATCCCTTCTCCTCCATTCTCCTCTCGGGATCTTGGGCACGCACGCACACGCGCCCGGCGTGAGTTTTAAGCCACCGGGTCTGGGACACGAACCGCGGTCGACTACGTGGGAGTCCAGTGTCATAGCCATTACGCTAACTGCTGGTTCCCTTCCTTTGTTTACACAGTCAGTGTGTATGTAAGAGACTGCTCTGTGCACATGCATGCGTTTGGGCGTCTCCAAAGTCTTCTAGTTTTCATCTTTGGTTGTTTTAGTTCAATCAGTGTTACTTTGCTGTCAGAATCATATCCCTTGGGACCAGCAGTTAGCATAATGGCTTTGTCGCTGGACTCCCATGTAGTAGATCGCGGTTCGAGTCTCAGACCCAGTGGCTTAGATTCATGCCGGGCGCGTGTGCGTGCATGCCCAAGATCCCAAGAGGAGAATGGAGGGGAAGGGATTGCGGCGCGGCCATGCCCCCTGGGGGGTGATTTCTCGCTTTCTGTCTCTCTGTCTCTCTCTGTCTTTCTGGCGAGCGCATGTGCCCTATAGCGAAAACCTCTCCAAAAAAACAAAACCAGAATCATATCCCAGGTATCAGAAGGTGTACGGCAGGTGCTTGTTTAAAACAAATGATGAAATCCTAGGAGTGTTTTACAGCACAGCTAGCTAGAGGACTTCATTGCTTGTGTAAATGGAATCATTTAAAGTTTTTTTATGATAAGTTTAAAGGAGCCAAAGAAATGCTTAGAAATATTTTTGAGCACTGGGAAAACCTTTCACGAATTTACAAATGTATCATGTGGAAAGCTAGCTGCAAAATTTATTTTAATCTTTAACCTCTGATTGAATCTATCTATATATAGTTTTTATTTTTATTTTTTTTTTTTTTGGAGACGTTTTTGCTATAGGGTGCATGCAAAAACCTCTCCCAAAAAAAAGAAAAAAGAAGAAGAAAAAGGAGAGGAAGTAATGAAAGAAATATTTGAAGAGAAATGACGGAGAATTTTCCAACT
Organism: Tupaia belangeri chinensis; assembly: GCF_000334495.1. Lineage (NCBI taxonomy): Eukaryota > Metazoa > Chordata > Mammalia > Scandentia > Tupaiidae > Tupaia > Tupaia belangeri. The sequence goes on from NW_006159552.1 coordinate 826,829, forward strand.
ATACGTTGTCTATAAGAAACCCCTTTAAATTAAAAGCACAGGTAGACTAAAAGTAAAGAAGTAGAAAATTCTGTATGGGTAGGTACTAACACTAATTTAAAGAAAACAGGAGTTGCTGGGACTGGCAGGTGGCATGGTGGATAAGGATCCTGGAATCCCACATGGCTAACCGTGGTTCAAGTCACAGACCTGGAGGTTTGCTTTCTCACTTTCTCTCTCTCTCTCTCTGTTCCTCTCTAGTCAAATTAAAATAAATAAATAAAGTTAAATAAAATAATTCTTAAAAAGAAAAGAAAACAGGAGTTGCTGTATTAATTCAGGGCAGACTTTAAATCGTAAGATGATCAGAAATAAAGAGGGGAATTACAAGATGATAAAGGGGTGAGTTCTCCAAAAATATATAACAGTCCTTAATGGATGCATACCTAAAAACAAATATCAAAATACACGAACCGTGAGGAAAAATAGGTAAATCTTCTATTAGAGTTGGAGACTTGATCATCACTCCGTCAGTAATGGACACAAGTCAGAAAATAAGGATATAGTTGGGACCAGCAGTTGGCATAATGGCTACAATACACCATTAGGCCACATGGTCAACTGCTGTTCGATTCCTGGACTCAGTGACTTAAACTCACACTGGGCATGCGTGCGTGCGTGCCCAAGATCCTGAGAGGAGAGTAGAGGAGAAGGGATTGCAGCATGGCCATCCCCCCTAGGGGGTGATTTCTCGCTCTCTGTCTCTCTGTCACTCTGTCTTTCTGGTGAGTACATGCGCCCTATAGCAAAAACCTCTCAAAAGAAAGAAAGAAAGAGAGAGAGAGAGAGAGAGAAAAGGAAAGGAAAGGAAAGGAAAGGGAAGGAAAGGAAAGGAAAGGAAAGGAAAGGAAAGGAGAAAAAAAAGAAAGAAAGAAAAGAAAAGAAAGATATAGTAGAACTGAATATTAGTTGTCAGCCAAGTGCAATTATTAATAATTGAGACTTATAAAATACTTCATCTAGTAACAGAAGGATGACACATATGCTTTTTATGCTCACATGAAATCCACCAAGATAAACCACATTCTAGGCCACAAAATGTACTTGAACAAATGAGTAGAAATTATCTGACCTATGAGACTAGCAGGTGGCTTAATGGTTATGTCGTTGGACTCCCATGTAATCGACCGCAGCTCGAGTCCCAACCCAGTAGCTTAAAACTCATGCCAGGCATATGTGCATGCATCCCCAAAATCCCAAGAGATGGATGGAGATAGGATGGTGGTGTGGACATCTCCCCTAGGGGTCAATTTCTCACTTTCTATCTCTCTGTCTCTCTCTGGCGAGCATACATGCCCTATAGCAAAATTCTCCAAAGAAAAGAAAAGAAAGACTTATGAACCTATCAGTACACAGAAAAAGCATTAACAAAATAAAATGCCTATTCATGATTAAAAAAAAAAAAAAAACTCAGCAAGATAAGCATAGAGATCTTTCTTACTTTGCTAAAGAAAATCTGCATGGGACCAGCAGTTAGCATAATGGCTATGTGGCTGAACTCCCATGTAGTCAACCGAAGTTCTAGTCCCAGACCCAGTGGCTTAAACTCACGCCGGGCACGTGTGCGTGCGTGCCCAAGATCCCGAGAGGAGAATGGAGGAGAAGGGATTGCAGCATGGCCATTCCCCCTGGGGGATGATTTCTCGCTTTCTATCTCTCTGTCTCTCTCTGTCTTTCTGGCGCATGCACATTGCTCATGCCCAATAAAAAAAAAAAAAAAAAAAAAAAAGAAAGAAAGAAAGAAAGAAAATCCACAAATAAACCTTACAGCCAACTTCTTTGTCGATGAGAGACTAGAAACTTTCCCCCTAAGATTAGAACAAGACAAGTCTGTCTCTTCACCACTGCTATTCAGCATGGTACTGGAAGTCCTTATTAATGCAACAAGAAAAGGAATAAAAAGGACACAGGTTGGGAAGGAAGTAACAACACTGCCTTTATTCACAGAGGACTCGATGATCTATGCAGAAAATCACAAAAGAAATCCACAAAAAAAAAAAAATATCCTGGAACTAATATGCTGCTAGAGCAAGGTTAGAAGAGTCAAGGTTAATATACAAAAGTCAATTGTTTTCCTAGACAGCAGCAATGAACGATCTGAACTAAAGAGCACGACACCATTTACATTAACACTAAAAATAAACAATGTTTTGGGGCCAGCAGGTGGCATAGTGGCTAAGGCACTGGACTCCCACATAGCCGACCACGGTTCGAGTCCCAGTCCTGGCGGCTTATAAATCACACTGGATACATGTGTGTGCATGCGCAGCATCTCAGGAGGAGAATGGAGGAGAAGGGACTGCAGTATGACCGGTCCCCCAGGGGGCAATTTCTCACTTTCCCTCTCACAGTCTCTGTCTCTCTCTGATGAGCACATGTGTCCTATGGCAAAAACCTTTTTAAAAAATTGCTTGATGGGGACCAGCAGGTGGTGTGGTGGTTAAGGTGCTGGACATTCCCACATGGCCAACCACAGTTTGAGTCCCGGACCTGGTGGCTTGCTTTCTAACTTTCCCTCTCTCTCTCTGGTCAAATTAAAATAAAATGAATGAATAAATAAAATAAAATAAATAATTCTTTAAAAAATTGCTTGAGTATAAGTCTAACAAAATATGCACAAGATCTATGTGAGGGGGAAAATATAAATCAAAAAAGACTAAATAAATGGAGAGCTATTTCATGTTCTTGCATGGGAAGACTCGATAGTCCTAAGATATGAGTTCCTCCCAACTTGATCTATAGATTTAATGCAATCACAATCAAAATTCCACCAAGTTCGTTTGTGGATAATTGTCCCTGGTGTCTGCTGGGGATGGGTTCCAGGACCTCCTCCCTGATGGATACCAAAATCTGTGGATGCTGAAGTCTGTTACATAAAACGGCTTAACATATAATCTAGGCACATCCTCTTGTATACTTTAAGTCATCTCTAGATTACTTATAATGTAAGTGCTATGTAAACAGTTGTTATACTGTACTATTTAGGGAACGTTGACAGGAAAAAAAGTCTATTTGGTTCAGTACAGATGGGACCTTGGGCCTACCTACATAGTTTACATCAGCAACAATTCTTTTTTTTTTTTTTTTTTAGAATTATTTTAGGGACCAGCAGTTGGCATAATGGTTATGTTGCTGGACTCCCATGTAGTCGACTGCGATTCAAGTCCTGGACCCAGTGGCTTAAACTGTGCATATGCATGCGTGCCCAAGATCCCAAGAGGAGAATGGAGGAGAAGGGATTGTGGTATAGCTATCCCCCCAGGGGAGTGATTTCTCGCTTTCTTTCTCTCCGTCTTTATGGTGAGCATATGTACCCTATAGCAAAAACCTCTCAAAAAAAAAAAAAGAAAAGAAAAGAAAGAAAAAAGAAGAATTATTTTATTTAGGGGAACCAAAAGGTGGTGTGGTAGTTGGGGCGTTGGACACTCCCACATGGCCAACCACAGTTCGAGTCCCAAACCTGGTGGCTTCTTTCTTACCACCCTCCCCACTCTCTCTCTCTGATCAAATTAAAATGAATGAATGAATAAAATTTTTTAAAGAATTATTTTATTTAAATTTATTTACTTATTAAATTTGACCAGAGAGAGACAAAGTGAGAGAGTAAGAGAGAGAGAGGGAAAGTGAAAAAGCGAGTCTCCAGGTCCAGGACTTAAACCATGGTTGACCATGTGGAAGTCCAGGGCCCTTAACCACCACACCACCTGCCGGCACAACAATTCCTACTCTGCAGTTAGTTAAACCCTCAGGTGCAGAATCTGCAGATACCTGTGCAAAATGGTACGGCCACTTTGGAGGAATGTTCGCAATTTCTTGAAAAATAGTTTTATCGCACTATTCAGCAATCATGCTACTAGGTACTTACCAGGAAAGTTGAAAAAGTTAGTCTCACAGAAAAACCTGCACATGGATATTCACAGCTTTATTCCTATTCAGTAAAAACAGACGCATGTCAGACATCATTCTGTAGGTGAACTGCAATGTGTTCAGACTATAGAATATTATTCGATGATTAAAATGGATGAGCTAGGACTAGCAGGTGGCATGGTGGTTAAGGCTCTGGACTCCCACATGACTGACCACAGTTCGAGTCTTAGATCTGGTAACTTGCGTGCGCACGCTCGCTCGCTCTCGCACTCGCTCTCTCTCTCTCTCTCTCTCGCCAAATTGAGAATAATAATAAATAAAATTAAATAAATCATTTATTGTAAAAAGTGTGAGCTATCAAGTCATGAAAAGACATGGAAGAACCATAAATGCCTATTGCTAACTTAAAGAAGCCAATCTGGAAAGGCTGACTCCAACTCTGTGACATTCTGAAACAGGCAAAGCTATGGAGGGAATAAAAAATTAATGGCTACCTAAGGTTCAGGGAGAGGGAGGAGGGATAAATAGGAAGAGCAAGGTGGAGGGGGAGGTCAGGCAATGAAATGATTCTATTGGACGCTATAGTGCTGGTTATAGGACATTATGCACTTACCAGAGCCCACAGAACTGCCCTAAAAGAAATGGTAGACTTTAGTTAATGATAATGTATCAGTATTAGTTCATCAGTTATGACAAATAGACCACTCTAATGCAAGAAATTAATCCAGGGACAGTTAGTACAGAGATAGATGAAGAAAGGGTATGTGGGAACTCTGTGTGTTCTGTGTAATTTTTCTGTAAAGCTAAAACTGCTCTAAAAAATTAAGTGTATTATAAAAAAACGAAAGGAAGGAAAGGAAAAGGAAGGGAAGGGAAGGGAAGAAAAGGAAAAGGAAAGAGAAAAGAAAAGAAAAAGAAAAAGAAAAAAAGAAAAGAAAAAGAAAAGCCCTTTGGAAAACTGAGCAGAAGTCAGAGTGAAAAACTGAAAGTCTTGCCAAAAAAGTAGGGAAGGGAGAAGGGCTACGGTGATGCCCTGACCCCTTGGCCTGTAATTTCTGGGAACTTAGCAGCTGGGAGTGTGCACAGACATCCATCCGCCGAGAGCGCACAGACTGGATGGCTGGGGATGTTAGAGGAAAATAGAGTCTGTGATAGTGATGTCCTGAGACTGGAGAGGCCGCTCTGAAATCCTAAACCTCATTTGTTTTCACCAAGGTTCAAGGCACTGGTGGGCCTACTTGATCCTCTGCCAGCTGCTGTTGGCTGCTCAGTGGGTTGTTTCATGCTGTGTTTGAAAATATGGAATTAGCAATTGGGTGGTACGTTCTGAATCCCTGCTGAAATGCCTGGCTGGGGATGGTAGGGAGCACAGAGCCTGCAATAAGTTGTCTTTTCTGACACATACAGAAAAGACCCAAGGGAATGTCATTCTCTCTAGCACTGGGACATCAATTTCTGACCAACAGGGCTGGACAAGGATCTTGGCAGTTTCCTAAGAAAGGGTTAGAAGAATGCTGCAAGAAAGAGTAAGGGAAGTAACCCCAGGAATTTGTCACACCCATTCCGTTGCCTGGCAATGTATTTAGAATCTGTTGAGGTCCCGTTTGAATAGGAGAGTTTTCACCTTCTGTGAAGGAACTCCTTCTGGTGATGAGAAAGGTCTCTGTCACTCCCATGTGCCTCTGTCATTGCTTGGGATCCTTTTAGCGAATCTAAGAATTACCTCCCAGCGTCAGCCTTTGCTTATTAAGGAAACTAGGTATCGTGAAATGTCTCTTTTTACACTAATCTTGAAGAGGTAAATATTGGCAGAGTGTTACATATGGCAGTAAAAATTTCGGAGAGGCTTTTGTTTCTAAGAATTATCACACTTGTGTGGAAATACACAAATGTTTGCTTGCCTACACACACACCCACCCACACGCACCCCACATTTTTATCCTAACTGCCCACCATCCTTTGCCCCTCAATTCCCTCTCATTCTCCAATCTGTTTCTTCTCATTCATGCATCAAGACTTGGACACAGAGCTCTTATGGTTGAGAAAGCAGAGTTTAGCAATAGGTTCAAGGTCGCCAGCACCTCCAAATTGCCCCACATTCGTTGGCCCAGAAGCCAGACCAGAATGTAGTTGCCTGGTGACTACTGGCATGGTCTAATCCAGGGCAAAGCACTTTTGTAGTAAGGAAGTGTGTGGTGCTATTGGATCTATAATTTTGCCTATTATTCATTTATCTGGTACATATTTTGGAATGCAAAGCAAATCATCTCAAATCATCAAGCTGATGTTACTCATTCAGCGATTCTGTTTGTTTTTTTTTCAGTGGTTTACATGTGTATATAATTGTGACCCAAAGCCCCAAAATGTAATGCCCTTCTTAGGAGTTCTCTTTTGAGGTGGCATGGGGTGGTGGTGCTTTTGACCTGACCTCAAGGGCAGTCTAGTCACTTCCTGGTCCATCTGGTGGTTTATAGAAGAATAGCCCAACAGGAAGACTGTCTTCAGTGGCTTGTTTCCTCTGCAAAGAGCACATGCACCAACATGCTTGTGTCTGGAAACCTAAAATCAAGAATGATAAGCCTGCCACCAGGCTCTGACAGGCTGGCATCTGTGTGGGTCACAGGTTGGTGAGGAAGTTAAGCTCCGTATGGTTGATTGACACCTTGGAGTAGTCATACTATTCTGGGGCCTTCGCTGGTTACTGTGGTTTGCAGGGGAGCTGCCTTCAGATCTCTACCCGAGTCTGCAGGCTCTAGCCTTCCGAAGGCCCCCACAGTTGCTGGGAGGTGAGCAACATGGAAATGAGCTGCATTGTCTAGAATTTCGAAAAGCCCTGCAGGTACAGGGTGACAACAAACCTGAGAAGTCCGCCCAGGCGAGTGGGGAAAGATGAACAACTTGTTAGAGGCGTGGCTCATTGAATCCAGCCTCAGAGCAAGAGTTTTCATGTTTTCAGAATGAAGATGCATTTTTTTTTTTTTTTTTTTTTGAGACATACTAGGTACTTACCCCAGGCCATGATTTGACCTGTGGATGACTTCAGCTTTTCCAGCCATGGAATGTAGAATGAAAAGTAAAAATGTAGCTGAAGACAAAAGACACAAGAAGATGATTATCTGGTACTACTGAACTGTTAACTTAGGAAGAATATGGTTTAAGCATAGACCTTCATTAACATTTCCTCCTTTTAAAACTCTTTTCATCATAAAACCACTTAGAAAATACTCTCACTTTCCATACTGATGTGTTTTTTTCTCTGTCTTATCCCAGTGTAGATAAACCAACTTCATCTGAATACTCGAGCTGTTCATTAACTTTCAACTAAGCCCGAGCAATAAGTCATGTCTCAGAAACATAAATTCTACCATCCAGGGTGTGTCCCCAAAGCATTCTCTTCTCACGTTCAGTTCAGCTAAAACAGAGACACTTGATTTTAAAATAGGTCTTTCAGGGATCAGCAGTTACTGTAATGGATACGTTGCTGGACTCTCGTGTAGTTGACTGCAGTTCGAATCCCCGACCCAGTGGTTTAAACTCACGCTGGGCTCATGCACGTGCATGCCCAAATTCCTGAGAGAAGAATAAAGGAGAAGGGATTATGACATGGCCATCCCCCCAGGGGGTCATTTCTCACTTTCTGTCTCTCTGTCTTTCTACTGAGGACACACACCTCATAGCAAACACTTCTCAAAAATAAAATAAAATAAAATAAAATAAAATAAAAAGTCTTTCAAATCAAGGCAAGAAAAGTGTTGCTCCTGAAAATTGTAGGCAACACTTATAAATAGTGTGTCATTGGGGCAGCCCATGGCATGGTGGTTAAGGTGGTTGGATCCCATATGGACAACTGCATGGTTCAAGGCTAGACCCAATGGCTTGAAAACACTCTGGATATTTGTGTGCGCGTGTGCCCAAAACTCCCAAAAGTAGAATGTAGGAAAGGGGATTGTGGCATGGCCATCACCCTGGAGGTGGGAGTGCTTTCTCACTTCCTCCCTTTCTGTCTGTCTGTCTGTCTCTCTCTCTCTCTCTCTTTGTCTTTATCTGGTGAGTGCATGCACCCTGTGACAAAAAGTTTTTTAATTTAAATTATAAAAAAAAAATAAACTGTGCATCCCTTCTGACCTTTGGTCCTCATTAAAGACACTTAACACCCTCTGGCCTTGTGCTGCCCAGCACCCCCAGGAGACTTCCCTATTTTGTTTTAAGTTCAGCAGGCATGGCTCACTCAACTCTCCCACTTGGCCCTTCCAAGAGACTTGATAGTTCTAAAAATGGTGTTCAAAATTTTCCCTCTTGGGGACCAGTAGGTGGTTCGGTTAAAGCACGGGACTTCCACATGGCTGACTGCAGTTCAAGTCCCAGGCCTTGTGGCTTACTTTCTCACTTTCCTTCTCTGTCTCTCTCTCTCTCTCTCTCTCTGATGAGCACACATGCCCTGTAGCATAATAATATTGATAAATAAAATTAAATATATATATTTTTTAATTTCCCTCTTGACACTGAAGGGGTATTCCCGTGAAGCAATGAAGCCTCTCTTGACCGTCTCCATTCTCTGGGAGGCTTCGGTGGCCTCTGTGATCACTCAGCATCCTGGGACAGGTAGTGACAGCTCTTGGCATCAGGCCCCTTCTAAGTGGAGGTTTCAAAACTCACAGTGAAGCGTGGGATAAGGTAATGACTCATTTTTCAACATCCCCATTTGAGTGGCGAAACACACGACGTACGTTGTTTGTATTTAGGTGAAGAGGAAGGTGTTAGTCACAAAGAGCTTTTTTCTCTCTAAGGCTACGTTTTATCTGTTTGTTGAATCCTGCATGGGAAGAGCCTCCAGTCTGCTGTGCATCCCAGACAAAGCAGGGGTCTGGGGAACGTAGTCAGATTCACAGCGCCTGAGAGAACTGTGACTGTCCCTTCTGAGGCGCACACTTCAATGAGGAGGGCGAGCCCCAAAGAGCCTCTTGCTGAAAAGCTCCTACTAAGTGTGATTGTCTTCTGAAGGCCTGCGTGAGCCCTTTCTCCCATTACCACTGCAATCAGTGTCTTTTCTGTCTCTTCTTTCTGGACGGAAGAATTTGACACCGTTTTTTCTTAGGCCTCAGTATTAGAATTGAAAGTTTCAGAAAGTTCTTTGCTAGTTAAACAACACTGATTCAAATGAGAAGTATATCTCATTCAAACCTCTGATTCCTCTCTATTTCCAGTGGGTCAGGTTCAGTGTAAAAGTCCATTTGGCAACTCAGTGGCTTTGTTTTCCTGAGCTATATACTTTGGTACATGTTTGATTTGGCAAAAATCAGACGGCATGTTGATTTGTCTAATTACACATCTTTACACGTAATCCAAGAACCTTTGCTTCTAAACGTATAGCATATTTTTTTCCCTTAATAGAGAATGTTCTGGAGACCAGCAGATGATGTAATGGTTACATTGCTGGATTCCCACATAGTTGACCATGGTTCAAGTCCTGGACCTGGCAGCTTAAAACTCACGCCAAGTGTGTATGCGTGTGTGCCCAAAATCCCAAGAGACTGGAGGAGAAGGGATTGCAATGTGGCCGTCTCCCCCAGGGAGTGATTTCTCACTTTCTGTCTCTCTGTCTCTTTGTTGAGTGCACTCACCCTATAGCAAACATCTCGCTAAAAGAAAAAATTATGTATAATTCAAACCTTTTTTTATTTTACTAAGACATTTTTCAAGTATCATTTTTATAAGAGTTTAGAATAAATCTTACACATTTATTTGCATACCAGTGTCCTATTTTAACTTTTTTTAAAGAATTTATTTATATTATTTATTTCTTTTTTTTTTTTTTTTTTTACCGTAGAGGGACTGAGAGAGAGAGAGGGTGAAAAAGCAAGCTGCTAGGTTTGGGACTTGAACCACAGTTAACCATGTGGAAGTCCAGCGCCTTAACCACCATGCCACCTACCGACCCCACCTATTTTAACATTTTAATAGAAAGTAACCATATCCTATTTAGTTGGATGCTATGCCACAAAATGACTGAACGACCCTTTTTGCTGAAGTAGATTTATATACAAAACATAAATATATCCTTATATTTTATAGAAAAGCTAAGTTTATTGATTTTAAATATTAACAAATAAATAGCAGTGTCATGGTGACCACCTTCATTCATCCTGGGGTTTGGACTTGGGTCAGACGACCTGGAATGCCAGCTGCAGGCTGATGTGGAAGGAATTACAATTGCATTGGGATTGAAGGGGCCCCTCTGCCCGTGATGTTGGAATGGGGAGAACGACCCAGTCTTCATTAGAAAGACGCTTAACCAGGACAATAAATACGTTCGGTTCCTCTTAAAATGTCCAGTTACTTGGAAGTGGAACACACATATTTTTCATTTGTTATTGAAGTGGCCACCTTAGAGTAAACATTTGAGAGTGGAAAACAAATAAATAAATAAATAAATAAGTATGTGCTACTTAAAACACACACACACACACACACACACACACACACACACGTGTTGCAGACCAACTCCTTCCCTCTCGTTTGCTGCCACAACACCAACGAGTCTTCAGAAAGGACTGTCACCATCAATTTCTCATTTTTAAAGGATTTTAATTCTTTCAGCATGTTCATATGGTTTTATAAAGCCCCAGATACCTGGCAAATCCCCTCGGTGTTGTAAGACAAGATTGCTGTTAAAAAATGTTTAGGCTTAGTCAGCTTCTTCTCACCGCTGACTTCACGAGGGGCTCTGGGAAATGGTGTTTATACTAAGCTTAAATTGATAGGGCAAGTTTAATGCAATCGGGTCAAAGGTACAACTGCTTAGCTGGCCTCATCCACCACTCAGGTTTCAGCATGGGTTTATAAAGAGGGGTCTGTAATGATAACATCTGGCTGCCGGAGCGTGACTGCATTTTGCCTACTAAGATTGAATGGAATTTAATGGTGGGGAGGAGAAAACCTAGGGCAATTTCATTCTTGAATTATGGCTTCAGATAGATAAGGCAAAATGGCAGACTTGAGTCAGTCTGGGTTCAGCCATGTAGCGCTTTGTTGAGCAGACTTGCATCTTCCATTTCTGCTGCCTTCCCACCCTTGAAAACAACCATCCTCACTGAGTCAGGGACAGGGCAGGCTCATGTGAGTCTGTATTCAAGGCCTACTCCTTGATGGTGTCCCTCTCACCGGGTCTGATTTATCCTCTGAGGGCTCCAAGGATACTCTTGATCAGTAAGAAACACAGCGCCCTTCCCCAGGGGGTGCTCCGTTAATGGCTGTTGACCAGCTCAGAGGGTCGATCCTGTCAGTTGCTTGACAGGGGCGAATGGAAGGCTGGGACCCGCAGAGTTCATGGTGTCAAGAAACGAAGATGTCAGTTCCAATCTCTATCGTCATTCCCGTTCGTTTATTTAGTGCCAAGGTTACAAGGCCACTGGGACTTTGAGGACCAAACAGGTGAATATCAGCTAGAGACATCATAGGAGAGGCCTACCATGCGACTCCTTCAGTGAGGGCCCAGTTCAGATCATACCCCTGAATCCCAAGGATCCTTGCGTTTCCATGCAAACTCAAGAAGGGTCCTTCATCCTCACACTATCATATAAAAAGCTGTCTGTAGAAGTATAGATGGGCTTCAAAAAGGTTACAGAAAGTGTGTGTTAAGAAAAGAAATAGGGGGACCAGCAGTAAGCGTAATGGCTATGTCGCTGGACTCCCACGTAGTTGACCACGGTTTGAGACCTGGACCTGGTGGCTTAAACTCACGTCGGGCGCGTGTGCATGTGTGCCCAAGATCCCGAGAGGAGAATGGAGGAGAAGGGATTGCGGTGTGGCCATCCCCCCTGGGGGGGGTGATTTCTCACTTTCTGTCTCTCTGTCTCTCTCTGTCTTTCTGGCGAGTGCACGCGCCCTATAGCAAAAACCTCTCCTGGGGAAAAAAAATATATATATGGGGGCCGGCAGGTGTCATGGTGGCTGGGGGTGCTGGACTCCTACATGGCTGACCACGGTTCGAGTCCTGGACCTGGTCCTTGCTTTCTCACTTTCCATGTCTCTCATTCTGTACCTCTCTGGTCAAATTAAAATAAATAAATAAAATTAAATAAAATAATTATAAAAATAAAATAGTCTTCTAAAAAATATGAATTTTTTTTAACTTTTTGGTCATAGTATACATGCACTCACCAAAGAGAGACAGGGAAAAGGAAAGTGAGAAATCAACCCCCAGGGGGATGGCCACACTGGCGTCCCTTCTCCTCCTGTCCCCTCTTGGGATTTTGGACACATTTGCACATGTGCCAGCATCGTTTTCAAGCCGCTGGGTCTGGGGCTCAAACCATGGTTGGCCATGTGGGAGCCCACCACCTTAGCCACTACACTATCTGCTGGTCCCACCATGTATGAATTTTTTTTTAATTTTTGCACCAAAAGAAACCCATACTTTAACTCCACTTGTCCATGAACTTTTTAAAGTCCCCTTGTATACTTTTCGTTCTTCAAGGTCTTTTAAAGTCTTCCCAACTTTCCCTTTGGATCACCTTTTAAATTCACAAGAACTTCTTTTCTAAAAAAAAAAAAAAATTGCCTGAGGGCACATGCACTCACCAGAGAGCAACACATGAAAGAGAGAAAGTGAGAAAGCACCCTCCATGGGGAATGGTCATGACACAGCCCCTTCTCCTCTGTCTCTCCCTCCTATTGGGATTTGAAGCCCACCTACACACATGCCCGGTGTGTTTTTCAAGCAGATCCAGGACTCAACTGTGCAGTTGGACACATGGGATCCTACTACCTTAGCGATCATGCTATTGGCTGGCCCAAGAATTTCCTTTTAATAGAAACAGCTAGGTAGACAAACACTTATACAGGGTCTTTTCTCCCTGGCACAATAAGGCTGGACAACGGAGTCACTTCTCTAACACCCAGCACTTACCACACCTGCTCCACAAATCCGAAGGGTTCTTGATCTTGGTGCATCTTCAGGACCAGTAGAAGTGGGGCCCTGGCCCACTGTGCCCACTGTGCAAAATAAAGAGGGTGTCGGATGGGGCCGGCAGGTGGCATGGTGGCTAAGGGCACTGGACTCCCACATGGCCAACCACGGTTCGAGTCCTGGACCTGGCAGCTTGCTTTTTCACTTTCCATCTCTCTCACTCTCTTTCATTCTCTACCTCTCTGGTCGAATTAAAATAAATAAATAATTTTTTTTTTTTTAAAGAGGGTGTAGGAAAGGAAGGGGGGAGGTATGTGTTGTATTTGGGGGAAGGTTGTCAGACCATAGAGCTGTCTGGCCCTGGGGACCTCAGAGAGATTTGACTTCATTATCTGTAACATGGAGTAGGTGCCTAATCGTCTCCCTAGTGCATACTCATCCTCATAGCATATGAATATCGAAAGCGATGTGTGTCAAAGTCCTTCTGTAGAATCGAAGCCGTACCGAAGTGGAAGTGTTCTTATTGCTCCTCCATTGGTGGTCCACCTGACTAAACCTCTTGGTTTGACCAGAGGTCAAGTTTAACTCCTCTAAATCACTGAAATTGGAAATACAGTCCCCAGAAAGAAATACTCTACCTGTAAATAGGATTCTACTTGATAGGCCAAATTCAAACATACCAAACAGTTATATTAAGATGAATTTTGGGGACCAGCAGTTAGCATAATGGCTATGTTACTGAACTCCCACGTGGTGGACCGCAGTTCGAGTCCTAGACCAAGTGACTTAAACTCACGCCAGGCGCATGTGTGTGTCCATGCCCAAGATCCTGAGAGGAGAATGGAGGAAAAGGGATTGCGGCGTGGCCAATCGCTTTCTGTCTCTCTGTATCTCTCTATCTTTCTGGCGAGCGTGTGCATCCTATAGCAAAAAATAAATAAATAAGAAAAAAAGGATTAATTTTTTTTTTAGTGGTTTGCTATAGGGGCACATGCATTTACTAGAAAGATAGAGAGTAAGAAATCACCCCTCCCCCCACAGGAGGGCTGGCCACAGCACACTCGCTTCTCCTCCATTCTCCCCTTGGGATTTTGGGCATGCACACACATGTGCCTGGCATGAGTTCCAAGACACCGAGTCTGGGATTTGAACAATGGTCAGTCATGTGGGAGTCCAGGACCTTAACTGCTACGTTACCTGCTGGCCCCATTCAGACAGTATTTAGGGTCAGCGTGGTGGCACAGGTTCTCAAATGATGCTGGGTGTGGGGAACCAGCAGTTAGCGTAATGGCTATGTCGCTGGACTCCCACATAGTCAACCGCAGTTCGCATCCCGGACCCGGTGGCTTAAAACTCATGCCGGGTACGTGTGCATGCGTGCCCAAGATCCTGAGAGGAGAATGGAGGAGAAGGGATTGCGGCGTGACCATCCCCCTTAGGGGGGTGATTTCTCACTTTCTGTCTCGCTTGTCTGTCTGGCGAGCGCACGCGCCCTATAGCAAAAATCTCTCCAAAAAAAAAACATGATGCTGGGCGTGGAAGACTGGGGTATGTTTCCTGGATTGACTTGTAGTCACTGGGCACAGCACTCATGATCCTGTCTGGGTGGGAGGGCCAGTGGCAGGAATCACTGTGTCAGACCCTGTTGAAGGTGCTTGTCTGTCTCTCTCTGTCTCTTGCCTTCACGAAAGAAATCCATGAACTTTATTTTTAAAACAGTCCTTTCTTGCACTCAATAGGATCTTTATCACAGAGCAGGCTTCCTCGTTACATTTAAGGCATGACCCTAAGGACACAAGCTCTTTCTGCAGCTGCAGCCAATATGTGAAACAGGCCACTTGTGTCTCCTCCACCTTGCCATTACCTGCCAAACGTGTGGCCACCAGAGGCCCTCTGCCCTGATCCTAGTAAAAGAGCAAAACTAAGACACCACACCCTGCAGCAAAACTTTCTGCACGGGGGACCAGCAGTTGGCGTAATGGCTATGTCGCTGGACTCCCATGTAGTCAGCCGTGGTTCAAGTCCCGCACCCGGTGGCTTAAATTCAAGCCAGGTGCATATACCTGCATGCCCAAGATCCCAAGAGGAGAATGGAGGATTGCGGCATGGCTATTCCCCCTGGGGGGTGATTTCTTGCTTTCTGTCTCTCTGTCTCTCTCTGTCTTTCTGGCGAGTGCATGTGCCCTATAGCAAAAATCTCTCAAAACAAAATAAAACAAAACAAAACAAACTTTCTGCACTGTACTCATTCCAACCCTACAAAAAGAATGGGAGAAGGTAATGTATGAAGTGAGCCTAAGATAAAGCTTTGTCTCTGCCGCCCTGACCTCTGTTCCCTCCCCTGTGTACACTAATACCTCATTCTCACTTGGGATTCCAAGGCTGGACCATTGTCTCTCTCGCATGCAGAAGTGAAAGCTTTTAAAGTCATCCTGTTCATACATTGTGTGCCTTAAAAGCATAAGACACCTTGGGACCAGCAATTAGCGTAATGGCCGTGTCGCAGGACTCCCACGTGGTCGACTGTGGTTCGCATCCTGGACCCGGTGGCTTAAACTCACGCCGGGCGCGTGTGCGTGTGTGCCCAAGATCCCAAGAGGAGAATGGAGGAGAAGGGATTGTGGCGTGGCCATCCCTCCTGGGGGGTGATTTCTTGTTTTCTGTCTCTCTGTCTCTCTGTCTGTCTGGCGAGCGCACACACCCTATAGCGAAAACCTCTCCAAAAAAAAAAAAAAAGAATACTCAAAAACAAAACAAAACAAACAGAAAAAAGCATAAGCTACCTTCGAATGCCGTGGTCAGACATACACTGCCAACTGCCGATTCCAAGAATCATGCTCCGTCCGAGGGTGTCGGGGACGTGTGGGCCAGCTATGTATGCAGAGGGCCCTGTGCGTTTACGTAGCACAGGTGTCGCATGTACACGAGCCCGAGCACTGCCCAAGTCGAGTGCGTTCATTCTACAGTCAGGGCGATGTTAAGTTCAGCGTCGAGGTGTTTGTACTACCCTACACTCTGACTATCAGTGAGGTCAAGAAGATCTCTCCCCGTGGGTGGAACCTCCTTACTGCTATCCAGTCACTAGGGTTTTCTAAGTTAAATATTATGCTTGAATATTAAATATTAGCATTTTTCCCGAACGTCAGGCCCGAACTCTGTCTGATAAGGGAATCGCTCACATGAAGCCCACACACTTCAGTGAGGCGGAGTCTCCCGTTGAATCCCTTCTGGTCAGCCTGGCTCACACACACAGAGGCCAGTCTGGCTTCTGTATGTAACTGTGCTGTCCGTGCAGACTGGCTGGACTCGGGATTGAGACTCTAATGCGGGTGGGCCAGGCATTATCCTGGATCTCTCTAAGGAGACACGATTCCTTCCCACGGGGGGAGAAGACCTCCAGTCTTCCATTGAGTGAGCGAGGAAGCTACGAGGTCGCCCCTCTGCCTCACTCTGGGTGACACAGGACAGTAGGACTGTATGGGCAGGACGGTAGGCAGGGCTGCTAGGAGTAGAGGGATTGCAAGGAAGATCCGCAAATCCCTGGGACAACAGACTCATTGGTGTTGATCAAAGGTGGATGACAGTCAAGTAGCCAAGAGCAGATTGTGTTTTGTTTTGTTTCGTTTTTGTTTGTTTTGTTTTGTGAAGTGCATGCGTGTGCACACAAATGAGCGAGTGCAAGAGAAGCATCCCCTCCAGGTCCTGGTCATGCTGCAGTCTCCTTCCCTCCCTTCCCCCCAATTGACTTCCAGCTTGTCAGGATCTTGGAACATTAGCTCATACATTGCTTATTTAGGTTGACTAGGTCAGGAGTCCACACTGCTGTCAGCCATGTGGATTCCAGCATGATAGTATGTAACATAAAAGAACATATTCCTGCGGGAACCAGCAGTTAGCGTAATGGCTATGTCGCTGGACTCCCACGTAGTCAACCGCGGTTCGCGTCCCGGACCCGGTGGCTTAAAACTCACGCCAGGCATGTGTGTGTGCGTGCCCAAGATCCCGAGAGGAGAATGGAGGAGAAGGGATTGCGGCATGACCATCCCCCCGGGGAGTGATTTCTCACTTTCTGTCTCTATGTCTCTGTCTGTCTGGCGAGCGCACAGGCCCTATAGCAAAAATCTCTAAAAAAAAAATATATATATATATTCCTTTTTATTTTTTTTTGTTAATTTTAATTTGCTATAAGGCATATGTACTTGCTGAAGAGAGAGAAAGAGAGAGAGAGAAAGTGAGAAATCATCCCTTCGGTGGGTGGCCACACCACAATCCCTTTTCCTCCATTCTTCTCTTGGAATTTTAGGCACACATGCACATGTAGTCCGTGTATGTTTCAAGGCTCCAGGTCCAGGACACCAGCCAGGCAGTCTGCCACATGGGACCCAGCCACCTTAACCTCCACACTACCTAGCTGGCCCAAGAGAAAAGTCTTCATCTTAAAAAGAAATTATGGGGACTCTCAGGGGACATAGCGGTTATGTTACTAGACTCTCACATGGCCAACCACGGTTTGAGTCCCGGATCCAGTGGCTTGAAACTAATGCCAGAAGTGTGTGTGTGCATGCCCAAAAATTCCACGAGGAGAATGGAGGAGAAAGGATTGCAGCGTGTCCATCCCCCTGGGGGGTGATTTCTCACTTTCCCTCTCACTGTCTCTGTCTCTCTCTGGTGAACGCATACATCCTAAGGCGAAAAAAAAAAAAATTATGAAGACCTTAGGGATTGGTTTATGCAGTAAAAATGGGTAACATTAGGACCAGCAGTTAGTATAATGGCTATGTTGCTGAACTCCCATGTAGCCGACCACAGTTCAAGTCCTGGACCCGGTGGTTTAAGCTCACACTAGGCACGTGTGCGTGCGTGCCCAAGATCCCCAGAGGAAAATGGAGGAGAAGGGATTGCGGTGTGACCATCCTCCCTGGGGGGGGGGGGGGGGGTTGATTTCTTGCTTTCTATCTCTGTCTTTCTGGCGAGCGCACGTGCCCTATAGCAAACACCTCTCCAAAAAAAAGGGTAACATTGCAGAATCAATTTAATTAAAAAAAAAGATTAACGAAGGAAAATTCGACTTTTTTTTTTTCCCCCTCACTGTAAGCAACTTTAACCTAGTTACTGTAAAGAAACTATACTAGGTGGTACAGGGGCCGGCAGGTGGTGTGGTGGATAGGGGCGCCGGATTCCCATGTGGCCAACCCTGGTTTGAGTCCTGGACCTGGTGGCTTGCTTTCTCGCTTTCCCTTTCTCTCTCTCTCTCTCTCTCTGATAAAATAAAAAATAACAATACCAAATGGAATTAAATAAATAATTCTTTAAAAATAAATAAATAAAAATAAACTATAGTAGGTGAGACAAGTTATCTGGTGGAAACGCCTCCTGGAGGCCTTCCCTGCCAGTGTCGCTGTGGGCCCTGGGAGTGCGGAGTTGCCTGTTCTCAGGATGGTCCGCAGGGAGAGCACAGACCGGAAAGACACGAAGGCCCTATCGGATGAGATATATGCTCTGATGAAAAAGCAAGCGGGGTAAAGGGCAGTGAAGAAAGGCCTCTCTGACAAAGGACATTTCAGCAGCGCCCTGAAGGAAGTGCAGGAGCACGCCACACGCACCTGCAGGGCCAGAGTGTTCCAGACCAAGGGCCATGGTGCAGAGGCCCTGCAGCAAGTGTCCGCTCTGCCAGCTGAAGGGACAGTGATGGGCCAGTGTGCTGGCACACAGTGTGCCAGGGCTGGAGGAGGGAGGAGCCACGGAAATGCCACTGGCAGGTCAGAGTTGGGCTAGCGCTTCTGTGCCTGTGAGGGGCAGTGGGGCTGCTCGTGGAGGAGGGGCTGCAGGGTGGCTCGCCCTTGCTCTAGTGCGGTGCAAAGAACTCCACTCTGTAGGAACAACCATGTAACAGGGAGAAAGGAATGTGGTTTTCTACCTAAGTGTCTACACCCTCCTTCCTCCCATCACTTCCCAGCTTCCCTAACAAAGACTTCAGAGACATTCTGAGTTGCATTTCTCTCCCCTCTTCCTTTTCCAATGCACGCTCCAGAAAAAGCTGCCAAGATACCAGAATCTGGTCCTACTCATTTGGGCAGTGAGTGCTTTGAAAATAAATTCTATCTTATGTTCAACACCGACCTAACCACCACGCCGTCTGCCCGCCCCTGTCCAGGACAGGAATCATGGTGGGCCATGTGGGAGCTGGCTCTCAAATGCACCTCGCTTAAGCACAGTACTACGGGGCTGGCTCATGAGAACAGTGTTACACAACAGTCAACCCCAAGTTTATGTTCCCAACAAATAACCAGGGAAATACTGGGATGATTTCTTTTAGCTCGCCTTTTTTTTTTTTTTTAATTAAAAAATAATTATTATTTTATTTAACCTTCCTTATTTATTTCTTTATTTTAATTTGACCAGAGAGAGAGAGAGAGAAAGTGAGAAAGCAAGCTGCCGGGTCAGGGTCTCGAAACACGGTCATCCATGTGGGAGTCCAGTGCCCTTAACCACCACGCCACCTGCTGACCCCTAGTTCACCTCTTTTAAAATGTTAACTATTATTGATAATGCACATGGTCATATTATAACTTGACTAATATGCACTGCTTTCACACAGGGAAGAACCATTTTGTATACTTTAAAGGTATACAGTGACTAAATGTAAATTTTTTTTTACAAAAGATGAAGGGGCCAGCAGGTGGCATGGTGGTGGTTAAGGCTCTGGACTCTCACCTAGCCAACTACAGTTTGAGTCCCAGACCTGACAACTTGTCTTCTTATTTCTCTCTCTCTCTCCCTCTCTCTCTCTCTTTTGCTCTCTGTCTCTCTCTCTCTACTCAAATTTTAAAAATAAATAATAATGACAAATAAAATTAAATTATTTAAGGGAACCAGCAGGTGGCATGGTAGTTAAGGCACTGGATGCTCCCAAATGGCTGACCATGGTTCAAGTCCTGGACCTGGTGGCTTGCTTTCTCACCTTCTCTCTCTCTCTCTTTGTCTGTGTGCATCTCTCTGGTCCAATTGAAAATAAATGAATAAATAAAGGTAAATAAATACATTCTTTAAAATTTTTAATTTTTTTTTTAATTTTTTTAAAGTCATGGCATTTCCCATGGCTGTCATGACAGTAGTAAACCAGTCGATGTGACAGTGATGGTCCACTCGACTGCTTCTCCATGGATAGTCCAGTGAGCTACCCTGAAAAATGTCAGACTGGGAACCAGCAGTTAGCGTAATGGCTATGTCGCTGGACTCCCACGTAGTCGACCGCGATTCGTGTCCCGGACCCAGTGGCTTAAAACTCACGCCAGGCACGTGTGCGTGCATGCCCAAGATCCCGAGAGGAGAATGGAGGAGAAGGGATTGTGGCATGGCCATCCCCCCTGGGGGGTGATTTCTTGCTTTCTGTCTCTTTGTCTCTCTCTGTCTGTCTGGCGAGCGCACGCGCCCTATAGCAAAAACCTCTCCAAAAAAGAGAAAAGAAAAAAAGTCAGACTCAATCCCTAAGAATATGCTTGCCTGAGATTCACGTGGGCGTCAACCTCCTCCTCCCTCCTGAGGCCCACTCCACCCCCGTGAAACTGTCCTCAGGTCACCTTCTACTTCACGCGGGGACTTTAGGCCTTGGATGCCAAGTTCCCAGTCACCCCCCGCTGCAGGTCTGAGAAGTCAGTCTGGCCCCAGCACACACTCCCTGCATGTTCTACAGCCCCTCCCAAATCTCCACCTTCTCCCGGCTCTTTAAAGATGTCCCTTCCCCTGTGACATTTATCATGGTGGCCAGAGTCCTGACCTATCCCAGAGAGTGTGGCACGATTGTCATCAGCCAGACCTGGGCTTGATTTTAACTCTGCCTGAGAACAGACCACGGTTACCTCGATTTCCCACTCCCAAGAGAAGGATAAAAGTCGTCGCCCAGTGGAACTGATTCGAGGATGAAATGAGTGGACGTCGTAAGTACCGAGCACTCGGAAGGCCCTCTGGAGGTGCTGGTTCTCGGCCTTCCGTGTTCCAGTCCCCGTCCCTCCACCTGCCACCAGCACCTTCTACAACACACAGCGCTCTCGCCACGCCCTCACATCTGGTGCTCAGTTCCCTCATTTCCCAGCGTCACTTACTGAGTGTGTGTGTGTTCTCGTTTATTTCTTCTGCAAGTGAGAAAGGGTGAAAAGAGGGAGAGAGAAGCCTCAACAGGGTCTCAGGCCATAGTCTTCCCCCACGGCCTTAGCTAGGCAGGATCCCGGCACGTGTGTACCTGGGCTGCACAGGGACATGAACCTGGGCGTTCCCACGTGGCCTCAGTGTAGCAGCGTCCACTAATTATTTTTTTTGAGAGTTTTTTGTTTGTTTGTTTGTTTTTTTGCTATAGGGCACGTGCACTCACCCGACAGACAGAGAAAGACAGAGAGACATAAAGCGAGAAATCACCCCCCCCGGGGGGATGGCCACGCCGCAATCCCTTCTCCTCCATTCTCTTCTCGGGATCTTGGGCATTACGCACATGTGCCCAGTGTGAGTTTAAGCCACCGGGTCTGGGACTCGAACCACAGTCGACTACATGGGAGTCCAGCGACATAGCCATTACGCTAACTGCTGGTCCCCAGCGTCCACTACTGCTACACCACTGTGCTTGGATGTTGTGGGAGTCTTGGTGACCCTCCGATGGCAGACTCCTCCTGCCTCTGCTTCCTCTTTGCCTCCATTTTTCCTCCCTGCATCACCTGACTGCCCCCGCGTGGCCCTTCCCAGCTGGGAAAACCCAGGCACAGGCCCTGGCCCTGTCACTGCAGCTGGAGACGGAGCAGTGGTTTTGCTAGAACCATACTCATGGCCAGTCAGGCTCTCACAGACTCTTCGGGGTTGGAAGGTGGTCCAGGAGGAGGGCTCAGGGCCTGGCAGACACCTTAGCAGTGGGTCTTCTGCCCCCATAAGCTCCCTTTCTCAGGGTAGCAAGGGCTGGGGAGGGGGGAGCCTGCTGTCCCCACTGCTGGCATGCCTGGGCCGTGTCACATCAGGTGCTCCTAATTTGCCTTCCTCGACCCACTCTGGGCTTGTGCGGCCTCATGCAAGCCACTTAACCTGTCTGTTTCCTTCTCTGTCAAACAGAGATAATAATACTTAACGACATCGCGGGCGTGTAGTGCATATTAATTAATGAATATCTGTGAAGTGCTTTGAAGATGCCAAGCTACCTAAGTGTTTAAGTATTCTGATGATAGTCCTCGCTTCTTATGAGAGCCTTCCCGGGTTCCTGGACCATCACTCAGCGATTATGACGAGGGTCTCTTACCACCTGCTGTGCAATCCACTCAGGGGTCTAAGGCCCTCCCCATGAGAATTGAACCAAATGGATTTATAATTTGAAAAAGCTGTCCGTGAGGCCCGTGCCCAAGTGCCGGGCCACTCACAGGGCTCCCTAGCAATTTTCCAGAAGCCACTGGGGGGGGACTGCATGGTGCTATTTGCTGCGGACGGTGCTCGTTGTAATCGCTTTCATCTTTCACGTGGCGCTGCTCAGATATGGAGGGAATACTGCTTGTGTCGGGACTTGCGGGCTCCTCAGGCCATAGCCGAAGGTCAAGAAGGGAGAAAATGGAGGCCATATGGTTTGGCCAGCCCTGATTTATTTACAGACCCACAGAACTGTGCTGGGAAGAAAGAGAGTCGCTCATACCTGTCTTCCGGCAGCTCTCTGAAAGATCCCAGGTGCCCAGGCCCACATGTTCTCCGCCACCCCTCTTGGGAGGCCCTGTCTATTCTGAAAAGCCTTCAGAGGGGCTTTGGGTTCAGATCCGCCACTGGCGTTTTCTCTAGTGTCAGATTGCCGGCGTCTCACAAACCAGATGGTGGGCTGCATTCAGCTGCAGGGAGCGAGTCGAACAAGAAGAATCCATTCCCAAATCTTGTTGGCGATTCGGTTTGCACTGAGTCGGTCTAGGAAGTGAATGGAGCAGCCCGTGTTAAAGCCGCTGTGATCAGGGGACCAGCAGTTAGCGTAATGGCTATGTTGCTGGACTCCCACATAGTCAACCGCAGTTTGCGTCCCGGACCCGGTGGCTTAAACTCACGCCGGGCGTGTGTGCATGCGTGCCCAAGATCCCGAGAGGAGAATGGAGGAAAAGGGATTGCGATGTGGCCATCCCCCCCGGGGGGGTGATTTCTCACTTTCTGTCTCTCTGTCTGTCTGTCTGGCGAGCCCACGCGCCCTATAGTGAAAAAAAAAACTCTAAAAAAAAAAAAAGCCGCTGTGATCACACGTGGCCTCACAGCCCCAGCTAAAGGCTCGATCCCCGGATCCCTGCATATTCTTCTCTATCTTCATTTTCTCTGTGTGTGGAGCTAGGGGTGTGCCTCATCCTCCCCTACCAAGACCTCCTGGAGAAGGCACCCTCTGTCTGCCATATTTTCAGCACCTAAAATGGCTTTCTTAGGTTGTCTGGGGACTTTGTGTATTTTTTTGTTTGTTTCTTTTTGTTTGTTTGTTTGTTTAATTGCCAGAGGGACAAGTGTGCTGACCAGAAAGAGACAGAGAGGGAGAGCCCAGGTGGGATGTGATGACACCACAATCTCTCCTGCATCTCACCATCCTGTCCACCTCTGGGGCCTCACGTGCACAAGCCTGGCTTGTTTTCCAAGCAGCCGAGGCCCGGATTTGAATCATGGTGGGCCACGTGGTATCTGACTCCCCCAACCACCAGGCTACCGGGCGTCCCTGGTTTGGTTCCTTCCGCGTGTCGGATGCTGTAAATCTAAACACTGGGAGCCCCGCCCTTCAACGTTTCATATGAGGAATGAATTCTCACCGTTTTCAGACTCCTAGAGCTGAAGTCCTAGACCTTACTTTAAAAAAATAAAAAATAAAAAAGGTGCCCTGGTTCTATTAAGACCCCCTGAAATTTAATTGGCACGTAGGTCGGTAGTTCGCCTTGCCCATCCGGTGATCCTGACCCCAGATATGATTAGCTAGGGCTGTCCAGGCACGCTTTAGCAAGGAAGTCCGAGCGTACACGCAAGACAGCAAGCTCGCCGTTCTCCCCAAGGTGCCACTTAAACACCTGCTTTACGAACACAGGCAGGTCCTCTGGCTAGGGGAACAACGCGACACACATTTTGGGCTTTCAGCCAGGCAACTCTGCTCCTCCAGACGAGTCTAGGCTGCTTTTGGGGCGCACCATAAGAGCTGGAGTTTAAAGGAAACTCCCTTTTTCTGGTTAATATCGTGAATTTGTTAGGAAAAGAAAATTTTGTAGGGCATCAAAAAAGTCATGACATGGGACCAGTAGTTAGTGTATTGGCTATGTCGCTGGACTCCCATGTAGTCAACTGCGGTTCCAGTCCCAGACCTGGTGGCTTAAAACTCACACCAGGCACATGTGCATGCATGCCCAAGATCCCAAGAGGAGAATGGAGGAGAAGGGATTGCGGCGTGGCTATCCCCCTGGGGGGGGTGATTTCTCGTTTTCTGTCTCTCTGTTTCTCTCTGTCTTTCTGGTGAGCGCACGAACCCCATAGCAAAAACCTCTTAAAAAAAAAATAAAAAAGAACATCACAAAACAATAACAATTAACAGTTTGCTAGAAGGTTTTCTGAGAAATGAAGTCTTTTTCAATTGACTTTGTTTCTTAAAAGTCCTTTTTTTTATAATAACTTTTTGATTTTTTAAAGAATTATTTTATTTAACTTTATTATTATTATCATTATTATTTTCCAGTTTGATCAGAGAGAGACAGAGAGAGAGAGAGGAAGTGAGAAAGCAAGCCGCCAGGTCCGAGACTTGAACCGTGGGCGGCCATGTGGGAGTCCAGCGCCCTTAACCACCATGCCACTTGCCAGCCCCGACTTTTTAATTTTTCTAAGAATTATTTTTATTTATTTTTTAATTTGACCATAGAGGGAGAGAGAGAGAGAGAAAGTGAGAAAGCAAGCCGCCAGGTCCAGGACTTGAACCACAGTCGGCCATGTGGGAGTCCAGTGCCCTTAACCATCATGCCACCTGCCAGCCCCTTGTTAAAAGTCCTTTAAAGTGTGCCGTGGGGCCTGTTCCCTGGCCTGGTGAGTAAGCCGGTCAGCTCCCACATGGCCAACCCTGTAGTTCGAGTCCAGGACTTGACAGGTTGAGAAATACACTGGGCACATGTGCATGTGTGCCCCAAATCTCGCCAGAATGGGGAGATAGAGGAGAAGAGATTGTGGTGTGGCCATTCTCTGTTAGGGGTGCTTTCCCCTCACCCCTCTGCCTCTCGTCTCTCTGGCAAATGCATATGCCCTCCGGCAAAATTTTTAAAATGAAATAAATTGTGCTATGATAAACTGCATGGAAAGTGTCACAACCTCGGACAGATTTATATAAAATTATATGACAAGGGAGAAGGGCCAGTGAAAGGAACTTGGGGCCGGAAGATGGCGTTGTGGTTAAGGGTGCTGGACTCCCGGTCCCGGGAGGAAGGCTTTCTGAACTGGGTTGAGGTGGGAACTTGGGAGACAGGAGGAAAGACCTCATCTAGACGAAGTTTCAAACCCCACGGATTGTGAGATGCGTCCCACATAGCTGAACACGGTTCGAATCCTGAACCTGGCAACTTGCTTTTCCTCCCCCCCCCCTCTCTCTCTCTCACTCTGTCCCTCTCTGGTCAAATTAAAATAAGTAAATAAATAAAGTTAAATAATTCTTAGAAAGAAACAAACAAACAAAGAGGAACTCTTACCCATTCCCACTTCAGTAGCGTCTGCTTTCTCTCCCTGCCTGCTGATCTGTCCCTCCTCTCTGGCAGGCCTTGTGGGTGTCGTTCACTGGTCCCACACATGCCCAAAGCAAGGGACCCCAGTTTGAACCGAGAGGTTCATCGGGATTTAATGTGCAAGAGACAGATTCCCTCATGAGATAGCTGTGGCCCGAAGCATGCTGGAGTTACAATCGCCTTCCCCATGGGACCTTATTGGGGTGAAATGTTCTAAAATTGGTTGATGGTAGTGGTTGTACAGCTTGGTAGAATTCCTAAAGGCCACTGAATTGTACAGTTGAAATGGGGGAATTATGTGTGTGATACATCACCCTTTAAACAATAAAAGTTATTAAAACAACCCCCCCCAAAGGCACCGCCAGTATATGCTCACCTAGGTTCCTGCCCACCCGTGGTGGCTCTGCGCCTCCCTCCCGGCCACGCAGGACCCTTACACAGTCTGCAGAGGCCAGCCAGGGTCTGCGGAGCCCAAGGGAAAAGTAGTTCTTCACAAGGCCACTGCCATTTTTTACCCCTAGGAGGCCAATATTAGAAAGCTGTTTTGAGGCTGGCAGGTGGTGTGGTTGGTTAAGGCACTGGACTCCCACATAGGCGACTGTGGTTCGAGTCCCAGACCTGGTAGCTTACTTTCCCTTTCTTTCTCTATCTGTTTTTGGTCAAATTTAAAGGTAATAATAAATATTGATTTTAAAAAAATAAATAAAGCTGTTTTGGGGGCAGTTAGTGGTGTGGTGGTTGAAGTAGCTGAATTTCACATGGCCAGCTTCGTGGTTCAAGCCTTGGTCCCCTTGGATCAAAAAAGCTCATAGGGATGTCTGCTTATGTGCCCAAAATCCTGAGAGGAGAATGGAGGAGAATGGATTGTGGCATGGCCATCCCCCGAGGAGGTGCTTTCTCACTCTCTCTGTCTCTCTGGAGAGTGCATACACCCTATAACAAACAAACAAACAAACAAAAGAAGAAAGAAAGAAAAGAAAAGAAAAAGGAAAAGCCGTTTTGGTTTTTCTTTTAAACTAAAACCTGCTTTCATGTAGCTTCTGGGTGTACCCATCCCAAACATATCCATCCCTATTTAGTGACAACTCTCAGATCCTCCACACTCCACCCCAGTGGCTCTGCTCTGTGCAAACTGACAGCTCCTCCCATTCCTTGGATCCTATTACCAGGAGCTTGATGGTGGTGGTGGTGGTGGTGGGGAGGGGGTGGTTAACAGCACCACCTTAGCAATGTGACTCATGTGAAAACCTTGACCTCACCAAGCCGGCACCTCTGCTCCTTGTCTGTGAGCTAGATCCTCTGTCAGGTGCTTTCAACCTTGGAGACTCAGGGCCAGCAGCAGTGGTGCAGGCAGGAGGGTACTTCTGTGTGCGCTGGAAGCCAGGAGACAACCTCAGGTTCGGATCCCTGAAAGCATGCTGGGTGTGCGCATGCCCAAGATCCCGACTAGGAGGAGGGCTGGGGAAAGCAGACTGGTACGACAAGACTCTCTCGAAAGTGCCTATCCCTCTCTCTTTCTTGTGCTCTCTCATGAAAGAAGTAAAAGAAATACATTTCTGAGACAAAGCATTGTGAATTGTGTTGATTTTTTTTTTTTTAATCTAACTCTGGAAGTATTTTTAGTTTTGTTCTTTTTTTTTTTTCTTAGAGATTTTTATGATAGGGCATGTGCGCTCACCAGAGACAGAGAGAAATCATCCCTCAGGGGAAATGGCCACACCACAATCTCTTCTCTTCCCATCTCCTCTCAGGATTTTGGACATGCACACACATGCGTCCGGTGTGAGTTTGAAGTTGCCGATAGGGACTTGAACCGTGGTCTGCCATGTGGAATGTAATCATTATGCGATCCCATTATGCTGGTTCTAGTCTTTTTAGTTTTACTCTAAAAGTACTCTTAAGAGAAAGAAAGAAAAAAAAAAAAAGAAGCCAGCCCTTGGCCTAGTGGTTAAGATAGCTGGATCCCACATGGCCTACCAATGCTGTTAGAGCCCTAGACCCAGCAGCATAGAAACACTCTAGGCATGTGTGCACGCATACCTGAAGTCATGAAACGAGGGAGGAGTGGAAGAAAAGGGATTGCAGCACAACCATTCCGCTGGGTGGGGGAGGGTGCTTTCTCACGTTCTCTCCCTCTGTCTCCTAGCACACATATCACTTGCAAAAAAAATTGTTTTTCTTAAAGCGTATGATTATTCAGAGAAATTAGGTCTTTTAAAAAAATAATAATTTAATTCATTATTATTATTATTATTTAATTTGACCAGAGAGAGAGAGAGGGAAAGTGAGAAAGTACGTTGCCAGGTCTAGGTCTCAAACCATGGTCAGCCACATGGGATTCCAGTGCCTTGACTACCATGCCACCTGCTGGCCCTGAGAAATTGCTCTTTTTTCTTCCTGATCAGTAGGCTCTATGTGATTGAGACTATGATAAAGTAGATGAAGCAATTGATAGACATAGAGAAACTGATTTCTACCTGCTCCCTGAGGTCTGGGAGGCATCTTCACCTTCACACTGATTCTTTTCTTTTCTTTTTTTTTTTTTGGAGAGATTTTTGCTATAGGGCATGTGCGCTCGCCAGACAG
>NW_006159552.1:856500-859973 GCF_000334495.1 Tupaia belangeri chinensis
CTCTGTCCCTCTCTGGTCAAATTAAAATAAGTAAATAAATAAAGTTAAATAATTCTTAGAAAGAAACAAACAAACAAAGAGGAACTCTTACCCATTGCCACTTCAGTAGCGTCTGCTTTCTCTCCCTGCCTGCTGATCTGTCCCTCCTCTCTGGCAGGCCTTGTGGGTGTCGTTCACTGGTCCCACACATGCCCAAAGCAAGGGACCCCAGTTTGAACCGAGAGGTTCATCGGGATTTAATGTGCAAGAGACAGATTCCCTCATGAGATAGCTGTGGCCCGAAGCATGCTGGAGTTACAATCGCCTTCCCCATGGGACCTTATTGGGGTGAAATGTTCTAAAATTGGTTGATGGTAGTGGTTGTACAGCTTGGTAGAATTCCTAAAGGCCACTGAATTGTACAGTTGAAATGGGGGAATTATGTGTGTGATACATCACCCTTTAAACAATAAAAGTTATTAAAACAACCCCCCCCAAAGGCACCGCCAGTATATGCTCACCTAGGTTCCTGCCCACCCGTGGTGGCTCTGCGCCTCCCTCCCGGCCACGCAGGACCCTTACACAGTCTGCAGAGGCCAGCCAGGGTCTGCGGAGCCCAAGGGAAAAGTAGTTCTTCACAAGGCCACTGCCATTTTTTACCCCTAGGAGGCCAATATTAGAAAGCTGTTTTGAGGCTGGCAGGTGGTGTGGTTGGTTAAGGCACTGGACTCCCACATAGGCGACTGTGGTTCGAGTCCCAGACCTGGTAGCTTACTTTCCCTTTCTTTCTCTATCTGTTTTTGGTCAAATTTAAAGGTAATAATAAATATTGATTTTAAAAAAATAAATAAAGCTGTTTTGGGGGCAGTTAGTGGTGTGGTGGTTGAAGTAGCTGAATTTCACATGGCCAGCTTCGTGGTTCAAGCCTTGGTCCCCTTGGATCAAAAAAGCTCATAGGGATGTCTGCTTATGTGCCCAAAATCCTGAGAGGAGAATGGAGGAGAATGGATTGTGGCATGGCCATCCCCCGAGGAGGTGCTTTCTCACTCTCTCTGTCTCTCTGGAGAGTGCATACACCCTATAACAAACAAACAAACAAACAAAAGAAGAAAGAAAGAAAAGAAAAGAAAAAGGAAAGGCCGTTTTGGTTTTTCTTTTAAACTAAAACCTGCTTTCATGTAGCTTCTGGGTGTACCCATCCCAAACATATCCATCCCTATTTAGTGACAACTCTCAGATCCTCCACACTCCACCCCAGTGGCTCTGCTCTGTGCAAACTGACAGCTCCTCCCATTCCTTGGATCCTATTACCAGGAGCTTGATGATGGTGGTGGTGGTGGTGGGGAGGGGGTGGTGAACAGCACCACCTTAGCAATGTGACTCATGTGAAAACCTTGACCTCACCAAGCCGGCACCTCTGCTCCTTGTCTGTGAGCTAGATCCTCTGTCAGGTGCTTTCAACCTTGGAGACTCAGGGCCAGCAGCAGTGGTGCAGGCAGGAGGGTACTTCTGTGTGCGCTGGAAGCCAGGAGACAACCTCAGGTTCGGATCCCTGAAAGCATGCTGGGTGTGCGCATGCCCAAGATCCCGACTAGGAGGAGGGCTGGGGAAAGCAGACTGGTACGACAAGACTCTCTCGAAAGTGCCTATCCCTCTCTCTTTCTTGTGCTCTCTCATGAAAGAAGTAAAAGAAATACATTTCTGAGACAAAGCATTGTGAATTGTGTTGATTTTTTTTTTTTTAATCTAACTCTGGAAGTATTTTTAGTTTTGTTCTTTTTTTTTTTTCTTAGAGATTTTTATGATAGGGCATGTGCGCTCACCAGAGACAGAGAGAAATCATCCCTCAGGGGAAATGGCCACACCACAATCTCTTCTCTTCCCATCTCCTCTCAGGATTTTGGACATGCACACACATGCGTCCGGTGTGAGTTTGAAGTTGCCGATAGGGACTTGAACCGTGGTCTGCCATGTGGAATGTAATCATTATGCGATCCCATTATGCTGGTTCTAGTCTTTTTAGTTTTACTCTAAAAGTACTCTTAAGAGAAAGAAAGAAAAAAAAAAAAAGAAGCCAGCCCTTGGCCTAGTGGTTAAGATAGCTGGATCCCACATGGCCTACCAATGCTGTTAGAGCCCTAGACCCAGCAGCATAGAAACACTCTAGGCATGTGTGCACGCATACCTGAAGTCATGAAACGAGGGAGGAGTGGAAGAAAAGGGATTGCAGCACAACCATTCCGCTGGGTGGGGGAGGGTGCTTTCTCACGTTCTCTCCCTCTGTCTCCTAGCACACATATCACTTGCAAAAAAAATTGTTTTTCTTAAAGCGTATGATTATTCAGAGAAATTAGGTCTTTTAAAAAAATAATAATTTAATTCATTATTATTATTATTATTTAATTTGACCAGAGAGAGAGAGAGGGAAAGTGAGAAAGTACGTTGCCAGGTCTAGGTCTCAAACCATGGTCAGCCACATGGGATTCCAGTGCCTTGACTACCATGCCACCTGCTGGCCCTGAGAAATTGCTCTTTTTTCTTCCTGATCAGTAGGCTCTATGTGATTGAGACTATGATAAAGTAGATGAAGCAATTGATAGACATAGAGAAACTGATTTCTACCTGCTCCCTGAGGTCTGGGAGGCATCTTCACCTTCACACTGATTCTTTTCTTTTCTTTTTTTTTTTTTGGAGAGATTTTTGCTATAGGGCATGTGCGCTCGCCAGACAGGCAGAGAGAGACAGAGAGACAGAAAGTGAGAAATCACCCCCTGGGAGGATAGCCGCACCACAGTCCCTTCTCCTCCATTCTCCTCTTGGGATCTTGGGCACGCAAGCACACGCGCCCAACGTGAGGTTTAAGCCACCAGGTCCGGGATGTGAACCGCGGTCGACTACATGGGATTCCAGCGACATAACCATTATGCTAACTGCTGGTTTCACCTTCACACTGATTCTTGTGCCTTGGGACTTTGTTAGGCAGCTGCGGCTGAATGGCCAACAGCCCGGTGTGTTCCGTGGTGCCTTTATGGAGTCCGGGTAGAAGACTTGTGAGCAGAAGAGGCTTCACAGACAGCAGCTGCAGTTCTGAGACTGTGAACAAGTAGCAGGGGCCTCAGTCGAGAAGCCACTGCTGGGGAGTAGCTGGTCTTTCACCTAAATCCCCACGAGGAGGTGGTGCCATGTACCACTTGGATAGAAAGGTCATAATACATAGAAGGCCAGTTCAGAATGCACCGTCCACTCTGAAGAGCAAATGACCCTCGAAGTCACGTCCTTCTGTTTAGAATTCAGGGTCACGTTTTCTAGATAATCATTCAGGTATCTGTGCGCAAGTACACATCCTTCAAATCCCAGCCTCGGAGCTGTTCCAAGAGAGTGCTTCAGAATCACTGGACCCTGCCTCCCGGGTTGGGCATCCTGCTATTGCCTGCAGAGCTTATTGAACTTTGGGAAAAGAAGAGAGGGGTGAATATTCTCTCTCTCTCTCTCTT
>NW_006159552.1:860088-881768 GCF_000334495.1 Tupaia belangeri chinensis
ATTCTCTCTCTCTCTCTCTTTCCATAACTTGAGCTCTTTGTTAGAAGGATCTCTTTTAGGAACAAAGGGTGGAAACAATGAAATAGAATTTTACTGAACTCTGCAGGAAGAGAGAAAGTGTGAGGGCTAGGAATGCGTGCCTCACCCTCCTTGCTGATGTGGGAACATTTCACAGCGCCCGAGTGGTCACTGCTCCTGAAGGAATACTAGGGACAGGAAATCTGGTCTCGCTTCACGAACTCGGGTAGTAAAAGAGCCGTGTGAATACCAGTTAATAAATGCCCCGGTCTGTTTTTCACAATGGAGGGTATCAGTGTCCCGCTTGAAAGCATTCCTAAGCTGGTCGACGTTGTAAAATAATACAGAAAACTGACATTTTTATTGTGACGCGAGTTACCGTAGAGCAGCTATCTGCTGGCTCATCTGGTTTTTATGATCCGCGATGAGGCCATCATATCGAGACTCGGCCAGCCATCTCTGAGCGTGGCCTCTCTCATTTCAGCACCTGCCTCAATGGGTAAGCGCCACCTCAGTGCTGAAGCTAACGGGCTCTGTCTGCAGGCCTGCGGTGGCCTCGCTCACTCCGGCTCTGCCCGCCGTGCACCTGCGCCGTGAATCCGTTTCTTCTTGTTTCATCTCTCACTCCTGGCTCTGTCTGGGTAGAAACATCCATGAAGCAGGGACCTCGCCAGACCCAAGGGGCCACCACTGATTTCCTGCTCATCAAGAACCTGGTAGCAGGACCAGCAGTTAGCGTAATGGCTATGTCGCTGGACTCCCACGTAGTCGATCGTGGTTTGCATCCCTGACCCAGAGGCTTAAACTCACACCAGACACGTGTGCGTGCGTGCCCAAGATCCCGAGAGGAGAATGGAGGAGAAGGGATCGTGGTGTGGCCATCTCCCCGGGGGATGATTTCTCGCTTTCTGTCTCTCTGTCTCTCTCTGTCTGTCTGGCGAGCGCACATGCACTATAGCAAAAACCTCTCCAAAAAAGAAAAAAAAAAAGAATCTGGTAGCCTCAAACATAGCTGTGCAAGAATTTCCTGGTCAGACATCCATGAATCAGGCAGGAAGACCATGCTCTCAGGGGGCCAATGGCTTCCTGCAGCAAAGCAAACCCTCTCAGGTGTCCCCGCTCACAGAGGAGCCCCCTCTGCACCTGACAGGGCAGGAGCCTTGGAGTTGACAGGGCCCTGGGAGGCGCCGCACCCTGCACCTGTTCACCTACACCCCCAACTAGGCCTCCAGCTGGAGCCAGATTCTGTCTCTCCTGTGGCCCATGAAGGTGGTCCTAAAGATTGCTCCCCGGGGAGCGGCGACTTGAAGGGACCCTCTGCCCTACTCTAACACAGTGTATGT
Organism: Tupaia belangeri chinensis; assembly: GCF_000334495.1. NCBI lineage: Eukaryota > Metazoa > Chordata > Mammalia > Scandentia > Tupaiidae > Tupaia > Tupaia belangeri. The sequence goes on from NW_006159552.1 coordinate 861,450, forward strand.
GTGGACCTTCAGACCTTGTTCAAGGATGCTCATGGTGGAAAGAGGTGTAGCGTGCAGCCCAGAACCAAACCCAGGTACACAGACATAAACTCATATTTCTTTTTTTTTTTTTTTTTTGGAGAAGTTTTTGTTATAGGGCGCATGCACTCACCAGACAGAGAGAGACAGAGACAGAAAGCGAGAAATCACTCCCCAGGGGGGATGGCCATGCCACAGTCCCTTCTCCTCCATTCTCCTCTCAGGATCCTGGGCATGCACGCACACACTCCCGGCATGAGTTTAAGCCACCGGGTCTGGGACTTGAACCGCGGTCAACTATGTGGGAGTCCAGTGACATAGCCATTACGCTAACTGCTGACCCCAAACTCATTTTTCTAAGAGTCAGATCAGTCCTATCTCCCTCATGCAAGGTCTTCCAAAAGTTCAAGGAAAAATGCACATCATGAAAAAACCGTGCCTGGATTTCCTTTTTTATTTTTTTTTTTTTTTGCACTAAAATAAACTCATCCTTCAATTTTTTCCGCCACCAGCTTCTGAAGTCCCCTCATGTGTTCTGACAAAGTTCTGCTGATGTTACCTCACTGGAGCCTGCTTTTGTGATTTGTGGTGGTGAATCTGGCTAGGGAGCTGGGTGAAAGAAGAGAGTCACACACATACACACACACAAAAAAAAAAAAACCATTTTTACGAAATGAATAAATTGCTTCCTCATTGACAGAAAAAGAGGATAAATCTGGGTCTAATTTAGCCACTTAAATCGTAACCCACGGTGGAGGTAGTAACTTTGGTGAACCGTGCAGCTGCGCGGCCCTGTCGCCATCAGACCCCACGTGCCTCAGTACCTGCCTTGAGTCAGTCGGAGCTCAGGAAGCAAAATGCAGAGACCATAGTGATGACACGACCAGAGCTCAAACACCAGTGATGGGAGACCCGCTGACTCACAAGGCATTTTGTTTTCTATTTTGGAAAGGTTTGGGGTTTTTTTTAAGTTTATTTCTTCTATGAGAGAGAGAAACACACACAGAGGGAGAGACAGACACTTCCAATGGGGACCTCACACCGCCGTTCATGCCCAGCCTTAGGCAGCCAGGATTCTAGTACGAGGAGGCCTCAGGACACGAACTCAGGACCTTCCAACGTGGCTCCGGCATCACAGAGCATTGCCTTACCACTGTGCCCCTGCACCTGGCCTGCTTTAGGAATTTTTCTTTTTATAGAGAGATTGTTTTCTATAGGACATAAATATTCGCCAGAGAGACAGAAAGCAAGAAATCACCCCCCAGGGGGGCGGGGGGGAATGGCCACACTGCAGTCCCTTCTCCTCTCTTCTCAGAATTTTGGGCACACACACATATATGCCCAGCATGAGTTTAAGCCACCAGGTCCGGGACTCGAACCACAGTCAACTAGGTGGGAGTCTAGAGACATAACCATTACTCCATCTGCTGGTCCCACTATTGAAATTCTGATAGTGGTTACACTGATTCTATACTTAACTTTAGGGAGTCATCCTCACTCTCACAACAGTAGTAAGAATTTGGACACGAACGAGTTTTCACTTGTGTTTCTTGAATTTTTTTTAAGAGGTTTTTGCTATAGGGCACATATGCTCGCCAGAAAGACAGAGAGAGACAGAGAAACAGAAAGCAAGAAATCCCCCCCCTCCCCCCCCCCCCCCGCGGGGATGGCCACACCACAATCCCTTCTCCTCTGTTCTCCTCTCAGGATCTTGGGCACACATGCACACACACCTGGCGTGAGTTTTAAGCCACTGGGTCCGGGACTCGAACCGCGGTCGACTACATGGGAGTTCAGCGACATAGCCTTTACACTAACTGCTGGTCCCTTTTGGACTTATTTTTGAAGACCTAGTCTAAGTATACTTTTCTTGTCATGGAAAAAGGAAATTCAGTCTTCTTATAGCAGCTTATGGCCCGATTTAAATGATAAGACAAATTATACAAAGGTGTTAGGAATCTAGACGGAAGCGATACTGGTGTCTTGGCCTGTGTCCAGGGGGTTCAAAGGGGGAGGCATGTCACTGACCCCCACAGGCCACCCTGCATTAGGACCCAGAGGAGATAGACAGGGGTGGCAGAGCCAGATGTCCACTGGGCTGGTAGCTTGATAGTAGCCTGAAAAACCAAAATACAAAGAAAGCCTGAGAGTAAGTGGGGAGCTCCTACAAGCACAGGTAATATGGGTACCCGAGGGAGGAGGTAGGCCAAAGCAGCACCATGTGTGTGTGTGTGTGTACACGGGTACAGGAAGGACAAACAGCAGAATACAGACAGGAAGGAGACCTTAAGTAGTGTCTGAGCTGGCCAAAAGTCCAGCTTACTAAGGATAATCTTCTTAGAAGCTTCCTACTGGTCTCAGATCACCCAGTTCTGCTAAGACAGAGCTGAGATGAATGTTTCTGAACTCACCGTCGGTGGCAAACTTTGGGTTCTCAGTGTGTACGGTGCAGACACAGCTATTTGAGCGTGTGATGTTGGTGTGATTGTTTTGCTTTGTTTTGTTTTGTTTCCCTAATGCATGCTTGGAAAGCAAGGCACCTGTGCGGTTGCATGATTAAACCAGGGAGGAAGGGGGCCAGCAGGTAGCATGGTGGTTAAGGCACTGGACACTCCCACATGGCCGACCAGGGTTCAAGTCCTGAATCTGGTGGCTTGCTTTCTCACTTCTTCTCTCTCTCATTCTCACCCTCTGTCTCTCTCTGGTCAAACTAAAATATAAATGAATGAATAAATAAAATAAAATAAATACTTATAAATAAATAAATAAACAATCAAACAAACCAGGGAGGAAAAACCAATGCCGCCGTTCGTTAAGTGCCAGCTCGCAGACGCTCACACACCTTTTCGCAGGCACCGCCTCACAGCGCTGACGGGTGAGGGTAACGGGCGAAGAGGTCAGCACAGAGCGCGTCCCAGAGGTGGGAAACACAGCGGCGACACCTGCATTGGATGCAGGCTGAAGGACCGCGTCTGCACCTCCTTTCTCCAGGTCAGAGGTGGAGGATGGGTGCCAGTCTGGGCTGAGCTAAATCCAGGTTTTAGGCCTCCTGGGCAAGATGTCCCAAACCCTGGACAGATCCCCGCAACTGCTCTTCTTTTTTCATACATGTGTGTCTCTGTATGTATGTGTGTGCGCACATATATGTAGGTGCATGTGCTCATCAGAGAGACGAGAGAGAGGGAAAGTGAGAAATCACTCCCCAGGCGTAATGGCCGCACCGCAGTCCCTTCTCCTGCATTCACCTTTCAGGAGTTCAGGCATGTGTACACACGTGTCTGGTGTGTTTTTCAAGTCACTGAGTCCAGGACTCGAACCATGCACAGCCGGCCATGTGGGATCCAGCCACCTTAATCACCACATCATTGACTGACCCACTGCTCCGCTAGACACAGGAAGTTGCCCAAACACTGTAACTGGAGCCCTGGTGACACAGGTCCCCAAAATTGAGGCTCGCAGGGCTTCTGAGAGGGGGGTTTCTGGAGAACACCCACCACCCTTATCTGGTTCTGCTCAAAAAGACCTGGAAATGCCCACCCCAGACACATGCACACGTCGGCGTGTGGAGAGAAGCTGCTCTGGCCCTCCACGAGCCACACCAGCCCACCCGCCCACGGCATCCCCTCGAACTCTTCAGTGAGTTTTCCTAACCTGTGTGACAGATGTGAGCTAAAGATACAGCAAGGAGCAGGGGGGTGCGGGCCAGCTCCCCCTACCTACCCCTGCTGCACAGGGATGCCGGGCGGGGAGCCAGATCAGAACAGCACTGAGGGTCCTCCTTCAGATGAGCCGCTCAGCGGGAGGATACACCTGCTGAGGGCCCGGCCTGGTTTTCATCCTGCCAAGCGTCTAAGCAGACTATTCGCCTGTCCTGCCAGAGCTGGTCCTGGCTGCTGGCTTTGGAACCTGTCCTGGCTCCCTCATGGCAAGGTTGCTGGTATTTTTCTGTTTCATTCATCTGTTCACATGCTTTTTTTTTTTCTTTTTTTTCTTTTTTTTCTTTTTTTACTTTATTTATGTGTGTATTTATTTATTACATTAAGTCACTGTGTGTCAGGACCAGCAGTTAGCATAAAGGCTATATCACTGGACTCCCATGTAATTGGCTGTGGGTCGAGTCCTGGACCCAGTGGCTTAAACTCACTCCAGGTGCGTGTGCATGCGTGCCCAAGATCCTGAGAGGAGAATGGAGGAGAAGGGATTCCGGCATGGCCTTCCCCCCTGGGGGGTGATTTCTCGCTCTCTGTCTCTCTCTTTCTGGTGAGCACACACGTCCTATAGCAAACCTCCCCCCCCCAAAAAAAAAATCACTGTGTGTCATTAAAGTATACCAAATGAATTTTACCTTCATGAATACACTGAATACCAGTTCAAAAACATGATCGTACACATTATGTTTTTTTGATAATTCAAACAGAAAATTTGTCTTATTTGATTTACATGGCAATACTCTTTTTTCATGTAACTAGCTCTTTTATTATGTATTTCTTTCTCCTTTGGTGTGTTTTTCACATTTTATTAATTCACAAAAGATCTTAATTCATCTAATGCTTTCAATAGCAGCTGATATAAACATATCGGTGAACACGTCTGACTTTAGGCATAAACCTTAGTGAGTAGAATGAACGTACGGACTATTGGGTAGCACCTAGCTGAGGCTGTATAGCTTACTGCGGTCTTTAAGTCAGTATGTTTTGTTTGTTTTTCTTCTTCTTCTTTTTTTTTTAATTTCAAGACTGTTGCTTTTTCTTGAAAGCATTTAATTAATAGACAACAGAAGGCAAAGGGTTTTTTCTTCTGTGCGTGAGAATTAAAATAAGGAGGACCTTTGAGTGTGTCTAGTTCTGTTTGTAGCTAGTGGATTGTGGCACAGTTCACGCATTTTTCTTTTTGTCCAGATTTCTTTTTTATTCTTTATTCATGATAACATGTATGCGAGTGCAGGGTAGAGAGAGGATGAGCATCCTCCACAGCTTCTGTCCACACAGCCCGTCCTCCAGCTCTGCTGTGTTTGCACACATGTCTGGTCACACATTGTGTTTACATGGGTGCATCTGGGGCCCGGCTGGTGGCGTGGTGGTAAGGGCACTGGCCTCCCACATGGCCTACTGCAGTTCGAGTCCCAGACCTGGTGGCTTGCTTTCTCACTTTCCCTGTTGCTCTCTCTCACTCTGTCCCTCTCTGGTCAAATCAAAATAAGTAAATAAATAAAGTTAGATGAAAAATGACTCTAAAAAATAAATAGATAAATGGGTGCATTTGATAGACCATCCAGAAAGTTGCTGTAGGACCTAAAGAAGACTCTTAAGGTTTTTTTTTTTTTTTTTGGGGGGGGAGGTTTTTGCTATAGGGCATGTGCGCTCACCAAAAAGACAGAGAGAGACAGAGAGACAGAAAGCGAGAAATCACCCCCCAGGGGGGGATGGCCATGACGCAATCCCATCTCCTCCATTCTCTTCCCAGGGTCTTAGGCACGCACACACACACGCCCAGTGTGAGTTTAAGCCACCGGGTCTGGGACTCGAACCATGGTGGACTACATGGGAGTTAAGCAACATAGTCATTACACCAAATGCTGGTCCTGACAGTCAATAATTACATGCTAATTTCTTTCCTTAGAAATTTAAGAGGCTTTCAGGACCAGCAGTTGGTGTAATGGCTATGTCACTGGACTCCCATGTAGTCAACCACGGTTCAAGTCCCAGACTGGTGGCTTAAACTCAAACCGGGTGCATGTGCGTGTGTGCCCAAAATCCCGAGAGGAGAATGGAGGAGAAGGGATTGTAGCATAGCCATCCCCCCCGGGGGTTAATTTCTCTCCTTCCGTCTCTCTGTCTTTCTGGCAAGCACACGTGCCCTATAGCAAAAACCTCTCCAAAAAAAAAAAAAATTTTTTTTTGACTGTTTTCTCCTCCGAGTGAATTGTGTCAGAAGAGAGCTTGTTAGAGCCACGGGCCGAAATGATCGCTCACAGCCTTTGCTGGCTCACAGCGAGTGCAGTTCTTGACCTTGTTGACACCACTCAGCACGGGATGGACAAGGGAGAGAAGAGGCTGTCATCTCAGAGCCGTGCTGTGGAGACGGATCTTGGTGATGAAGTCCAACTTCACCACCTTTAGCTGAAGAAGTTATTTGCCCAAGGCAAACAGCTTTCCCTGTTGCTTAGAAAGGGACTTTCCGAAGACCAAGCACAGATTCAGTAGCCAGGGGACATGATGGAAATCTCCATACTGCCCCTTATAGGGATTTGGAAGAGTGAGACACCAGGCACTGGTCACCCGCATACAGGAACAAGACTAGTTAGATTGTTCTGTTTTGTTTTGTTTTCTCCTAAGAATTACTTAATTTTGTTTATTTATTTTTCTTTAATTTGCTGTAGGACACACATGCTCACCAGAAAGAGACAAAGAGACAGAGCGAGGGAGAGAAAGCAAGCCATCAGGTCCGGAACTCGAACCTCAGTCAGCCATGTGGGAGTCTAGCGTCTTAACCACCACGCCACCTGCTGGCTCCAGTTAGACAGTTTTCTTTCCTTTCCTTTTCTTTTTCTTCTTTCTTTTTTTTTTTTTTTTTGAGAGGTGTTTGCTATAGGGCACATGTGCTCCCCAGAAAGACCGAGAGAGACAGAGAGATAGAAAGTGAGAAATCATCCCCGGGGGGGATGGCCATGCCACAGTCCCTTCTCCATTCTCCTCTCAGGATCTTGGGCACACACGCACACACGCCTGGTGTGAGTTTAAGCCACCGGGTCCAGGACTCAAACCACAGTCGACTACATGGGAGTCCAGCGACAGCCATTACGACAACTGCCGGTCCCCAGTTAGACAGTTTTCTTAAGGAGACCTTAGGAACATGATATCTAAGGGGTACCTTTTTCTTTTTTTTTTAAGTATTTTTCAACCTTTTTCTTTTTTAAAAAAAAAAAAGAATTATTTTATTTAACTTTATTATTATTTTCCAGTTTGATCAGTCAGAGAGGAGAGAGGTAGAGAGAAAGCAAGCCACCAGGTCTGGGACTTGAACTGTGGTCAGCCATATGGGAGTGTCTAGCGCCTCAACCACCATGCCACCTGCTGGTCCCTAAGGGATACCTTTGAAATACAGTGAAAATGTCTTTATTGGGGCCAGATGGTAATGTGGTGGTTAAGGCTGCTGTATTTCCACATGGCTGACTGCATGGTTCAAGTCTCAGACCTAGAAACTTGAGAAACACACTTGGGCACATGTGGTATGTGTCCCAAAATCTCAAAAGGAAGGAGAAATGAAGGTGAAGATACTGCATTGTGACTCTTCCCCAAGGGAGAGGAGGTACTTCCTTACTCTCTCCCTCTCTTTAACTCTTTCCTATTTTAATTCACATTTAATCACTGTATGTCTCTACAGTGTATAATGTTACTATTTCCGGCACTAATAAAGTGCCTATCAGTCAAGACAGAGACCTTACCATATACATTATCATCAGCAAATAACGTACCATTTTTGGGTCAATTAAATGTATTATTTTTCCCGTTCCCCTCCCTCCATTACCCACCCGTGTATTATCACTGTCTTTACTGTCTCTTTTATCTACAATTGCCCTCCCTGCTATTATACCTTCCAAACTTTCAGTTTCTGCTATAGAGCACAGACATTCGGTATATATTGAGTGGGGATATACAAAGTCTGTCTTTCATTCTTTCATAGTCTGGCTTGCTTCGCTTAGCATTAAGTCTTCTCTATTCGTCCACTTTGTATCAAATATCAGGATCTCATTGGGGTTTTTTTGCCGTTTTTTTTAATGGCTGAGTGATATTCCATAGAGTACATGTGCCACATTTTTTCAATCCACTCATCTACTTTTGGACATTTGGGTTGGTTCCATGTCTTAGCAATTGTAAATAATGCTGCAATAAACATAGATATGCAAATGCTTTTCTGACTGAGGAGTTTTTTTATCCTGTGGGTAAATACCTAAGAGTAAAATTACTGGGTCATACAGTAGTTCTATGTATAGGTTTCTGAGGAATCTCCTTATTATTTTCCACAGTGGTTGTACTCATTTGCATTCCCACCAACAGTCTAGGAGCATTTCCCTTTCACTACAACCTCACCAGCACTTATCATTATTTAGTTTTTTTTCATTTTAGCCATTTTGACTGGGGTTAAGTGGTATCTCATTGTAGTTCTGATTTACATTTCTCTTTTGATAAGAGATGTCAAGCATGTTTTCATATATTTTTTGGCTGTTCATATGTCTTCTTTGGAGAGTTGTCTGTTCAGCTCATTTTTCCATATTTTAACTGGATTGATTTTTCATGTGGGTAGACTGCTTGAATTATATTCTGGTTATTAGTCTCTTATGTGAAGTATAGTTTGCAAATATATTTTCCCACTCTGAGGGTTGTCTTCGCACTCTAATTATTGTTTCTTTTGCTGTGCAGAAGCTTCTTAGCCTAATAAAGTCCCATTTGTCTATTTTTGGAACTATTTCCTGTGCTTTGGGAATCTTCTTTAAGAAGCCTTTGCCTACTCCAAGGTCTTCAAGAGTTTTCTGGCTTTTTTTTTTTTTTAGTTTGAGGTTTTTACTAGTGGTGAGAGGTAGGGGTCCAGGTTCATTCTTCTGCAGGTGGATATCCAGTTCTGCCAGCACCATTTGCTGAAGACATTTTCTTTTTCCCACTGGATTGTCTTGTACCCTTTATCAAGGATCAGTTGGCTGTATGTTTTGGGGTTTATTTGAGGGTTCTCAATTCTGTTCTGGCAGTATGTTTTGGGGTTTATTTGGGGGTTAGTAACTCTGTTCCATTCATCTACCTGTCTGTTTATGTACCAATATCGTGCTGTTTTAATTATCACAGCTTTGTAATATATTTTGAAGTAAGGAAAGGAGATGCCTCCTACTTTATTATGCTTGCACAGTATTGTTTTGATGATATGGAGTCCTTTATGTCTCCAGACAAATTTTATGATTGTCTTTTTCTATTTCTGTGAGGAATATCTCCAATATAATTGGAACGTCATTGAATTTGTAGATTAATTTGGGTAGGATTGACATCTTTAATATTAATTCTTCCAATCCAGGAACATGGGATTTATTTTTTCATTTTTTTGTATCATTTTTTATTTATTTTTCTAGTGTTTTATAGCTTTGCTTGTAGAGATCTTTGATGTCTCTGGTAAGGTTTATCCCTACATATCTTATTTGTTATGTGGTTACTGTAAATGAAATTGCTTTTTTGCCCATTGTTGGTATCTTAAAATAATACAGATTTTTGTTTGTTGATTTTGTATTCTGTTGCTTTACTCTGTTCATTTATCACTTCCAGGAGTTTTTTTGTAGGTTCTTTCAGATTTTCTATGCATAGCATCATATCATCTGCAAATAGACACAATTTCACTTCTTCTTTTCCAATTTGGATGCTTTTTATTTGACTCTCTTGTCTAATTTCTTGGCTAGAACTTCCAGTACTATGTTAGAAAGGAGTGTCTCATTCCAGTTTTTAATGGAAAAGGAAAAGCTTTCAGCTTTTCCCCATTCAGTATGAGATTGGCTATGGGATTTTTGTAGATGGCTTTTATCGTACTGAGGAATGTCCCTTCTATGCTGATTTTGCTGAGAGTTTTAATCATGAAGGGATGCTGTATTTTATCAAATGCTTTTTCTGCATTGATTGATGTGATCATATGGTTTTTATCTTTCCTCTTGTTAATGTGATGTATCACATTTATTGTTTTGCGTATGTTGAACCATCCTTGCATCCTTGGAATAAAGCAAACTTGATCATGGTGTATAATTTTTTAATATGTTGTTGAGTATGATTTACAAGTATTTTGTTGAGAATTTTTCTATCCATATTCATAAGGGATATTGCCCTGAATTTTGTTTTTTGTTTTTTGAGTTTTTGTGTTTTTTGGGGTTTTTTTTTTGTCATGTCCTTGTCTGATTTTATAATTAAGATAAAAGAGGCTTCTGGACCAGCAGTTAATGTAATGGCTTTGTCACTGAACTCCCATGTAGTCGACCGCGGTTCGAGTCCCGGACCCAGTGGCTTAAATTCATGCCGGGCACATGTGAGTGCGTGCCCAAGATCCCGAGAGGAGAATGGAGGAGAAGGGATTGCAGTGTGGCCATCCCCCCTGGGGGGTGATTTCTCACCTTCTATCTCTCTGTCTCTCTCTGTCTTTCTGGTGAGTGCACACGCCCTATAGCATAAAGAAAAACTCTCAAAAAAAAAAAAGGTAAAAGAGGCTTCACAGAGTCAATTTAGGAGGGTTCCTTCCTTTTGACTCTTCAGAAATTGTTTGAGGAGAATTTGGGTTAGTTCTGCTTAAAAAAGTTTTGTAGAAATCAGAAGTAAAGCCATCGGGACCTAAGTTCTTCTTTGTTGAGAGAATGTTTATTACCAATTCAAGCTCATTGCTTGTTATGGGTCTATTCAGACTTTCTGTTTCTTCCTGTTCAATCTTTGTAAGTTATACATAACTAGAAATTTACCCATCTCATTTAGGTTTTCTTATTTGTTAGCTTATAGTATTCTCTGATGATATTTCATATTTTCATTATGTCCACTGTATTAACTCCTGCTCGCAATCCTGATTTGATTTATCTGGTTCCTTTCTCTGTTCATCTTGATTAATCTAGCTAAAGGTGTGTCAATTTTGTTTTATCTTTTCAAAGAACCAGCTCTTGGTCTCGTTTTATTTTCTGTATAGTTTTTTATTCTCTATTTCATTTATTTCTGCTTGGATCTTTATTATTTCTTTACTCCTGGAATTTTGGGGGTCTCTCTCTCCCTCTCTCTCTCTTGTGCATATGTCCTCTGACAGACTATATTTTTAATATCTTTATTAGAGACAGATGCAGTAACTATTTTTTGCAAAAATAAAGAAGAGAGTATTCAGAAAGAAGCAGGAATAATTGCCCTTGTGTTTGAGAAAAAGCTGGAAAAAGAAAAAAATTTGACTTGCACATAACGATGATGATTGGGGCCAGCAGGTGGCATGCTGGTTAAGGTGCTGGACTCCCACCTGGTCTATCTCAGTTCGAGTCCTAGACCCAATGGCCTGAAAAATCACACCAGGCACGTGTGCATGCATGCCCAAAATCTCAGAAGAAGAAGGGATTGTGACATGGTCATACCTCCTCCCGGTGGCTGATTTTTCACTTTCCCTCTATCTCGCTCTGCCCCTCTCTGGCAAGTGCACATGCCCCGTGGTGGAAACCTTAGAAGAAGAAGAAGAAGATAACATAATTAGGGCAAGAACATTTGAATCTATTGCATTCGTATTTTCTGTCATGTGCTTTCATGTTATAATGTGCAATACTAAAGGCTTTCAGTTTCTCTGGCAATCTTAGTTTAATGGGTACATCACTAGAAAAATTAAAGCATGTTGTTGAATGTGCTTAAAGAGAGAGTGGGTACATGTTATTACAGACATTGTGTATGTTCTTGGCCTAAGTATACGTGTGTGCTATTTAGAGAATTAGACATTATCAGGTATTCTGACCCCCAGAGTTTGAACTGAAGGCAAGTCATTGACCTATGAGACTGAGCTTTCCCATAAAAAGAAGAGCTCATGGTATTCTTGAAATATGGGCTAAGATGAGTCGTAGCAAGACTATGAAATCTCAAAATAGTCAGAGGCTTTTTCTTTCTAGTACCCAGTTTACTGCCTGAGAGCACATCGCACTATTCTAAAGCAGAACCCAAATGGTGTAACTCACAACCTAGACTACGGACCAGCAGTTAGCATAATGGCTATGTCTCTGGACTCCCATGTACCCGACTGTGGTTTGAGTCCCAGACCCGGTGGCTTAAACTCACGCCAAGTGTGTGTGCGTGCGTGCCCAAGATCCCGAGAGGAGAATGGAGGAGAAGGGATTGCGGTGTGGCCACTCCCCCTCGCTTTCTGTCTCTCTCTGTCTTTCTAGTGAGCACATGTGCCCTATAGCAAAAACCTCTCCAAAAAAAGAAAGAAAAAAAAAAAAACCTAGACTATGAATAATATTAATAGGAAAGTTTAACTCTTTTTTTTCCTTTTTGCAGAAGACTCTATTTTTAAAAAGTATATTAAAAATTAAAATGTGGGCAACTCAGAAATCACATTAGGGAGAAAGTTTTTCTTCAGATCAAGGTAGATGCTGGAATGTCCAGACATGTTAGAGAGTAGAACTCCAGAGTTGGAGAGTTCTGCCACAGTGAGCAACTATACTGCTTATGATGTCACTCTAAAGAATAATAGTGGGAGGGACCAGCAGTTGGTGTAATGGCTATGTCGCTGGACTCCCATGTAGTCAACCCCGGTTCGAGGCTCAGACCCGGTGGCTTAAACTCACGCTGGGCGCGTGTGCGTGCGTGCCCAAGATCCCGAGAGGAGAATGGAGGAGAAGGGATTGCGGCGTGGCCATCCCCCCTGGGGGGTGATCTCTCGCTTTCTGTCTCTCTGTCTTTCTCTGTCTTTCTGGTGAGCGCATGCGCCCTATAGCAAAAACCTCTTTAAAAAAAAAAAAATGAATAGCAGTGGGAGAGCCTAAAAAGAGAGCCCACAACGAACCATAGCCCAAATTACAGAACCCCAAGCTAATTCTCACTTACTCAGAAGGAAGACCTCTCAACCAAGAATGTGATCACTCTGAGGAGATAGAAGAGGTCTTCAAAAAGATCACAGAAAACACATATTACAAAAAAAAAAAAACCCACTACACATGGATTTCAAAATCTTTGTGCCATTTCTCCATGAACTTTGTGAAATCTTGTATGTTTCGAGCACTCACAGTAGGCAGTAAGCACTAGGCTCTGAATGGGGTGGATGATGAGTAGGATGGGGGTCCTTGACCATCCGTCAGCAAGACCCTGTAAGGACAGAATGCCTGAGCATCGAGAGTACAGGAACTGGCCGACGCCAGAGGGATGGGCCGAAAGGAAGGCCAGCTCACTAGGGCCCGTGTGCTCAGGGAAGGGAGGGCATTAGGTGGCTGGGAGGAAGGAGTATGGTGTTGGTATGTCCTTCCAAGAGGAAAGTCCTTCCAAGGCGTAGCTTGTCTTCCGCCATCCTGGCCTCTGAGGGCTTCCCTGATTCTTCAGCTCAGATTCTTCTGGAGAACATCATCTTCCCACAGCAATGGGGAGCCCACTTGCCTTCCTCCTCCCACTCTACCTGGTAACTGCTTTTGGTGGCATCTCATAATGCCGGTTACAGTGTCAGCTTCTGTGGCTGTGTCCCCTACCGCGCTCTGTGCAGCTGGAAGTGTTATTTCTCTGTTTATTTCAGCCACATGGATGCTTCTAGACCCTGTTGTCAACATACCTTCTTAAACTTTTTTTAAAAACAGGAAAAAAAAAAATAGAGGGGAGGGAGGAGAATGCTTGAGCCCTGTCCCTACGGGCATCAGGAAAATTATCTGCTCATACCCTGAGAATTACCTGGCTCCACTGAAAATGCACATGGCTCTGCTGAATTCCCAACCCTTGTTCTCCATGTCCTGCATCTTCCATTTCCTATATCCTGTAGCAAATAGGGTATTCTGTAGTTTTAAGAGTTTAAGGACCAGCAGTTAGCGTAATGGCTATGTCGCTGGACTCCCACATAGTTGATCGTGGTTTGAGTCCCAGACCCAGTAGCTTAAACTCACACCGGCGTGTGTGCGTGCATGCCCAAGATCCCGAGAGGAGAATGGAGGAGAAGGGATTGCATCGTGGCCATTCCCCCTGAGGGGGTGATTTCTCGCTTTCTATCTCTCTGTCTGTCTGGCAAGCGCATGCGCCCTATAGCAAAAACCTCTTCAAAAAAAAAAAAAAAAAGAGTTTGGAAGAGGGGTACCATCTGAGATACTCAACCACTTTAAAGCTACATGGTGAGCAATCCCATTCTTGAGATGACTGGTCATTGTTTCCTGCAGAGCACTGGTCCCCAGGAGAAGGGTGTAGCTACTCTCCCTCCGCCACCTGCCCAGACGCCCCATTAACTCTTTTTTTTTTTTCTTTTTTGGAGAGGTTTTTGCTATAGGGTGCATGCGCTCGCCAGACAGACAGACAGAGAGATAGACAGTAAGAAATCATCCTCCAGGGGGGATGGTCACACCACAATCCCTTCTCCTCCATTCTCCTCTCAGGATCTTGGGCACGCACGCACATGCACCTGGCATGAGTTTTAAGCCACCGGGTCCAGGACGCGAACCGCGGTTGACTACATGGGAGTCCAGCGACATAGCCATTACGCTAACTGCTGGTCCCTAACTCTTGTCACCTTTATGCACATGCCTAAGGAAGCTGGCAAGGTGGTCTCTGGAGAGATGCTGATTGAGACTGACAGGCTCCCCACAGCACCCAGGCTCTGGATTGTGGCAAGCATTCATTTCCTCAGTGCTGCTTGAGTGAGCCTCGAAATCTGCAGAGGTGGGGAGTGCTCTGCCTGATTCTGTTCATCTGACTTGTCCCGAATGCAGGGTGCAGTTGGAAAGGAACAGGAAGTCAACTTGGAAGCGTAGGTCATGATCAAATTGTCAGCGATGTTGAAATTCAAGGTGAGAGTTTGTATTGTATTTGGCAAGTCATCAAGGTTCTCAGCTAGAGATGTCACAGAAGAGCTGTAGGAGGAAGGGACAGGATCCCAGGAAAGGCAGGGACCCCCAAGGCAGAGAAGAGGCTGGCATCGTTCAGGAGCCTGTGACCAGAGGGCTCAGGCCATGCTAGTGGTAAAGAGAGGCAAACGGAAAGTCTGAGTGCACAGGACGTGGGAAATGATTCAGGAACAACTGGTATGGAACAACACAGAAGAGGGAGCTGCTGTTGGCCAAGATTTTAAGCCTAGGTGGTGTGGGTAGGTAGGGGAATGGCAATCATGCACTAGGGAGAGAAACAGGCATGTTTAGTTGGGGAAAAGTACTGCCATCAGTGTGTGTGTGTGTGTGCTTGCTGGAGTTGTGGGGAAGAAATCTCCCCCACCATGGCACATGGTCATGCCATCGTCCTTCTTCCTCCATTTCTCCAACCCATCAAGGTTTTAGGCACACATCCCCATGTGCCCGGCATATTTTTCTTTTTTTATTTTCTTTTTGGAGAGGTAGGGTTTGTTTTTTTGTTTTTTTGTTTGTTTGTTTGTTTTTTGAGAGGTTTTTTGCTATAGGGCGCGTGCGCTCGCCAGAAAGACAGAGAGAGATAGAGAGACAGAAAGCGAGAAGTCACCCCCCCAGGGGGTGATGGCCACACCACAATCCCTTCTCCTCCATTCTCCTCTCAGGATCTTGGGCACGCACGCACACACGCCCGGCGTGAGTTTAAACCATCAGGTCCGGGACTCAAACCACGGTCGACTGCGTGGGGCGTGGGGGGCCAGCGACTTAGCCATTACACTAACGGCTGGTCCTGAGGTAGGGTTTTTTTGTTTGTTTGTTTTTTTGAGAGATTTTTGCTATAGGGCATTGGTGCTCACAAGAGAGACAAAAAGCAAGAAACCAACCCCCGGGGGGATGGCCATACCGCAATCCCTTCTCCTCCATTATTCTCTCAGGATTTGGGGTGCACATGTACACACATCCAAAGTGAGTTTAAGTCGCCAGATCTGACACTCGAACTGCAGTCGGCTATGTGGTAGTCTAGTGATGTAACCATTATGCTATCTGCTGGCCCCTTGGGAGGGATGGCCAACCACAATCCCTTCTCCTCCATTCTCCTCCAGATCTTGGGCACATACACACCCATGCCTGGCATGATTTTCAAGCTGCCAGGTGCAGGACTCGAACCACAGTCGGCCATGTGAGAGTCCAGAGACATAACCTCTACACCATCTGCTGGCTCCCTAACCCAGCATATTTTTCAAGCCCCTGGATCTGGACTCAAACCACGGTGGCCATGTGGGATTCAGCTCCCTATACACGGAGTTTAGCCCCTGTCCTAGGGAGCCAGCCCACGGGGTGATTTTCGTGCTGCTGTGTGCAGGAAGCCACTGCGTGAGTTCCTGAAAATGAGCACCACACGGTCCCTGCCCACAGGGAGTGTCGCTAGATTTGGAGAGAAAGCAAGGTGTTGGGAACGAGGTATTGGCATAGAGCAGGCCAAAGCCGGAATCTCACCTGCCCCCACCCCAGTAACTGTGGCTTTAAGCAAGTCACTCAGGAAGCCTCAGCTTGCACTCCTGCAAAATAGAGGCAGGATGCGTGCCCACAATCCCAAGAGGAGAATGGAGGAGAAGGGACTATGGAGTGGCCATACCCGTCCGGGGGATGGCTCTCTGTCTCTCTCGTGAGCACACGTACCCTTTAGCAAAAATCTCTCTGAGAAAACAAAACAGAGGCAGGAAAAAGATGGTGCCATGGACACAGCCTGGAGCAGGAGCAGAGAAGGCAGTGGTGGCTGTGAAGAGGGCCTGCTGAGCCCAGCAGCAGGGCATAGGGTTCCTCTAGCCCTGGAGGTGGCGGGTGGCAGGAGGGGATAGAGCATCCCAGAATCAGTTCTCTAGATTACTAGGGGGAAGGAGGAAGTGCCGAGCAGAGGGACAGAACCGGGCACTGCGGGGGCTCAGGATAGCTGTCCTGTGTGTGGGGCTCTTTAATAGAAATAGTGAGAAGGAGACGGAAGGCCTGCGCTGTACCAAGGGCAGATGCAGTGCCCAGCAGAGGGTCATGATATGCAGTCGGCCAGCCCGACTGACAGGCCCTGAGTCACAGCAGGGTCAGTCTCACTGGGCAGGTAGAGGGCCTTCTGGGGTGGGCCCCTACAGAATAGGGACTCCTCACTTCCGTGGAGGAGCTGGGAGGTGCTGGCCTGCTAGGGAACAGGAGGTGCCCTAAGGACTCAGCACCAGTTCTGCCGTGAGCCCGGGCCAAGTGGCTGGAGGAGGCTGCAGCCCAGAGCAGGTCAAGCCGAGGCAGAGCCACCGCGACATCTGTGCGTGCTGATTGTCAGTCTTCTTGGCCTCTGGTCCCTCTCACTGGCATTGAAATACGGGCTTTTGAAGGCTCTGCTTGCGACACTAATGCCGAGGATCCCCAGGGAAGGAGGAGCGCCTTGGGAGCCAGGAGGGGGTGGGAGTGACTAAGGCAAGAGAAATGGGAGGGGTGGGACTAATTGGACGTGCCCAGCTGCACCTGGACAGTTGCCTTCTGTTAAAAAAGGGAACCTGGAACCAGCAGGTGGCATTAATGGTTACATTGCTGGACTCGCATATAGTCAAATGCAGTTCGAGTCCCAGACCTGGCAGCTTAAAACTCACACCAGGTGCATGTGTGTGCATGCCCAAAATCCCAAGAGGAGAATGGAGAAAGGATTGCACCATGGCCATCCCCCCTGGGGGGTGATTTCTCTCTGTCTGTCTGTCTGTCTGTCTTTCTGATGAGCACATGTACCCTTTGGGGTGGGGGGAGGACTCTAAAAATAAGAAGCCCTTTTTATTTATTTTTTTAATAGTGCTTGGGTGTGACACAAGATGAGCTGGGTCCCAGGGACACAAAACCAAAGGAGACACTGTCCCTGCCCTGAAAATGGATCTGGTGGGAGAAGTGATTCCGGGATTCATTTCTTAAGGGCTCCTTTGGAGACCCTGTCCGAGCAGCACCAACTCACTTTGCAAACTCCATAGACGTGTTGAGGATAGTGATTTCTCTGAGGAGACCAAGGGAGAGAGAAGCAACCGGATGAAAAAATAGCAGGAGGTCTCTGCTGAACGCCCACCACACCCGCGGTCGGCCCATGAGAGAGTATGTGTCTCCCGTGCAAGGAGGAGCCGTTTCAAAACAGGAAAACAACCAAGTGATGGGAAAATACGGAAGACCTCAGTGAGGAAGGGGACTGTGTGGGGAGTACAGTGAAGGGGCTTTGCGTGAGGCCCAGCTGCTGGGAAGGAGACCCAAGTCCCCTCCCCGGACGCCCCTGGCATCCTGCTTCCCTGCCTCCCGGATAGGCCCCACAGAGCCGGCCACCTGTGCTGTTCCCGGGGCAGGTTTTGTGCGGTCCGAATATCACCCTGTCTCTGTGTACGTGTAAGGAGGAAGAAACACGTTCTATTTATAACCCAGGACTAGTCACCGAGAAGCGCCGTTCTCCAGCCTAGGGGACAAAGGCATGGTCAACTTCCGCCTTCGGGAAAGGAGAATTTTGAGGGAGTTTGAAAGAGAGATACGGGGGACCAGCAGTTAGCGTAATAGCTATGTTGCTGGACTCCCATGTAGTCAACCGTGGTTCAAATCCCGGACCCGGTGGCTTAAACTCATGCCAGGCGCGCGTGCGTGTGTGCTCAAGATCCCAAGAGGAGAATGGAGGAGAAGGGATTGCGGCATGGCCATCCCCCCTGGGGGGTGATTTCTCGCTTTCTGTCTCTTTGTCTCTCTCTGTCTTTCTGGCAAGCACACACGCCCTATAGCAAAAACCTCTCCAAAAAAGAGAGAGAGAGAGAGAGAGATTCGTTTTCTCCCTGACAAAAACCACAGTTTCCAGGCAGACCAGAATATCAGTGACTGACCTGACAACTCTAGGGTAGATTGAATGACTCAAACTAGCCAGGTTTCAACAGAAATGAAGCTTGCTACCGTCCCCTGCTATCTGAGCTGCGTGGTCTCCGAGAGGAGCGAGCAGAGGAGGGAAAGGAAGGTGCTATGCATGGCACGCCTTCTGCACCAGGACCCAGTAAGAAAGCCAGGGACATCCCAAAGCAGTGGGTGAGTAAGTGTGGGCTCTGAGGACTCCCTAAAGCATTGCATTGTTTGTGGAAGGAAGAGGCGTGCGAGTCGTAGGAGTATTTCCATTTCCCCTTTCATGAAGGTGGACCAGAAGGCTGCAAGGCAGAGCCCAGAGATGCACACAATATCCAACCAATATTGACCAGTGACTTGAAATCCTTCCCTTTATATTCGTTGGATCCTTCAAAAGGAAAGGAGAGAGGGAAGAGGGATAAGAGAGAGAAAAGCTATCGAAGAGAAATGAGCTGGGGGGGGCCAGTTGGTGTAGTAGTGGTTAAGGCACTGTACTCCCACATGGCCAACCGTGGTTCGAGTCCCAGACCCAGCAACTTGCTTTTTCACTTTCCCTCTCTCCCTCCCTCCTTCTTTCTCCCCTCTCCATTCTGGTCAAACTAAAATAAATAAATAAAATGTTGAAAAAAAATCCAAAACTAAAGAAATGAGCTGGAAGCAGTTGGCTGGTTGGCATGATGCTCTGTACCCACAGCTCCAACCTCACCTGCCCGGGATGGCTCACACCTACCTCTGGGCCTGCTTCGATACTCTGCCCTTCCCAGTACAACGCGTTGAGTCAGCTGATAAAAATCAAAGTGGCCCTTCAGGTTCTGCCACAGGCTGAGGTCAGGCAGGCACTTGCCGGGCTGCGTGGCACCCTGACCTCCCCTGGTATTTCCCTCCTTTGACAGGAAGAAGATAAATCTTTTCTCCTGAAAGGCCTGCTCCGCCCATGACCCAGGCCATACCTGCCATGGCACTTGCCGTGTGCCGTCGGTTGGCAGAGCGCATTTCTCTCTTGCGTTCTTCTAATTGGTAACAGTGGCACGGGGTGTCTCTGAGGCACGTAAAAATACCAGCCTCTGGCCTGCACCTCCCAGGGACCCTGAGGTGCATGAGAATAGATGGGAACCCAAGAGAGCCTGCAGGTCCTCCTTGGGCTCCTGGGTGTCCCAAGACGTTCTAAGAGGGGTCTAGTCTAATCACCAGTGTTTGGGTGGGCACCCGGTTCCCCAAGGGGGTCCCCAAGTCCATCTGTAGCAAAAGATCTGATGAGTGGCAGAGGAGGAACTGATCCAGGGACCTTTCTGGACAGAATGATAAAGCATTACTTCCTGGGTGCCCACCACCTGTAGCCAATTTGCTCGTCCCACGGCTCCTCGGGACACGAGCCCTGTCCCTCCCCGACCCCCCGCCCGGGTGCGTTTGCCCAGGTCTCTCTGAGCTGCTGATCAGGGCTCTGCTTGAGAACGCCTTGTCAGCATTCCCGGCCCACTGCCACTTCCGGTTTCATCCCAGCCCCTGTAACTCCCTGCCACCCCTCACTCCCCGCCATCCCTCACTTACTCCCTGCCGCCCCTCACTTGTCAGCTGGCCTCCAACAGAGAGCTGGGATGCAGAGTGTATTCCAGGAGTCTGAGACAGCCTACCCTGCAGTCTGTAAGAAATGTTTTATCTCTGTGGCCAACAGGTGGCGAGGTGGTTAAGGGCACTGGACTCCCACATGACCGACTGTGGTTCGAGTCTCAGACCTGCTGGCTTGCTTTCTCATTCCCCCCACATACAGCACATGTGCCCTGTGGCAAATTAAAAAAAAATAATAACAATAATTGGGACCAGCAGTTGGCGTATTGGCTATTTTGCTGGACTCCCAT
>NW_006159552.1:882420-886730 GCF_000334495.1 Tupaia belangeri chinensis
GAGCCCTGTCCCTCCCCCACCCCCCGCCCGGGTGCGTTTGCCCAGGTCTCTCTGAGCTGCTGATCAGGGCTCTGCTTGAGAACGCCTTGTCAGCATTCCCGGCCCACTGCCACTTCCGGTTTCATCCCAGCCCCTGTAACTCCCTGCCACCCCTCACTCCCCGCCATCCCTCACTTACTCCCTGCCGCCCCTCACTTGTCAGCTGGCCTCCAACAGAGAGCTGGGATGCAGAGTGTATTCCAGGAGTCTGAGACAGCCTACCCTGCAGTCTGTAAGAAATGTTTTATCTCTGTGGCCAACAGGTGGCGAGGTGGTTAAGGGCACTGGACTCCCACATGACCGACTGTGGTTCGAGTCTCAGACCTGCTGGCTTGCTTTCTCATTCCTCCCACATACACCCTTTCTCTCTCTCTTTTTTTTCTCTCTCTCTCACTCTGTCCCTCTCTGGTCAAATTAAAAATGAACAAATGAGGGACCAGCAGTTGGCATAATGACTATGTGGCTGGACTCCCATGTTGTCAACCACGGTTCAAGTCCCAGACCCGGTGGCTTAAACTCACTCCAGGCACGTGTGTGTGCATGCCCAAGATCCTGAAAGGACAATGGAGGAGAAGGGATTGCGTCATGGCCATCCCCCCAGGGGAGTGATTTCTCGCTTTCTGTCTGTCTCTGGAGAGTGCACGCACCCTATAGCTAAAACCTCTCCAAAAAAAAAAAAAGAATGAGTGAATGAATGAAAGAAAAGGAAGAAAAGAAATTTTTTAAAAATAAAATTAAAAAGAAATGTTTTCAGAACAGAAGGCATGGCCTGTCTGACACGTGCCATCTGCCTGGGGTAAGCAGCAGAGGAAGCCAGAATGAGTGTGAGGCACAGGGGCAGGGCCACGGCTCAAGGAGGCCATGAGAGGCAGGAGGTGACTTGTGGGGAAGGTGTCACCACATGAGAGCACGCGGCAGAAAACTCTCACCACAACTGCAGGGCATGGCCCAAAGGAGGAAGCTGAGACTCACCCAGGAAAGGCGAGCCTAGAATTTCAACCTAAGTCTTGCTGGCCCAGGTCCCTTGTGCTCATAAATGTGAAGAGGAAGAACCGTGTTCCAGGCTTTAGGGGCCTAACCGCGTGTGAAAGAGGATGCGAACAGCTAGTGCAGATGGGTTCCAACAGGGGAGTGTAGACACCGTTACAGAACCGAGTTTTAACTCCTGCAGTCAGACACCTGAGTTACCCCGGATCTTTAATTCTGCTAGATATACATGAACAGGCTTATAAATAAGGAAACTGAGGCCCAGCGAGATTCGAGTTACCCAGATTCAGCTTTGGTTCAACTCCAAAGTATACGCTAGGCTAGCGCTTACTGCTGTGGGCCAGTGGGTGTGTAGCCAGCAGGAGGGGAGTCCCACTCCACCCCCATGCTATGCCCCTCAGCGCAAACGCTGCTATTCCTGGAAGGTTCTCCAGCACGGGGGGTGGCTGTTCCTCTGTCCAGACTGCCTAACCTTTGCCCTTTGCCTTGCCACGGCCTCCTCATTCCTCACGGCCCAGCTCAGGGAGCATCTACTGCAGGAAGGCATCTCCAGAGCCCCTGGCCTGATTGTGTGAACCCTTCCTACGAAGGGAGCTTCATCCTGGCACTTTTTCCACTGGGGAAATGTTAGACAAGTTACCCCATGATGGCTGCAGGTGCTGCAGTGGCATGCTTGACACACAACACTGTCCTCCCTCCCCTGCATGCACCTCTGCAAGCCTCAGCCCTCTCCCTATACCCTGCGTTCGTCCTCCTGACCCTCTTCTCTGGGACCCTGCTCTGTCAGTCATCCCATGCATGTGACACGGAGCAGTCATTGCCATCCTCATAGTGGTCCCCACCACTGACCTTGAGCCTCAGACCTTGAGCCTCTTGGTTATGGTTGTTGAGTGCATGAATGAATGAATGTTATCAGGATTAAGTAACAAACTGGACAGGAAGATCCTTCTGAGGTAATAAAGTGCTACACAGATTTTATTTTTATTACAACCATCACTATCATTACTACTACTAGTACAGTGAGCATTTGAGAGCCATCACTATCATTACTACTACTAGTACGGTGAGCATTTGAGATACCCCTTTCCTTCTGGACTCGTGTTGTCGAAACTCATGAGCCGAGGAGATTTGGATCAAGTCTTTAGACATTTCTTCAGCTCATATACGTCCATCCGTGGACTTGGGCGTCAGGGTCTCTCTCTCTCTCTCTCTCGCCAGACTCTAAAATCTGAAGAGTGATCTTTCTGTTGAGAGTCGTCATTGGTGATGGCATAAACAAGACCCAGACAATTCTTTTCGATGATGTGTGTTGAAGTCTTTCCAGAGAAAGGGGATGTCCTGAAGGGGCCAGATACTGATCAAAGGCCTTCGGAGATTTCCCAGACTCTAGAATTCCCACGTCGGGTGGCCCTTAGCCCAGCAGAGTTGTGGGGAATCTCATGGCCTCATGGCGCCAGAGAACCGAGAAGAAAAAGGATCCTCTCGGGGACACATGGCCCACTGGTCCGTGTTGCAGTCACTCAACATCCACTGTCATGGTCATCTCTGGCAGTATTTGAGGAAGTGACCGTTGTTTTTGAGAAAGCTACACTAATCATATCAACCAAGTCCAAGATGCTTTCTCTCTTTTATAGAGTTTCCACTATAAAACCATTCGTCCCACTGGAGAAAGGCAGTGAAATTAATTTTTTATTATTATTATTTTATTCTTTTTTTTTCACATGGGTTTTGCCAGAGAAAGACAGAGAGAGAGAGAGAGAGAGCGAGCGCATGCGCAAACTGCCAGGTTCGGGACTCGAACCATGGTCGGCCATGGTTCCAGCGCCTTAACCACCACGCCACCTGCTGGTCCCAAGAAATTACTTTTGTTCTGAAATCCAGGGCTGCCTCAAGCTTCCTCATGGGTGCTGCTTGGACTTAAGGTAGCCCGGTGTTTCTTTCAGCCTGGTGTCTCTTGACGTGGCCCCCTCTTTTGTTTTCTGCCTCTGTGTTTCCACTCGTAGATCTGCTCTAAGCTAACCTGCTCGAGTTGTCCCACAGCGTCAGTGTGGGACAGAGTGAAAGCAGATGCTCTTTCTCCTATCTGCCTTTTCTGGGGTACACGTCCTCCTCATCCAAGAGCCTCAGCTGGGGTGAACGCATGGCTCTGTACATTGTTGTTCTCAGCTGCCCGCCCACTTCGCTATAGTGAGAAGACCCCAAGGGAGGCCATGTAGACAAACAGGCTAGTAGTTGTGGGAGTCAGACCAGCCTGGGTTTGAATCCTGGATCCAGCATGGAGTGGCCCTGGGCAGATTACTGGACTGACTGCATTTTCCTACCTACCACATAGGGCAGTTAGAAGGCGGAATTTGGGGGGTGTGCACAGTGGTCTGTGCATGGTACAAAGAAGGAACCCAGTCAATAGATGTTGTCATTGCTGGTTCTGAAGGATCCCCATCTCCCCTACCCTACACCAGTTAAGCTGATGGGACCTAGGAAGGGCTCATTGGACCACTGCAGAGGGACCCTCACTTACGAGCCTCTTGGGTAGAGGAGCAACAGGTCGGGCATTGGATGAATCAGTGCGAGATTTGTTTCCCCCTCTTCCATTAACCATTGAGTATGCACGTGCTTCAGTGGCATGCTGTGCTCAGAGCAATCAGGACAGCGGGTCTGCTGCGTGGCCACGAGATCGTGTCACACTCGGAGAGCCTAAGCTTTCTAACACTCTGTCAGAGGGAGAGCTCGAAGCTCTAGTTTTCTTAGGACCTTGATTAGTGCATTAATATGAACTTCAGACCTCCACCTATGGGCCACCAGCCCCTCACTAATACCGTCTGTGTGGGGTCAGCAGGAGCACATGCCAGCTGTGGGGCTCAGGGCAGGTGACTGTAAAGGCATTGCCAGGCAGAGGGACAGAGAGGTCTTGCCAGGAGGGGCAGCTTCACCAAGTCACCTGGCTCCCGCATCTGCCAGGCCTGACTCATACTCAGTGCTGAGGACATCCCAGGTGGACCCAGCTGGACTAGAACTCAGGTCCTCTGCTCTGCTATGGGAGGAAGACTGGATTAGGCAAGAGGATACAGCGCAGGTCCCCAGGATGAGGAGCAGGCTCAGGAGGCATGCACAGCATTGGCAAGGCCAGCAGAGTGGCAAGAGTAGCCAAGAGAAGGGTCTTGGAGCTCCTCTAGTCCCGTCACTTCCTTCTCTAGTCCCGTCACTTCCTTCTCTAGTCTCGTCACTTCCTTCTCTAGTCCCGTCACTTCCTTCTCTAGTCCCGTCACTTCCTTCTCTAGTCCCGC
>NW_006159552.1:888435-915964 GCF_000334495.1 Tupaia belangeri chinensis
CTTCTCTAGTCCCGTCACTTCCTTCTCTAGTCCCGTCACTTCCTTCTCTAGTCCCGTCACTTCCTTCTCTAGTCCCGTCACTTCCTTCTCTAGTCCCGTCACTTCCTTCTCTAGTCCTGCCACTTCCTTCTCTAGCCCCACCACTTTCTTCATGTACAGCTCAAGTTACAGAGCTGGTGCGGCAGGGCCGGGCTGTTCGCGTCATCTCCCTTCCCTCTGTCCTTCCACATCACTCTTGTTTCCTGCACAGAATCCTGGGAAGAAGAGACCTGAGCAGGCTCTGGAGACATGATGACATGGGTAACAAATCAGTCTTATGGGGGCACAACAGTGGCGTGGTGAGTGGCAGTGGTGGTCCCCTCCTAGCCTGATGGTGTCAGGCTGGGCTGAGTCCCTGCCCTGGGGGCTTGTCCTTTCATAGCAGACTACAGCAGCACCAGCCTTTACAAGACTTCCCAGTGACCAGCCAGGGTCCTGCTGTGTCTACTCACTTGAGTCTTTGATCTTGTGACGAGTCCTCATGCTGCGTGCTGGCTGGGTTAGCCATAAAATGAAGTGAACAGAATGCTGAATTGAGCCCAAGCCTTCATTTTGGCCAGCCCTCAGTCCAGGTTAGCCCTTTGTCAATTCTGATTAATTTTTTTTAATAATTATTTATTTATTCATTCATTTATTTTAGTTTGACCAGAGAGAAAGAGAGAGGGAAAGTGAGAAAGCAAGCCACCAGGTCTAGGATTTGAACCATTGTCAGCCATGTGGTAGTATTCAGCGACTTAACCACCATGCCACCTGCTGGTCCCCTGATTAAATCTTTTTTTTTGGGGGGGGGGGTTGCTATAGGACATGTGCGCTCGCCAGAAAGACAGAGAGAGACACAGAGACAGAAAGCGAGAAATCACCCCCAAGGGGGGATGGCCATGCCGCAATCCCTTCTCCTCCATTCTCCTCTCGGGATCTTAGGCACACATGCACACGCAACTGGCATGAGTTTCAAGCCACCGGGTCCGGGAATCGAACCACGGTCATCTACATGGGAGCCCAGCTACATAGCCATTGTGCCACTGCTTGGTCCCCTGATTAAATCTTTATAATACCTTTCTTCCCTAAAACTCAAGTGTCCCAGAGCTTCGGAGTTGGCATTGCTTTGCAAAGACTGCCCTACTGTCTACAGTGGGGCCAGAATTCTAGAACCAGCCTAGACTCTAGACCTCTCTCATCCCTCTTTGTTGTGTTAATTTGCAGAGCATGTCATGCACATCAAAGAAGAGGTTCCTGCTTGGGGGTTTTATCAAATTACAGAGCTAGAAAAGCAATGGAGACATGCGGGCATTTCTGTGGCACAAGGAACTTACCCTGCATTTCCTCTGACATTTTGGCGTCTCTTCCCTGTTATCTTTTAGCCCCCTTTATCGTTAGGAACAATGCCACGATGGCACCTGACTCTGGAAATGCTATATGGGCAAAGTGCCTTGGGGAGGAAGGGTAATGACCACAGAGCAGTGTCCAAGCAGGCCTAGCTAGGAGCATAGAACAGCCCATCACAGGTGCATTGTGGGATGGATGGTGGCAAAGTTGGGCTCGGCGGTAATGGAGTGTGATCATTATATCTGTATAATCAATCATTTATCACATTCTGATAGACCTATCGTTTATAAAGCGATCTCACGCAATGAGGTGTTCTAGGCCAGCTGGCAGGGGATGAGCCCAACTCCTGTTGTATCTGTGGCCATGAAAGCCACGCTCTGTCACAGGCCGCTGGGTAACTCAGATACTTGGCCTTGTCAGCAAAGCCAGCTCCGAGGGCAAACAAAGCACCTGCCAAGGGTTACTGTGCAGAGTGTCACACTTGGAGTCCCCACCAAAGCTTTCATCAAAGTCCACCCGATGATTTTCCACTGCGTTTTCCTGAAAGGATGTTATGATTTTCGAGATGTTTGGTGGCTGGCGATAAATCAGGCTTTTATGATGTCATGTGAAAGGCCACCTCTCGGACTTCCTCCTGCCGCAGGCTGAGCATAATAGTGGGGTGTGTGGGTGGAGCAGAGTGGACACGGCTTGACTTAACCCTTTCTGCACCTGTCCTGGAGCACTGCGGAGTGGTCCGCCAGCTGGGGTCTTGGAAGAAGGTCCGCCCCTCGGTCTTTGCACGCCAACACAGCCAGGACGTGGGGAAACGGGCCACTTTCTTAGCATTCCACACTTCCTCAGCTGGGAGGCTCTGCATCTAATCAGGGTTCAAACAAGACAGTGCATTCTGTGGAATGACGTGAGAGATCACAGATAACTTTACAGAAGTACTCTTTTGGGTTTTTTTTTGGGGAGGGGTTAGGGACACTTTTGCTATAGGGTGTGTGCCCTCTCCAGAGAGACAGAGAGAGACAGAGAGACAGAAAGTGAGAAATCACCCCTCAGGGGAGATGGCCACACTGCAATCCCTTCTCCTCCATTCTCCTCTTGGGATTTTGGGCATGCATGCCCAAGCACCCAGTGTGAATTTTAAGCCTCCGGGTCCAGGACTCAAACCATGACCAACTACATGGGAGTCCAGTGACATAACCATTACACCACCAGCTGATCCCCAAAAGTACTCTTTAGAACAAATCCCAGTTTTGTTTTGTTTTTTTTTGGTTTTTATTGTTTTGTTTTAAGAAATATTTTATTTAACTTTATTTCTTTGTTATTATCATTATTTTTAAATTTGACAAGAGAAGGGGACAGAGAGAGTGAGAGGAAGTGAGAGAGCAAGCCACTAGGTCTGAGACTCAAACCATGGTCGGCCATGTGGGAGCCCAGCACCTTAACCGTCACGCCACCTTCCTCATTTATTTTAATTTAATGAAGGAGGTACAGAGCGAGAGTGAGAGAGAGAGAAAGAGAGAGAGAGGAAAAGGGAGAAAGCAAGCCACCAGCTCTGGGACTCGAACCATAGTCAGCCATGTGGGAGTCCAGCACCCTTAACCATACACCACCTGCCGGCCTCAAAGTCCTAGTTTTTTAATCAGAAAAATTAGAGGGTCCCTTAAAGGTGATAATATGGAACACCAAGGAGGTTGTGGCTCCACGTCACACTCACACTTTCCTCGTAGCTCTGAATTCCTTCAGTGCACCCAGAACAAATCAAAGGTCCTCATTTGACTGAAACCCTGAGTTCCCTGTGAACCCTCTAATTTTTCATCTTTTCCCTCACCCCTTATCCCATACACCCACAGGTTCGTTTCTGCTCTACTTCGCCCACAACTTTGCCTTACTGTCTCCACCATCCCCTTTGTCCAGGCCACCATGTCGCTCCTGTCTGTGACCGAAGCCCCTTAGCTGGTTCGGCCACTCCTGGCTTCCTGACCCCATTCCAGCCCTGAAGTTGTCTGCGGACATGTCCATCCAAGCTGGGCCTCAGTGCTGAGAATCACCAGGGGCTCAGAGAAAAGCCCAAACCCCATGCTCTATGCCCCAGGCTCATGAAGGACTCTTTTTAAAGTGTACCACATGGGACCAGTGGGTGGCATGGTGGTTAAGGTGCTGGACATTCCCACATGACTGACCATGGTTCAAGTCATGGGCCTGGTGGCTTGCTTTCTCACTTTCTCTTTCTCTGTGTCTCTCTCTGGTCAAATTAAAATAAATAAATAAATAAATTTAAAAATAAATAAATATAATAAAGTGTACCACAACCTCTATACCCAAACACAGAGACAGACCAAGTATGGTTAACAAAGAAGAAAAAGTTTAAAATCAAGCAAGTCTTATTGCTGCATCCCATCCTCTTGAGAGCTACAGGGAGGGAAGAGTTTTGTCAACCACCAAAGGGAGCTAAGGGTTACAGCTATGTGCCAGCCAGGAGTTCAATAAATAAACAATTATTTTTTAAAAGGGGGGGGAGGGGCCAGCAGGTGGCAAGTTGTTTAAGGGAACTGGATTCCCATATGGCTGACTGTGGTTTGAGTCGTGGACCTGGCGGCTTGCTTTCTCGCTGTCCCTCTCTCTCTCTGTTTCTCTCTGGTCAAAATTAAAACTAATAGTAATAATAATAATAATAATAATAATGAATGGAATTAAATCAATATTTAAAAAAAGAAAAAAACATAGTGGCCTCCACCTTGCTCCTCAGAGCTGGTGTTGAGTCCCTGAGAGACCCTCTCTCCCAGGTCTTCACATGGTGGCTCCTTCCCATCATTCACCTCTCTAACCAAATGTCAAGCCTGTAGGTCTTCCCACCCTCTTCGGTCATCTTTTTCCTCACACTGCCCATTAGCTGGAAGCGTCTTACTCCCATCTCTGTGCCCCGTGAACATAAGCTGCAGGACAGCCAAGGCTTTGCTGTGTCCACCTGCCTCCCCGAAACCTAAAGCGGCCAATATGTGGCAGTAATCAAGAGCATGTGAAACATTTGCAGAAATTGGGGGGAAGCAAAATACCGAATCCTGTGTCTACCCTGGTTACAACTGTCTAGAAAACGACCTAAGAACAGAGGAAGCTGGGTTGAGAGGCAAGGTAAAAGTAGCACGTAAGCATCAAAGAAAAACTAGAAGACAACTCACTTAAAAGCCTGGATGGACATGTCCACAGACAACTTCAGGGCTGGAATAGGGTCAGGAAGCCAGGAGTGGCCGAACCAGCTAAGGGGCTTCGGTCACAGACAGGAGCAACATGGTGGCCTGGACAAAAGGGATGGTGGAGACAGTAAGGCGAAGGCATCTTGGGGACCAGCAGTTGGCATAATGGCTACGTTACTGTAGTCGACCTCAGTTCGAGTCCCAGACTCAGTGGCTTAAACTCATGCTGGGTGCGTGTGCGTGCGTGCCCAAGATCCTGAGAGGAGAATGGAGGAGAAGGGATTGCGGCGTGGCCATCCCCTCTGGGGGGTGATTTCTCGCTTTCTGTCTCTCTGTCTCTGTCTTTCTGGCAAGTGCATGCACCCTATAACAAAAACCTCTCCCAAAAAAAAAAAAAAAAAGATTACATCTTCATTAGTGATGTTATCATAGAACGTTCCAAGAACGGTCTTCCCTGACCCAGCTGCAGCGGTGTCATGGTAGTGCATCACTCCACAATACTTCCATAGGGAAGATCGGGATTCAGGTCCAGGGTCGACTTGTACGTGCTGGGCATGTGCATTCGTCCATGACCCTGGCTGGCTGGAAGGGCTGGGGAAGTATTATGTCATGAGACCCTGTTAAGGGTGCTCTCTGTCTGTGCCCCACTTCCTCTTGGAAGAAAGGACAGAAGGGAGGGAGGGGTGGTGGGAGGAAGGAGGTGAAAAAGTAGAATACTGTTTCCTACATCTTAAGTGATCAAAGGAGTAAGAGCTTTAACAGGAAACCTGTATAGGATGAACGAGAAATGATGCTAGTTCTTTCCCTGTGTAATACCGAAGTCTAATGACAGCTAAGTAACTAAGCCATGGTAAGAATCCCAGGTCTCTCTAGCGCTATCTCTATGTAGTAGGTGACTCTAGATCCTACATAGCTGACTGTTCGGTTCAAGTCCTGGACTTGGTGACTTGAGAGAGACACCAGGCGTGTGTGCATGCATGCCCCAAATCCTAAGAGGAGAATGAAGGAGAGAGGATTGTGGCATGGCTCTTCCCCCTGGAGGGTAATTTCTCACTCTTTCTCTCTCTCTCTTTTTCTCTCTCTACCAGTCTCTGGTAAGTGCACATGTCCTATAGCAAAACAAAACATAATCCTATTAACAAATATCAAAATAATTTTCTCAATTTTTTTCCCAAATATAGAAGTCCCGGAGAAATAGTTGAAAACTGAGAGTCTAAATATGGTCAATTGCCTGGTCGGTCTTAAGAGTTTTTCCTTCCTTCCTTCCTTCCTTCCTTCCTTCCTTCCTTCCTTCCTTCCTCTCTTTCTTTCTCTCTTTCATTCATTCTTAAATTTTTGCCATAGGGCACATATGCTTGCCAGAGAGAAACACAGAGGGAGGGGAAGTGACAAATCACCCCCCAGTGGGGATGGCCACACCACAATGCCTTCTCCATTCTTCCCCCAGGAGGGAAACATGCCCCTGGCATGCTTTACAAGCCAACCAGCTCAAGACTTGAACTACGGAGTTAGCCGTGTGTGATCCAGTGCCTTAACCATCATGCCATCTGCTGGCCCCATCCTTAGAGTGTTGTTTTGTTTTAAGGATTTTGTCATTGGGCATATGCTCTCCAGAGAAAGAGAGGATAAAATAAAAACAAAAACAAAAACATGAGAGGGAAAGGGAGAAATCACCACCACCACCCAAGGGGGATGGCTGTGCTGCAATCCCTTCTCCTTCATTCTCCTCCTGGGATTTTGGGCACGCACGCACATGTGCCTGGCATGATTTTCAAGCCTCCAGGTTCGTTACTCAAACCATGATCACCTATGTGGGAATCCAGCACCTTAACCACCATGCCACCTCCTCACTTACTTAGATTTTCTTAAGAAGTTGCTGAGAGATTGAATGTTTGAATGAATGAATGTGTGAGTGCCCTGTTAAGTCATTTCTGTTTGGGCTGGAGAGAGGACTGACTGAACAGATGGAGGGAGAGACAGAGGGATGGATGCGTGGATGGATGGATAGATGGATGGATGGACGTGGATGGATGGATGGATGGATGGATGGATGGATGGATGAATGGGTGGGTGGGTGGATGGATGGATGGATGGATGGATGGATGGATGGATGGATGGATGGATGGATGGATGGATGGATGGATGAATGGGTGGGTGGGTGAGTGGGTGGATGGGTGGGTGGATAGATGGATGGGTGCATGGATGAATGGGTGGGTGGGTGAGTGGATGGATGGATGGTAGGAGGATGGGTAGGTGGGCGGATGGGTGAGTAGGCAGGTGGATGGGTGGGTGGGTGGGTGGATAGATGGATAGGTGGGTGGGTAGATGGATGGGAGGATGGATGGATGGGGGATACATGAATGGGGAGGTGGATGGACGGGTGGATGGATTGGATGAGTGGAGGGATGGGTGGATAGATGGATGGATGGGTGGATGGATGGATAGAGGGATAACTGAAGAGAGACCCTAATATTGTGAACTGGAGCCCCCAATATATCATATAAGTTGAGAAAAGCCCCAGAAGGAAAAATACCCCATATCTAATGTGGGGAATTCATACTGTTTCCACTGCTCTTTTTCTTTTTTTTTTAAGAATTATTAAATTATTTATTTATTTAATTCCATTTGTTATTATTTTTTTTTAATTTGACCAGACAGAGGGAGAGAGAAAGGGAGAAAGCAAGCCACCAGGTCCAGGACTCGAACCATGGTTGTTCATGTGGGAATCCAACGCCCCTTATTCACCACACCACCTGCCAGCCCCTGTTCTCACTACTCTTAATGTTCAAAGTGAGGAGTGGGAGTGCACTTTCTAAGACGCGAGGTGGGTTTCCTAAAAACTAGAAGGAAACAAAAGTAGGGGAAATCACACCCTCCCCTTATGCAACTCAGGATCCTCGGTGGTCTAAGTCAGCCTTCCTGGACAGGAAGGGGCAGCCTCACCTGTGAAACAGCTGGAGGATAGTTTGCTGTCACCTCCAGGATGCTCGTGCAGAACTTTCATCTCTGGGCGAGAGGCCACTAGACGGACAGGAGATCTCCTGCGTCGCATTGCATCTTAAATGCGATAGCCTTGAGGTTTAATGAGCTGATCTCCGTAAAGTGCTTTCGGGGCAGAAAGTACTAAGTGGCAAAAGAAAAGCCGCCCGTGTGCTGATCGAGAGTGCCACTTGCCACTTGCCAATTATGACACCACAATCTTCAATCAGTGCACTTAAAGGTGTCTTATCTGCTTCCCTCGGGGTTTGTGCCACCTCCTACCAACCCTTCACAGCCTAGATCCAGTTATTAACAGTAACCAGTCATTTCCTATGAAGATGGTGCTGGCTTTGAAGCCTGGAATGCTCAGGTCACCCACAGCCTTATCTCCCTTTCATTAAGTGGCCTCCGTATCACCAGTTCCAGTCAGCCACGCCCCTCACATCAGCTGGTCAGAGTGAAGAGCAGTAAAGGAATCGGGACCTAGAGCACTCCCGTCCCTGTCACTAATCTAAGTTCCCTGAGGGTGATGCTGTTGTAAGCACCAGGCATCAAGAAATAAAGCTAGCCCTAATCTGGCCTGTCAGCCCGTGTTTCAGGGAGCTGGAGCCGACAGAGCTGACCTCAGTTCGAAACACAATCCTGGTACCTCAAAGAAACATGCCGGGCACGCATACACGCATGTGAGAATCCCAAGACGATGGAGAAATGGAGAAGGGACTGCAGTGTGACCAGACTCCCCTGGGCGGGGTACTTTTTCCCTCTCCCTCTCTCTGGGGAGTGTATGCACCCTCTGACACTAAAAAGAAAGGAAGAAAGGAAGGAGGGAAAGAAAGACAAGCTAACCCAAAAATCTAATTCCACCATTGCAATTATAGAAGCAGAACAGCAACACAGAGACATTGCAACTCCTGAATATGTATGAAGCAAGACAACAGCCTCAAAGTCTTGCATGCCTGCTTTATTTTTTTTAAAGGATCATTTTATTTAACTTTTTGTATTTATTTAAATTTGACCAGAGAGGCACCAAAGAGAGGAAAGTGAGACAGCAAGCCACCAGGTCTGAGACTTGAACCACAGTTGGCCATGTAGGAGTCCGTTGTCCTTAACCACCACGCCACCTGCTCGTCTGCATGCCTGTTTTATTTACAGCAACCTGTTTGACACCTCCCCGCAAACAGGCAGCTCCCCAGAAGTAACTCAGCACATCCTCTGAGAGATGCTGTCCCTGCTCAGCCTGCGTAGACTGGTGCCTAGTTGAACAGGGTGGGCCCCAAAGTCCCACAGGCTAGACGGAAAGACAGAGGAAGGTCTAGGGTAGGACCTCACTCTGGAGGTTCCCTCATCCTCTGCCCCATCATAGGCTGGGCAACCATAGACCCTCGGGGCTGTGATCTGGGGAGGTGTGGGCGTTGGTGTGGTGTGAGTACTGGAGCATATATGGTGCTCCATGGGGGAGAACATAACACCCCCTCGTCTCTACATGTCTCAAGTGTGTGTGCCTGAAAAGGCTTTCTTCAGAATATTTTTTAAAACTACTTAAGGGGTCAGCAGGTGGTTTGGCAGGTAAGGTGCTAGACTCCCACATGGTTGACTATGGTTTGAGTCCTGAACCTAGTGGCTTGAAAACCAGGTCAGAGGGAACGAGCAGTTAGCGTAATGGCTATGTCACTGGACTCCCACGTAGTCGACCGCGGTTCACGTCCCGGACCCGGTGGCTTAAAACTCACGCCGGGCGCGTGTGCGTGTGTGCCCAAGATCCCAAGATGAGAATGGAGAAGAAGGGATTGTGGTGTGACCATTCCCCCTGGGGGCGATTTCTCGCTTTCTGTCTCTATGTCTCTCTCTGTCTGTCTGGTGAACGCACACACCCTATAGCGAAAATCTCTCCCCCCAAAAAAAGAAAACCAGGCCAGGCACATGTGCGTGTATGCACAGAATCCCAGGAGGAGAATGGAAGAGAAGGAACTGTGGAATGAGCATTCCCCAGGGAGATCCCTGGGGGGTGATTTTTCACCCTCCCTCTCTCTGTCTCTCCAGCGAACACAGGCATCCTATGTTCTTAAAAAGCAAAACAAAACAAACACTCTATTTAAAAGGAAATTAATGTGCTTCAATCCTGTATTTCCCCAAATACATAATTGTGTTGTCTCTGTATCTTCTTCTTTTTTTTTTTTTTCTTTTTGGAGAGGTTTTGCTATAGGGCATGGGCACTTGCCAGAAAGACAGAGACAGAAAGTGAGAAATCACCCTCCAGGGGGGATGGCCACGCCACAGTCCCTTCTCCTCCATTCTCCTCTTGGGATCTTGGGCACGCATGCACATGTGCCCGGTGTGAGTTTAAGCCACCGGGTCTGGGACTCGAGCCATGGTCAGCTATGTGAGAGTCCAGCAACACAGCCATTACATCAACTGCTGGTTCCTGTCTCTGTATCTTATTGACCCGTTTTTACCTAACTACACTTTTTTCCCTATACTAACCATATTATTAAGATACATAGATGAACAACGACAAAAAAGATAAAGCTATCAGTGGGTGCACTAAAATGTATTACTGGCCTGCTCCTGGTAGGTGAGTCTGTATTTTTACCACGCCATAGTTTACTGACAGAGTGACGCGTAGACAGACAATACTCTTGTTCACTTTCCAAGAAAGCTCCGCTGCCGTGCTAGCTCGACTTCTTCATTAGTGTCTGGGCAAATATTTACAGAGATGGATTTGTCTCCTGCCATCTGTTACTCTTAATAGCTGCTGATCCCAAATTGCAAATTCTTTTTTTTTTTTTTTTTTTTGGAAAGGTATTTGCTATAGGGTATGGGCACTCGCCAGAAAGACAGAGACAGAAAGTGAGAAATCACCCTCCAGGGGGGATGACCATACCACAATCCCTTCTCCTCCATTCTCCTCTCGGGATCTTGGGCATGTACGCACACACGCCCAGCGTGCGTTT
The DNA here is from genome assembly GCF_000334495.1 of Tupaia belangeri chinensis. Taxonomy (NCBI): domain Eukaryota; kingdom Metazoa; phylum Chordata; class Mammalia; order Scandentia; family Tupaiidae; genus Tupaia; species Tupaia belangeri. Next base: position 898,916 of record NW_006159552.1, read on the forward strand.
AAGCCACGGGGCCTGGGAATCGAACCACGCTCGGCTACATGGGAGTTCAGCAACATAGCCATTATGCCAACTGCTGGTCCCCAAATTCTTTTTTTTTATGAGGTTTATGCTATAAGCCATGTGCCCTCGCTGGAGAGACAGAGGGACAGAAAGCAAGAAATCTCCCCTCCAGGGGGGATGACCATACCACAATCCCTTCTCCTCAAGTCTCCTCTCGGGATTTTGGGCACGCTCACACACACGCATGGTATGTTTTAAGCTGCCGGGTCCAGGACTCAAACCACAATCGAGTACGTGGGAGTCCAGCAACGTAACCATGACGCCATCTGCTGGTCCCTCCAAATTGCAAAGTCTATGAAATGAGAATAGGTGGTTCCCATCCCAGAAAAAACGGGATCACTGAGGGGGGTCACAAGATGCAAAAGACCTCCCTTAGGCACCAGCCAGGGGCTAGCAGGGATGTCCTGAGTTGTACCTGACAGGGTTCCCGTGCCAGGCCACCCACAAAGGGCCCAATGTGAGCACCTGGCACATGCGCGGTGGTGGCCCTGTGTCATTTGCACATGGGTGACCAGGGGCAGGACCTGATGCCGCCTGCGCTCGCCCTGTCTTACTCTCTTGGGCTCCTTATCCCCACTGTCAGCACACTCTTTGGAGCGGGGGCTGACTGACTCAATTTCCCTGAGGTCATGCTGTGCACCCTCTACAGACACTGTGCTGACGGACAGGCCCACTGAGCCCGGCTTCCTGAGCAGAGTAGATGCCTGCTGTTTTCTTCCCATCTCTTATCACCTCTTGTCATTAAAGGAGAGGCCTGGCTTCAGCTCCAGCTGCAGTCAAGGGGGAGCGTTAGGGAAATGTCCTTACCAATACCCTTACCCCGTGCATTTCTGACTGCTCTGAGGTTCCCTCCCTCTCCGGGAAAGGTTAAGCTGAAAGATAAATTTGTGCACATGTTATGGGTTTAAACAGCGCCCAACAAGAGTAGCAAGTGCACTGCAAACTTTCCAGGGGGAATGTTCAGATGGCAAGTTTTTTTGTTTTTTTTTTACTCTCCCTTGCCTATCTTGACTCTTCACTGGAATATTCTGTGTGGTTTTTAAGCTTTTTTTTCCTGAGGGTTTTTTTTAATTTGTTTGTTTTTTAGCAGTCTGTCTTCCAGAAAGAAAAGAAAAAAAAAAAGGAAAGAAAAGAAAAAAGTATTACGCTAAAAGCAAAGCTTTTCTGCTCACGCCGTATTAACATCAAATGAGGTCACAAAGCAGATGCATTGGCCTACTAGGATGCCCTTGGAACCTGGGTTGTTCCTCAATTTTGCTTTTCCAAGAAAAGTCGAAGGAAAAAATGAACCTCGAGTGTCATTCACAGCTCTAATCTTAAATCCCTTAAGACGTTTAACCCAGTTTCCGCCGGTCTTCATTTTCCCTCTTAACAACTCAGGTCTGTGTACCTTCCCCAAGAGTCAATGTCTTTCTATATGTACACCAGAAATTTAACAACATCCTACCAAACGATCTCGCACTCTTAAAATGTTTCTCCACCTACCAGATGTTCTTTGCAAACCTTACAAGAATATCTATTGAGGAGACATGGTCTCCAACCCATACTTAAAATTAATTTTTTGGGGGGAGAGTTTTTTTTTTTGTTTTTTTGTTTTTTTGTTTTTTTGGTTTTTTGTTTTTGCTATAGGGTGCATGAGCTCCCCAGAAACACAGAGAGAGACAGAGAGATAGAAAGCGAGAAATCACCCCCCAGGGGGGATGGCCACACCACAATCCCTTCTCCATTCTCCTCTCGGGATCTTGGGCACGCACGCGCACGCAGGGTTAAACCCCCCGGGTCGGAGACTCAAACCGTGGTCGACTACATGGGAGTCCAGCGACGTAGCCATTACGCTAACTGCTAGTCCCTCTTAAAATTAAATTTTAACATGTTCCCAAAGTAAAATCTTAGTGAAAGGGGGGAGAACAGAGACTATGAACTTAGAGAAGTTACCCTACATGATCCAATGATTATTTTCAAGATTTTTGCCATAGGCATATGTGCTCACTGGAGAGACAGAGACAGTGAGGGGGGGAGTAAGGAATCACTGTTCAGGGGGCATGGCCTTCTCCTCCATTCTCCTTCTGGGATTTGGGGCATACACACACATGCACCCGGTGTGATTCCCAAGCTGCCAGAGCTGGGACTCCAACCACAGTCAACCATGTGGTTGTCCGGTGCCCTAACCACCACGCCCTCTGCTGGCCCCCATGATAAAATCTTTTTCATCGCATTACCTACACCGATTTTAGGGAAAGCAGTAATGGGCAGAAGATAATCAAAGGGACTTAGCGTGTTAAAGACTGATGAAAATAAGATTGGGGGAGGGAACGAAACCTAACCATGTCATTGAAAGATGTGGTGTTATCTTGATGGAGATGAAAAGGTACCCAAGAGATTGGAGGCAAAGGAACCACCGTCAGGGCAGAAGATAAAGGCACAGTGTGGTCTCTCCTCTTCTGGATTTTACGTTAACTACTGTGGGCTCAGGAACTGGCCTAATGACTTTTCCAGGATTTGGTCTGGCTCTTTATCAGTTCACTCTAACAAGAACAAGAGCCAGGAAAGCCTGAAAAATGGCTGCAGCAAAACATGCCCTCCTACCAGGCTGCTATTACAACGCTGCCCAGTCAGGGTGGAGTCCTGGGTGCTGGAGTCCGAGGATCACTCCTAAAGGTCAGATGAATAAACGCCAGTCCGGAAAGCAGGGAAGCAGAAGGGGGGTGGTCTCCACATAGCCATTTTCTCTCTTTGCTCATGCTGTTTTGCTGCTGTAAAATGCTCAGTTAAACCTAATTGAATCTGACAATAATAAATTACATATTGAAACCGTAGCGTTCACCTAAGGAATAGCAATGAAAACAGTGAAGACACCAGAAGCCAGAGTTCAGGAAATGTCATATTCACATCGAAATGCTTTACATTTTTTCTCAGAGAGCTTTATGCTCTCTCTCTCTTTTTCTCTGTCTGTCTCTCTTATTTTTTTTTTTTTTAAGAGAAAGCTCCAGACCACCCAGTGCACAAAGTCTTTTTTGGAAACTGCATATAAAGTCGCTTGAATTCAGTGCTAGCCCCTGTTGCCATACTGTGGCTGTAAGCCTATAAATAAAGAAGGAAGTGAGCTGTCAGAAGTAAAAGAGCAAGGGACCAGCAGTTGGCGTAATGGCTGTGTCACTGGACTCCCATCTGGCCGACCACGGTTCGAATCCCGGACCCGGTGCCTTAAAGCCCTTAAAGCTCACGTGTGTGTGCGTGCCCAAGATCCCAAGAGGAGAATGGAGGAGAAGGGATTGCGGCGTGGCCATCCCCCTTGGAGGGGGGGGGGGGATTTCTCGCTTTCTGTCTGTCTCTGTCTGTCTGGCAAGCACATGCGCCCTATAGCAAAATCCTCTCCCCAAAATAAAAAAAAATTTAAAAAAAAGAAGTAAAAGAGTAAAATAGATGAAGTCCTGCTTCTCTCTCATCTTTGGGAGCTGATCACACCCTTGTGGAGGGGGTTTCTGGGAATTCAAACTTTTTTTCAAAGAGAGTTAAATATAAAAAGGAACATCTCTGGTGGCCTTAGATTGTCCCCTCTGCCCCCACAGTGCCAGCAGCCCTCTGTCTGAGCACAGCGGTTCTTGACTTCCTCGTGAGAGTGTGGTTTCCAGGATCTGATTCTCCTAAGGCCAGAGGAAGCCTTATTTAAAGAAGCATTTCTTCCAGAGAGGAGTACACTTTCCCACCCAGACCATCCCCACGCTATCCTTCCAGCACGCCCTGTGCCCCTAGCTTGCAGCATGAACAGCACACTTACTGTGTCTTTTTTATGAATGACACAAGAAGAAGAAGTAAGAAATTCCTTCAGGAACAGTTAAGTATAAAACAAGCTGGGATGTCCTTAATCTTTCCTTAAAAGTTGACAGGGACACACAACATATTGACTCCTCTCTCCGTGTCAGCCAGTAGCAGCTGGCACAGAGAGCCGCTATTTTGTTCTGATGGGACCTCATCCCTTTCTTTCCCAAGGTCTCTTGGTCTAATTAAATTTCAGGGAGACAGAGCCTTGGCAGAAGGTTAAAGGAAGCTGTTAGACTGCACTGTAGGGGCTGAGCTCAAAACTAAATTGGGAAGTTTAACTGGGCGCGTCTCTGGTTTCAATGAAATACTTTTACAGCTCCTGGTAGCAAATGTCTTGTTTCGAAGCTTTTGAAAAAAACCATTTTTCTTTTTCCTTAATTGTAGTTCCCTGGTTGTTTTTATATTATGAGCTACTTGTAGAAAAATACAGGAAACATAATTACAATACAGAGCTCCCTTTCCCAAGCCTACTGAGATCATTGGAAGCCAAACTGGGTTTGAGGGTTTTGCAAACTCGAAGTTCACAGCCATGAATTGCATCCTCTGCAGTGTTGGTTGATTTACAGCCGGTGTTACGTGATTAAACAATACCACGTTTCTCCAAGCCCCAAGCCCCGTGGCTGCTGTAGAACTGAGGGAAGGGGGCTCGGGCAGGGTTGCTTCACGACTCCACACGGCACAGCTCTCCTCTGGGGAAAAAGAATGAATATCTTTGTGTGACGCTTAGAGTAAAATAGGAGCATTGTGGAAATATATACAAGCTTATTTAGGGGAAGGAAAGAGAAATCAATTACTTCGGTTGTTTTTCCACCTATTTTTTTTTTTTTAAGCTCCACAGGGCACCATCTTCAAATGGTAATTACTACCTTTTGTATCCAACCTTTCCTGAAGACTTAGTGGACTTTAAAGGGCCGGCAGAAAGAACGGGTTTTACTATTATTAACACTCTGGGGAGGAAATCAGTACTTCAGTCAATTGTGAAATGCAAGCCTTTGAAAGACTCCTGATGCACAGTTGAGGAGGATTTGCTGCTGAGTGTACTCTGCTGTGTGTGCTCTGCCGGGTGCAGTTTCCCGCAGACAGTTAGGCTTCAGGAGGGTGGAGACACCTCTGTTGTGAGCACCTAGCAGTCAGCCCCAGCCTTTCCCTCCACGAGTCTCGAACTCTCACCCACCGAGTTTCAGAGAAGTCTGCAGGAATAATAGGGACAAGCTTTCAATTGCTTCATCCTCTGTTATTTTCACTTGATGTACCCGGGTTTAGGCTCTCCTTGGGTCTTGTGGGTAACCAAAACAGAACATCTGAACCCAGAATGTGTCACCTGTTAAGGATGGATTATTTTCATAACTGCCTTCACAGTCTCCCATTTATTTTTTTAAAGAATTATTTTTATGTGACTTTATTCCTTTTTATTTATTTTATTCTCCTACTTATTTTGAGAATTCAGATCTGTTGTTCTGTCCAATGAATACATAGGTATGGAAAAGCTAAATGTTTCTCTCACTTATAAATAAATATATATATATGTATATATATATATGTATATATATATTTCAAAGTCTTTTTCTTTCTTTCTTCCGTCTCTCCCTTTCTCTTTCTCTCTCCCTCCTTTCCTGCCTTCCTTTTTTTTGCAACTCATCCTGAAATTCTCATCTGCGTCATCATCTCTGTCAGTCTTCTAAGGGTTGTAATAATTCCGTGGAAGAGTTAGGGGCGGGATACAAGATTCATCTTCTCCACTAGGCTGGTGTTTCTGGCCTCCCTCCTTTGGAGGAAGTCTCTCATACATGGAAATGACCTGCCTTGGCTCCCCTAAAACTCTCCCCAATGCCTCCTCTTCCCTACCCCTCTAAAACCAAACGGGCAGAGTGAGAGCAAAGTCTAAGAGTCTTGGGGGGCTCTTTTTACTATTGGGCAAAGCCCTGTCCTTTGAGTTGAGAATGAAGCAAATGGCAGCCCCAGCCTCTTGTAGAGGAGTTGGCAGTTCTCTTGAAAAATAACTTGACCCTCCATCGGAGCTGTTAGGAAACACCAACCCGCGGAGAAGGAAAGGCCGGACTGTAGCTGAGGAGGTTGCTGGGCGCTCTGATCTGAATAGCCTTTTCAAGCTGCCGATTGCCACTTCCAGGGAGTCCTGGAACGCGACAAATGTTAGGTTATGGGGCCCTGTCCGCGCTGCTTCGTGACACTTCAGTTTCGCTTTTAAGAGCGTGTGGGTGCGCTGGGGGCATCGCCAAGTGTCTCGTCTTTCGTCTTTACGGTGGGTCAGAAAAGTTCGAGGCCGGCCTCCGGAAGAATTCCACTAGGCTATGGCCTCGGGAAATCAATTCTGTTAGAAAGAAGCGCAAAGAGCCCTGGGCCATCGCCAACCGGGACCTCCAGGTTCCGGATCCCGAGCCCCCTGAGGAGCGGACACGCGGGGGCCGATGGGACGCGGCGTGGTGGTGGTTGGGGGGCGCGGGGCGCCTAGCGATTTCTGGCCTGCGAAGTGCAGTAATTCGAAACAGTTCTCACAGTAGCGTCTCTGACTACTTAATGGGGAGTAGGGGAGGGTGGTCATTAAGCGTCCCAGTGATGCAGTGGGGAGAGGGAGGTGGACGCGAGGAAGTGGCCGAGGCAGCTGGGAACAGATCGGATCGCAGTCCCTGTCCTCACTCGCTGCTACAGCGCAGAAGGTGCCCTGTGGGGACTGAAAGGAGGGGAACAGACGGTACATTGGCCTTGGGCCTGCGGGTTCCTCTCCACCCCCTTGACCCAGACCGGCTTTGTCTCTGTCCCCTCTCTCCCCCAGGACTTTCTGCAGGGAGATTGCACCAAAGCAAGACAGAAGCTGAACTGGAAGCCCCGGGTCGCTTTCGATGTGAGTGTCTTCAGGCTCAGTCCGCCCCCTGGCCGCGGGGCCAGGCCAGGCGCCCCAAGTGCCCGAGGCCTGGAGGGCGGAGACGTTGGGTAGGGAGGGCACAGGGCTGGGGGTGGAGGGGGAGCCCGGAGCGAGGCGGGGCGGCCTCTCTGGGGGCGCCACCTGGGGTGTGGGGTGTCACCGCAGAGCAGCAGAGGCTCCTCCCTCACCGCCCACCCCGTGTCTCGTGTCTCGCTGCAGGAGCTGGTGAGGGAGATGGTGGACGCCGACGTGGAGCTCATGCGGACCAACCCCAACGCCTGAGAGCCTGCAGAGCCCGGCAGCCCCTCTCTCTGGCCTGTGCTCCGCGCGTGGGGTGGGGGAGTCGGGCTGGAGTCGGGCTGGAGCCGGTGGCGGCGCGGACACGCTGCGGAGGCCCCGCGAAGGCGCGCGAGTCGGGCCAGTGCCTGCGACCCTTGTCGCTGCTGCCCTGTCCCCGCTGCTGGCTGGAGCAGGGGCCACCGAGGTTTGTAGCAGCCGGGACATGACACTCCGGGATGTGGGCCGCTTTGCTTTTGTGGAAGCCTCCTCTGAATGGTTTTGTGAAATCAAGATGTTTTAATCACAGATTCACTGTACTTGAAATCATGTCTTAGACAACTTTAAATTGTGGGGCCTTCACATTGTTTTTCTCTTTTCTTATTAAAAAAAAAATGGCCTTTCTTTGAACTAGCTGGAACAAGAGTCGGTGTGCTGTTTTCTCCAAGTTATCACCGTAGTAGCTCGAAGGGTCTCAAAACAAAAGCACCCAAATCCAAACCTTGTCATGAAATCGCTTCCTTCAGGCTTCGCTTCCCTTTGAGGACGCCCCTGCTGGGAAGACCCCTGCAGGCCCAAGCCGGCCTCTGGGACATTTCTTTCCCCGGGGCCTACCTAGTAACAGTAGCCGCTCTGAACCCAGTTTCTGCAGAAGCGAGCAAGGCATGCACACCAACTCCGGTCTCTAAGGACCGAACTATCCTTAGCACCCCCCAACTGCCCCAGCGCCAGAGAACGCTTGAGAAAAGAGGGGCGTGAGAAGAAGAAACTGGAAAGGTGAGTAAACATTGCTAGAATGTTCCACGTCAAAGCCCCTGCGTTGCCCAGAGATTTCTGGGACTATTTTTCCAGTGGCCCAGGCGCTTTAACACAGTGCTTACTTCCCTATCTCCTTGTGATCAGTCCCCGATCATTTCAAATCTAGTTTTGGTTTAAGCCGCCAACCAGTTGCTAGGAAGTACCTAATAGCTATGCCATAGGTTGGATTAGTCTTCAACTCTGTCTGTGTTAATTAGAAGTAGAATAAAGAGTTTAAGACCCAGCCCCGGATCACTGGATCTAGTTTCACTGGCTACACCATATTTAGGTGACCTGGACACTACCGAATGCCAACACGCGAGCAAGCGTTTGTGTACAGGTGTATGTTGCATGAAATGCACCATTTTTGCCCCACAAATAAGGTCAAGCCTCTTATTCTCCCCCCCCACCCCCCTTACGAGCAAAATAAAGTGAACCCTAAAAGCATATGGAATCCCAGCCTTTGCCCGTGGGTGTGTGAGTGCAGGTGAACTATTTCTGAACGTCCTCCCAGGCAGGTTTATGGTCTAGGGGAGGACCCGGCTCCAACGGCTGGCCTGGCGCAGGAGAGAGGGTTCTTTGTGTGGCCGCCCCAGTCGCTGCTAAAGGGCCCGCTGGCGCAGCTTCCATGGAGCAGTACTGGGGCGGCCCAAGGAGCTGGCCCACCCGGTCGGCCTCAGAAGCTGCCCCGGGACGCGCCTTCTCTGGCTCCCAAGCGGGATGCTGCTAATTGGAAACAGATCGTCCCTTCGAGACTGGGCCTCCAGGATGGGGCGGGCTGGTGGGCGAGCACACACATACACACACACATACACACAGGCTCAAACACACACAGATACACTCACAAACATGCCACCTCACACTGTCACGTACCCTCACCCACACTTACAAACACAACTCCCAAACCTGCCCTCGCCACCCTCACAGATATTCAGATTCCGCTTAGACTTGACCCTGATGGGCAGGTCCCTCGTTTGCTCTACCCACTGGAACGTCTCATCCCAGAGGACCTTTGGGCCTGCCGTGACCCCACTGACTGTTCTGTGGCCTTTTAGCCCAAAGCCATAATAAGCTCCTGGGTAAGGACCAGCAGATACCATAAGCAAGGGGCTTAATGTGACCCAAAACTGCCATAATGGTAAATTATACTTCTCAAACGGACTTAGGACATCTGTTTTGTTTTCTCTTCTTTTTTTTTTTTTTTGGAGAGGTTTTTGCTATAGGCAAGTGTGCTTGCCCGAAAGACAGAGAGATAAAAAGCAAGAAATCATCCCCCAGGGGGATGGCCACACCGCAATCCCTTCTCCATTCTCCTCTCAGGATCTTGGGCACACACGCACACGCACTCGGCGTGTTTAAGCCACCCAGTCTGGGACTCGAACCGTGGTTGACTACGTGGGAGTTCAGCGACATAGCCATTACGCTAACTGCTGGGCCCTAGGGCATCTGTTTTTGAAGGAAACAAAGTATTTTGGGTTAGAACCTTTCCTCTATTCCTGCATCTTCAATTGTGGCAGTGAGGGTAGTGAAGCTCATTTTGGCTTCCTGGCCTCATTTGTGTGTGCACTTATGCACATGCGCACGTGCACACACACACACACACACACACACACGCGTGTTTAAAAGAAGGGAAAAAAAGAGATTTGCTTTAGTATTTTTCTGACTTTCTGTGCTATGAGAACATTTTAGTTGGACACCCTTCAAGACTGTTCTTATTAAAGGGTTTCTTCTAAAATCTCAGCGAACTTTTTCACTTCTGCTCTGCTTTCCTCTTTCCTCCTGCTCTATACGAATGGGCTCTCCTTTTAAGTGTTCTAACACATACCCTTTTTTCCTAATAAAAATTAAGTGAAACTCTTACTATACTTGGATACAGATGCAATGGCAACGCAGTCAAACCCACGCCTGTTCACCAGAGAAAGGAAAAGGTCCACGCTCAGAGGCCTCACATTCCATCGGAATCCCCTGCCAGACCCTGTTCGGGCTGTATCTGCTGCCCAGTGTCTTTAAGGAATTATGACCCTCATAATAAACCTGTCACACCTCTGCAGCTGTGTCAGGGCTCGGGGAAGTGCTGAAGTGCTTCAGATGATAATGCTCCAGGCAAGATGGCTTCTCAGGAAGCCTCAGCTCAGGTCTGGATCAAGCACCAGGCAGGGTGGGTCCAGGGCTTGTAAACCCCTACAGAGAAGCACACAGGGCTCCCTGCCTCCCCTTTAGTCACCTTGACCAGCACCAGCTCCTATGAGTCCCATGGAACCACTGGCAGGCAGTGAGCCACTGGCAATATGACTTTCCTGTGTCATTAAACCTCAGAGCAAGAAACAACTCTTTACAATTTCATTTTGAAATAACCTTAAATACAGCATTTACAAACAACTGCCGTAGGCACTTTTCATGCTAAAGGTTGCAAAGTACCCAGGCCCCTTATTTTCACTGGTGAATTCTAACCTGGGTAGTCTCCTCCATTTGAAGGTGTCTCCCAAAGAGTTCAAGTTCAAATACCGTGTATCTTTCAAGACCTGCACCTGATTGGTCAGCCGATGGCATGGGTTGGGAGTGGGGGACCTCCCACAGGGTTTTACAAAACAGAATGTGCATGTGTTGGTGGACATCTTACAAACAGATTTGCACCTGGCAAAAAGAAGACAGCCTGTCTGCATGTTTATAGACGGCTTATAGACCTGCACCTTTCTGCACGTCATCCCCACCTATCCAAAACCAGCGGGTGTTCATCACGAGGGGAGCTGAGGGTTTCCACAAGCAGCAGGGACAACTAGGACGCAAAGAGGTTCTAGGAGTTGGCCCACCCTTCACAATCCGGTTTTCTGTCTGCGATATCTTCTGGAATTGCACAGGGTCTGATCCTCTGTGTGTGTGTTTTCCTGGGAATCGGGGCACCACTGTTCTGTGCCAAGTGGACTCCAGTGCCCACATCCCTGCAGCCCCCCCAGCTTCACCTCAGTCCCCCATGGGTTCTTTGAGCACATTTCCAGGGGGTGTGCCATTGCCAGGAGGGTTATTACCCACGACCAGACCTCGGAGCCCTCTGGCTCTCTCCAGCCCAGGAAGCTGCCACCCCCAGACTCCAATGGGTCTCCCCTGGAGTGTGTTCTATGTCTCAAACCTTTCCCAAGTGCTGGTTCTGAGCAGGACAGCAAGGCCCCACCCCACCCTGTACTGCTTCCTCCAACGACAGACCTTCTCGATGAGAGCCAACGACCCAGTCCTGACCCCCAGGCCCTGCCCTCTACACTCAGTCTCCCGCCCTTCCTCCAGGGTCAAGGGTCACAGAGAGCGGACGCCCCATTCTCAGCTGCCCCTTTGATCTGTGAATTCTGGTCCAAGTTGCCCACATGAGAATGCAGCCGACGTGCACGGCCACTGGTACCGGTACCGGGGCCACTTTTCTGTCGCATTGAAGAGCCCCAACGGCAGGATTCGAGGCCTGGGTTGGCCTGCGTTCCTCGCTCTACGACCTCGGGCGAGGCTCAGTCTCCGAACTTGCGAACTGGGGCCTGGAAGGAAAGCGCCTGCTGTTGCTCCCACCGACCTCAAAGGCGCGTCCTCCGCGGCGTGCGTGCGCATGCGCCGGCCTCACCTCTCTCGGTGTGCACGTGGCCGGGCGTCTGCAGCCCAGAGCTCCCGAACCCAGCGCCTGGTGGAGAGCGCGAGCGGAGGTGAAGCACCGCGGTTCATGGAAACAAAACCTTCGTCTGCAGCCCCAGCCTCGCCAAAGCGCCGGTGCACGCAGGGCTCCTGCAGAGACCAAAAGCTCTCTCGAGCAGGCGGGTGGTGACTGGGGGAGGCAACCAACCTGGGGGCTCCAGCGACTCCCTTCGCTCCGGGGGAGCTCCTGAGCCCCAGCCGGCCTGGGAGGAAGCCGCACAGCCCGAGGCCCGGACTGCAGTGGAGGCCGCTGGCGAGGGAATGTATATTTGGAAGGGGTCAGGACCTCGGCTGGAGTCTGGCTTTTTATGGCGAGGAAGCCGACTGGGAAGGGCCTCTGGCGAGGCCTTCCTGTTGTGCCACTTTGCCCGGCAGCACCGGGCGCGGGGACTGCGCAGCTGCCCGGGGCAGGGAGGGAGGCTTTTCCCGGGGCTCACGGGCTGGGGAGGCCTGCCTGGCAGCCAGACCACCAGGACAGAGGAACGCCATGTTACTCCTTTGTCACCAACACTCGCTCTATGCCACTACCCTGCACTCCCTTACAGGACTTGGAAGCCCAGCTGGAGTGTGGGGAGTTGGGGACGCAGGGAACCCTGTCCCCCAAGGGTCCAGGACCAGTGACTCTGGTCTTCAGCCCCTGAGCTCTCAGGAATTTCTTGCACCAGACTGCTCTTGGCTGTGGGAACCAGGTTGAGACCTCTTCCCCTAAGCTCTCCCTGACATTTAGGGGGACGCTCCTGTGGCGCCCCCCTCGCCCTGGAGCTAGCCCCACAGCCCTTCTCTCGCCCTGATTCACTGCCGCTGCCAGGCCAGCCTTGTCCTCGTGAGTCCTTAGTGAGTGATAAAAATGATCTTCGGGATCAGGAGAAAGCCCCCGACCCATTCCGGTCCAACCCTGTGGTCGCTGCGCTCCTGGTGCTGGGGCTCCAGGAAGGCCCATGGAGTGAATCCTGCGTGGCAGAGAAGGCGCCCGGAGAGCCCCCCCGGCTTCAGGGCTAGGTCTCCAAAGGCTCTCCTGCGCATCATTGAGGTGGTGATTTTGTCAAGAGGAGGTTTTGGTTTTTCTTTCCTGGCAGATTTTTTTAAAAGAATCAGATCGCGGCCCCGAACATATGCTCCCCACCCTGTCCGTTTTGCGCATCTGTGTCCATTAACCGGCTTGGGCACGGCCTCTGGAACCATGACCTGCTTTTATGCTCAAGGAAATGCAGAGGCCTTAAGAGTTAATGGCGCTAAATGCGCTGGTTTTCCTGCTTTTTCCCTGGGGTTAAGTTATGGGGGGGAGGGAGTGTCTGTCTTCTCTCCCCTCCCCCATCTCTCCTTCCCTTTCCCCCAACTCTTGACCCAAGTCGTCCAGAAGCCCTTCATCAAATCTTCATCCCCTAACTTCTATATCTGCGTCTTCACCGCAGCTCCTCGCTGGAGCGCCTCTGTCCCTAAGCCCTGCCAGGGTCCCACTACCCGGGTCAATGGAGAAGCCTCACTGCCAAACCCTGGCTCCTTGCTGCTCTCAGACTAGGCTCACAGATTGTTCTCCTATGCCCACCCAAGTAGCATGAGCGCCAGCAGCCTCGACTTAGGGTAACTGAGCAGCCCACCCAGTCCCCTACCTGGGAGCGACCTGCAGGGTGGCTTTGGGGGGAGGCGACTGGGAGGAGAGCTGTCTGCAAGCCATGTGGGGACTAGCCCGCTTGGAAGGTCCGAGAAAGAAGATGCTCTTTGGGAGAAAACAGGAAGGTACGATCTGGTAAAAAGCTCTAAGGAGGCTTGCCGCTCACCCTTAGACCCCAGGCGGCCAGATTCTGCACTGGACGAAATGCCTGTCTGTCTCTGTCTCTGTCTCTCTGTCTCTATCTCTATCTCTCGGGACCCCAAGACTCAGCCTCTCCCTCTCTGGCTGGGTCCGTCTGGGGTCAGAGCTCCACCTTTATCCAAGACAGGCCCGGACCTCTATGCGAAGAAATTCCAGATCCTACTGCATCTCCTATAATACGCTCAATGTGCTGCAAATTTAAAAATCAGTGAAGGAAAAAATCAAGTAAACAACCCCCCAAAAAATAATAATGTAAACCAGAGGGTTTCTATGGAGCCAGGGTAAGATCGGAAAGGGGAACAACAAAAGGTCCAAATGAGTCTCGTGCTCTCTGCGCCTTATTTTGGTTTCCCATAGGGCGGACATGGTACATTTTGCTCAATTTTCCACTCCTAATCATGTTGAGAACGTTCGTGGGGAAGCAGCTTGCATTCTCGCGAATGGGTTTTGGAGCTGGAATTCATCTAATTCAATATTGTCCCTCTCCCAAATGGACTCGGGACCACAAGCCTCAAGCCTGGCTCCTGAGTGGCCCCAGGTCTGTCCCAGGCCACATCCGGCCCATCCCCCAGACGGCTCAGCAGAGGGTGGGTCTGCGGGCCACCTCAGAGGCTGGCAGTTGGGACATCCGCACCTAACTTCAGGGCCCCAAGTCTTTCTGTGGGGGCCTGAAAGGAAGATTGGGAAAGAAGGTGACAGACACAAAAAAGATAGTGACCCAAAGACACACCGGGAACGTCATAGTTGTGTTGGAGTCATATTCAAAAAGGGGGAGACACGATCAGGGGTTGGGATTGGGCTAGAGAAATCAGACCCATGCAAGTTCCAGCTCTGAAGACAGACCCCAAACAGCGAAAGAAGACCTTCTGCCTAGGTGAGAGTGAAAAAATGCCATCGGTAAATGCCTTATTCCGGGCAACTTTACACTGTCTTATAAATCTAAAGGGGATTTCAGAAAAGTGGAGTTTCTGAAGCCAGCATTGAGATCCCAGTGGCAAATCTCAGTGGGTTTCTCTCCCGTGGAGGTGGCTGTTTTCTGAACTGATTAGACTTCCCTGGGTTGGGAGCATGCTCCTGCGTTTGTAGCCTCCTCTCCCCCACACCCCATTTGGTGGGTGAGGACTCTCCCCGCCTCTTGGTCCCTTTCTCCTCACACCCCAAACTCTGCTCAGCTGAAGAACGGCTGCTCACTGGAATCATATTCTGTCCTGCCTGGCCGGCTTTATTACTTGGCTACCATCAATCTTGCCCCTAACACGACATTTGTTTATGACCCTTTGGGACGGGCTAATGGCTTCATGAACCAGCCGTGAAACGAGAAGAGAGGATTCAAAAAAGCAGGCCTTGAAACACCAGGCAAGACCTGGTGGTTAAGGACTCAGAGCTGGGCTCAGAGCAAAGGCGGCCCCCTCTGCGAGAACTCTAAGATGCGCGGTGGGAATAAAGGGGAACTGTCACCCCCAATCAGTTTCACTTCTGTGCCACTAACAGCCTCAGAGTACACTGGCATGGGTGCCTGAGCCTGGACGGAACCTGGTTCCCTCTTTGTCCCTCAGTCCGGCCAGGTGGCCTGGATAAGCAGACTTCAGGAACTTTGACGTTTTGTACCAGTAAGAACAAAACTAATGGCTCTCCACGTTAAAACAGGTTCACTTGATCCCCTGCCCGAAAGGAACAGGGTGCCAGAGAAAAGGTCCTAGGTCCCTTCTTCACCTATCAAAGTTAGGGGGACCCAAGGAGGCCTAGAATGTTTTCTGACTCCTGTTTCTGACCCAGCAGGAAACAGCCGAGAACTTACAGGCCACCAGTACAATCGAGCCTTATTCCTCTGCAAACATCGATTATTAATGACACAAACCTGCATGGAAGGATAAATTGTAAAATGCATGCTTGTTTGCAAGCAGCCTGCTGAAAAAGGCCTGCTAACTACATAACCCTGGAAAACAGCACGTGTTCCTACCACACGTGCAAGATGCCGAATGCAAGATTTTCTATGGCGTGTAACACGCTGGCATTTACGTGCGAATGGCATGAACTGCTAAGAAAAGAAGTGCACACCCTTTCTACATAAAGGACAAACACTTCTTATCGTCTGCTTTCTGAGAGGCCATGTTTAAAACGAGCTGGTTCGCTACCCTGGGTCATGCCTGCTGTCCCAGACGAATTTCCAAAATGTACTGCCTATTAGCTAAAATATCAAACTGTCTTTCTTAGCACGTTTCACAGAAGACTTACCCTTGCTGTTTAAAAAGTACAAAACAAACAGGCAAACCATTACTGAATAAGTCGTTCCAGGTTAAATAAGATTGGCAAGAGCTGGTTTCTCTTAAAGAGGACTTAAAACTCCGAACTCCAGTGAATTGTTGATCATAGAAAACATCACATACATGTGGTTTAAAAATCAGAATAACGGGCTGCCCTTCACTCAAACAGCTCCTGAACGATTATGAAGGCAACTTGTGCAGAAATCACTCGGTATTCTCTCTCGACGGGGAGCACACAAACGCCTTCCTAGAACATAGCATAGAAGTAAAAGCCTAATTTTCAAACAATCTCAGTGAAGACGGTGAAAATAGCTGCTTAGAAGCTTTTCTCGGCAAGTGTGCAAACACTCCTCCCGGGCTGGGGCTGCAGCGAGGAACGCCTTGAATCCAAAGAAGCCCAAACACCACACTCACAAGACGGTTCCTTATCCAGCTGAAAGAACTCAGGGTTCAACATGGAAAAGCAAAGAGACACCCCACAATCCACTGCGATCTCAGGGGGCTCCGGAAGGGCCCCTAACAAGTTCTTTTTCTTGCCTTTTCACCCAGGAACCCACTAGGGCGCAGGCCCTGTGCGCTCTCCCGGGTACGGGGCGCCAGGCAGTGGCCGCCCTCTCCCTGCGTCGGCCTGGCAGTCCCTTAGCCCACCCCTCGGAGCGGCATGGCGGGGTAGAAAGCCCGCTGAGCTCTCCAAGGCCAGGCTAGGGGGGGCCTAGGCCCCGGGGTGGCTGGGGCCGGCCCGGCTTTCGGGCTGGCCACGTCTTCAGGACTGCACAGTCGCAGCCCTAGGAACGCGGAGGGTCGCAGGCACGTGGACCCCGCACACGCCGAGCTCGCCGCGCGCGTCCTAAAGCCATGCGACTCCCCGCATGGCCACTGCCAAGTGATCTGTGGCCTGTGTAAACCGACCGCACACACCGCGCGGGGACGCAGCCCTAGGGCAAGGCCGCCTGGAGCCCGGGCGCAGGCCAGGACAGGTCCGGAGCGGCGGAGCCGGGGAGGGGGGACCGGGGGCCGGGCTGGGCTCAGGGTGGTCCTGCCATCGCGCCGCTCGGGGCCCGCGCCTGCAGGCTGCGGCCCGGCGCGGGGCGGGCTGTCACCGTGCGGAATGCCGCGACTCCTCCCGGGCGCGGTGGCCAAGGCCCCGCCGGCTCTCGTCCGGGTTCGGGGCCCCTCGTCCCCTGCACCTACACGCGCGCGCGTGCTCCCGGCCCGCACCGGAGATGAGAGCAGCGAGCCCAGCAGAGGGCCCCTCGCGCTCCTTTCTCCCAAACCACAGATTTCGGGGAAGGCGGCGGGGCGGAGGCCAGCGTGCGGGGACGCAGGAGCTTCGGACGCACACGGAAGCGGGGCTGGCGGCGGCGGGTGATCACCGCTAACGAGCTGCGGAGCGTCCCTGCCTCGCCGCGCGCAGAACCGCGTCGGGCCCCGCATCGCTCCCAAGGGCCCGGCCCCGGAGCGGCGCC
>NW_006159552.1:920284-922700 GCF_000334495.1 Tupaia belangeri chinensis
CCGCGGAGAGGCGCCCGGGAAAGCCGGGGGTCGGCCACGCGCTGCCCTTGTCATGCCCTTCTGCGAGAACGTAACCAGACAAGCCTAGAGAGCCCTACCGTCCCCTGCTGCCCGAGGTGCCCAGCCTCGGAGTGGCTCACCCCGTCCCAAGGGACAGGGCTGTGGGCCACCTGCTGCTGCGCCCTCCTAGGCCTAGACAACCGAGCTCCAGCCACCAGACCCATTGTCCGCACATCCCAGCGCCTCGCTCGGCTCCCACCAAGGCCACCAGACGTGTGAACGGATTCTTTGCCTTCTCCCCTCCCCGCCTTCGCCCCTAAAACGGTTCCCCGAGGATGCACGAGGCAGCCCCAGGGCGGAGGGCGGCGACAGCCAAACGCGATGGAAGCGCACCCGCGAGGCCAGCCCAGGCCGGCCTGACCCGAGGAGACACCGCGCCAGCGCCGCCGCGATCTTCCCCGGCTATTAGGTTACGGCTCTGGGGGAGGGGAGCGAGCGAATCAGAGGCCACGGAAAGGAGTGTTTGGCTGAAATTAGAGTGTATTTATTTGCAGCAATCCTTTAACAATGATCAAATTTTGACAACAAGCAACAGCAATGACTGCTTAAGTGTTGCCTCTGGATAGGAGCGGCAGAGAGCTGGAAACTGTATTATCTCGAAAACAAACTGAAAGGCCTTGATTGTAATCAAATCGCCATCTCCCCAAAGTCTGATTGACAGGGCAGATCGTCCTAAGATAATGAATTTATTACATTTCCTGGGTTATTTACAGAGGGGGTGGGAGGGCCAATCCAGATTGCCCCCTAGGTTTAACTGTAAATTAACAAGAAAAATTGGTTTGAAAAGAAGTCACCCTGGACTGAAATGGTCTGCTCGCCTGTCCTTCCTCTTGTTAACGCTTTAAATCTTTTTCAAAAACAATGGTTCTACAAACGTATGTTCTAAATAATTTCCCAAAGATTATCCCTTTTCAACACGCAGTATATATATATATTTTTTTTTAAAAAATCAAGACCTCTATGAAAATCAATCCTTACAATGAAGAATTGTAAACGCGGACGAGTTATATACATACATTTAGAAACTGGTTTATTTTTTTTTCCTCTTACAAAAGACTGAAATTCATAGAAAAAAATCTATTCAGCAGATGGCTCACAGGGAGGTATAATATGCACCTCAGTTTTTTTACAGGGGACGCACAGGCCAAATATCAACCTGTGTCTATCTGGAAGTTTATCTGCATCTCTGTACACCCAGGTATCAGGGAGTAAGACAGGCTGATTCGCGGACTTAAAATGTCCAAACCCTGCTCTATCAGGACTGAAAAAAGTATTTCTTTATATACCAACTCCTATTAGTTTAGAAAAATATTTTTTTTTTATGGCCACAAAGCAAGCTGACTATAGAGTACATTTTGCAGAAGAGGCTGCAGAAAAAAAAACAAAACAAAAATACAAAACCTGATCGAAAAGACTTTTAGTGAAATTTGACATGGACTAGTCAGAGGGCTGCTCTGGTTTTCAGAGATTTGGAGAATAGGGAAACTCGTGTTTTCTCTCTGAAAACTTCGAAAATCATCAAGACTATATGAAAGTATTCAGACATAGGTCTCATTCCACTGAATGGTAATTTATTAATAAACAAACAATGAATATGCTCAACAAAAAGAAAGAGGATAGAATAAGATGAATACAGTTTCCCTTTTTATAATGAGAAAGGAAAAAAAAAAAGCACAATTTAAAGTTTCAGGCAATTTAACGTCAGGGTTTTTGGAAACACTTTCCGGCGTTTGGTCCACAACATCCAACTACAAATTAAAAATAAATTACTATGTTGCAATTTACATTTTAAAACAAGTCCATGAATAAAAAGAAAGCGATTTTCATATATGGGGATGTTCCCCCTCCTTTCAAAAACATAGGATAAAATAATATCTTACAGGTAAGAGGCGAGGAAAAAGCAGGAAAAGGGAGGAGGAGGGAGGCGGATGCGACTCTCTGAAAGGCAAGAAACTTACGTGTTATCTGGAGTAACACTGTCCTTTAATAAATCATGATTTTGCTGTCTCTGTACAAAATAGTTTACGCTTTTGATTACTTAGATAAGGCAATCTGGAGGTGGCTCTGAATTAATCTTTAAAGAAAATAGTTTCCTTGGTGCTGGTGAGCTGAATTTTCGCTGGTGTGCTGAGTGTTTCTCGAGTTTTTTAATCGGATTTTTTTGTTTGTTATTTTAGTTTCGATTTTGCACGGTTGGGTTCTTTGGGCTGTTCCTGTTTTAGGGTTCGGTTCAGTTCGGCTCTCAGGGTGGCATGTCAAAACTTGCTACAGTCATAGACGAAAGCCCCGGACGTGCGGTAGAGGGACTGGCTGGAAGGGAAGGCCATCTGACAGCTACTGTTCCCGTTAACGGGGG
>NW_006159552.1:922814-923103 GCF_000334495.1 Tupaia belangeri chinensis
AAGTGGCCCAGGTCGCCTCCCGCCTGGTTCAGGTACCACGAAGTGAGCCGGCCTTGGTGGGCAGCAGGGTGGTGGCCGGCCTCCTGGCCGCCCCCGCCACCGTGACTCAGAGAAGACGAGCTGCTGCTGGTGACCGGAGGCAGAGAGTAGTCGGGCAGGGGGAGGGTGGCCGGGGGGGGGCCGGGCCTCCTGGCCGCCCCCGCCACCGTGACTCAGAGAAGACGAGCTGCTGCTGGTGACCGGAGGCAGAGAGTAGTCGGGCAGGGGGTCGTCCACGCCGGAGCCGCCC
>NW_006159552.1:924382-924825 GCF_000334495.1 Tupaia belangeri chinensis
TTGGGTTCCTCGGACGCCTCCGGCCACCTCGGGGCCCGCGCCGGCCGCGCAGAAGGATCGCTGCAAGGGGAAGGGCCGGACGAGGACGCGGCGGATCGCCTTGGAGGAACTCGCGGAGCAACTTCCAGGAGCACACCGGGGGGAAAAAAAAGCCCAAAGTGAAAAACAAGAAGGCGCCCTTCTCGCCACACTGCCTGCGCCTTCCAGGAGACTGGCCCGGGCTGCTGGCGAAGGCGGCCAAATAACCAGGGGCGGGGGGGCCGCGCGCCGGCCGCCTTCCCGGGCCCCACCTCACCTTTTTTCAGCCTCTCGTGTCCTTAGGCTGCGGCTGCGGCGTGTAGGGCCCGTAGGCGCGCGCCATGCCGCCCGGGTACTGCTCGGCGTGCGCCGGGTGCGAGTACACGCTCATCGGGGCCGGCATGGCGGTGTAGCCGCCCCCGGCC
>NW_006159552.1:925799-930035 GCF_000334495.1 Tupaia belangeri chinensis
CGGGGTTTCCCGGGCCTCTCCTTCTCTCCGCCTACCCCTCACCTTTCCTCCCCCCCCCACCTCTTTCTCCCCACCCCTCCGGTCCCGAGAGCCAATCTCACTCAGTTCGCGGATGTCCCCAGCTTCCCCCCAACCTGGAGGGCCTCCTGTCCTAACTCGGTTACAGAGAGCTCAGTGACAGCCGTGGGGAAGAAGGTGCTGTCTCCCCACCTCGTCTGCCTGGTGGCTGGGGACCAGTCCCCAGTTAAAATATTCGAGGGGGATACGGAGTCCTGCTGGAAGCTTCGGATAGCCTTTTGCCGGGTTAGGCACGGAGGGCCACCCTGCTCCTTGGTTCCCCAAAACCCTGGCCCGCAGAGGGTGCGGGCGGCGCCGGGGTTCGTGAGCCCAGCTGCTTCTCCGGGCTCCCGCACTAACCACCGGAGGGGCTCTGCCCGCTCGCTTCTCACCGCCCCCTCTAATCTGGACCAGCAATTTTCAGCTCAGAGGAGGGGTCAGGCTGTGGGCTCTGTGACATTAGCAGGTGTGATGACAAGAAGCAATAAATACGTCCAAGAGCTTAACGCATCCCCCAGGCCAGCCTCCCTTTCCACGTGCTCCAGGCTCGGGCAGAGATAGCCAAAGGGTTCAGGGGAATGTTCAGAATCGCACCTGCAAGTGGTTCTAGGATTCTGGGAGCGGTATACACAAAAGGACTCCCCTCGGCCTGAGTAATACGACCGAGATTCATGATCTCCAGGCTGGAATGGGTTGGGAAAAAGAGAAATGAGAGGCAAGAAGTGGAAGGAGAGAAGCCGTGGGCCTCCCCTGCCCTCCGCGCGGTTCTGCGTTGCAGCAACCGGAGCAAAGACCCTCTCTGAGACCCAACACTAGGTCCTGCGAAGTGGCGACTTTGGAAGGCTGCGAAGTGTGCGTGACGCATTTAACACCTCTGCTCACCAGATTTCAGGTCATCTCTCATTTCAAGGACGTGTCGGGAGCCCCTTTTGGCTTCTCGGTTGGAATCCTGGCTTCCTCACTTCGGCTCGAAAATTCGAATTGCAGCTCCTGGTGGTCGTTGTCAAGGCATGCTGACTTGTGTGGCCAGCACAGTTTCGTGTCATTTGAACATTCAAAATAAACTATTTTCATTTCAGAGTGGACATACACCTCGAAGAGGACATGACCTTCGACTTGGAGAATTACTGTTTTGGGGGGCCAGGGGATTAGTGGGCAGGTCTGAATCCCGTTCCGGCTGCTTTCCGACCTATCTGCTTGGGCTGCATGAGGCTCCGTTTCTAAGTTGTGAGCAAGGCCAGTTTGGGTGGGTTGGGGGAAACACCACCGTTTCCAGCAGGAGCCTCAGTACTCAGAGGATTGTGAAGACACTGGGGTGAGGTGCGAGTTGGGGGTGACATCCCATAAAATATGAATTGGAGTTCAGCCTCCAGCCCAGCACTGTGACAGTCTCAATCCCTTTGGCCGAGGCTTCAAGCATGGTTTCAGCCTGGAGGACAATTAAGTGGTCTCATGACCGTTTGGTGAATTTGGTCTTTAAACTGCCTTTGCACTGCTAAGGGCTGGGGAGCTGAACACAGGGATCAGGCTCTAGTTGGTTTTGTAAATGCAGGAATCACCAGTGGGCCCCGGGTTTTGAAACCGTCATTTGTGCTCTGGGGTCTCCCCCCACCAAGTCCACAGATCCCTGGTCTCCCCGCGCCCCCCCCCCGCCCCCTCCATGGGCCTAGAGCTGTATAAACAGCTTGTTAAGTAAATTGGAAATCGGACAGCCCGGGAGTTCTCAGCTCTCGGGCTTTGGGTATAAAAGTTGCGTTGTGAAATTATTATCTGGCATGTGAAAAAAAAATGGAGGGGGTGCAGTTTTATAAAGATCAACTTTCCACCGCTTTAGGTCCGGTTATTTGCCAGGAAAAGATATTTGCATTTGTGTTTTCTAAGCTTTCTCAGAAACAAAACTCCTGTAAACGGCTTTGATTGTATTTCAAGCAGCTCGATTTATTTTATTATTGTCGTCTGGTGTTACTTGACCATTAATACACGGGCATGAAGGATTTGGGGGAGCAGGTTAACGTGTTCATTTTCAGATTCAAATTTTGACACCCGGGCCTGCTGCTAACCCACGGGATAGTGCAATCGTTTTTCTCCCCCATGCCTTTCGATTCCATTGTCAGAGATGTCTCTGCATAAAAAAGTTGCTTTTTCCTGGACACCTCACGTACTTACAGCCTGAAGGCCCCGCAGGCGACAGCGGTAATGGATGTTTGGTAAAACTGTCGCTGGGTTCGCACCCCGCCCCTCATTCCCTCGGTGACCCGCCAGGAGGGGTTACAATTCCAGGGGCCCCGTGGAAGGGTTCTCAGCGCCAAGGAGGGGTGTGACGTCACAGCCAAGTTTAAAACAGGGCCTCCAAAGCCTACCTTAAGAAAAGCACCAGGAAGGGGGATGTGGCGAGCACTCCAGGAAATGCCCGGATTGGGGACGTGGTGACACCGCAGGAATGTGGGGTGGGAGGGAGGGTGCGCTAACACGGGTCACCAGGAGCCAAAAGAAGCTTTCTTTTTCTTTTTCTTTTTCAAATAAAATAGATGGGGAGTCGGAGTGGGGGTGAGAGCCACCGAGTCCAGGAAGTCACTGTGGAAGGGCATGGGTCCAGCCCACCCTCCGCAGACTATACAGTCAGGGATCCATGGGGCGCTTTCAGCGACCCCCTGAGACCAGGCCAGCCAAATTGGCCCAGGGGACACTCCAGAGCGGCTCTCCGCAGCTCTCCCGCGTCTCCACTCCCTCTGGGGTCAGCCCTGCATGCAGAACCTTCGGGGAGCTAGGACACCCTGGTGCAGGCTCTGGGTGCCGGTCTACCCCAGAATCTTCGAGATACGGGAAATGCAGGCGTAGAAGAGGAGGGAAGTGGCTTCTCCTATTCCAAACGGGGCAGCAACTCCTGGGAGCTCCATGTGCCCAGGAAGGGGGAGGGCGGCACCTCCGCAGCCCTCGCAGCAGCTCCCCCTTTCTCTGCAGGGGGCGAAGTGGGAGATTAAGGCAAATTATCCCGACGTGCGACCAGGAAAGCCTCCCACTAGGTTGCCATCCGAAACCTCGGCAGCCAGGTCCTTTTGGGGGTGACTCTGCACTGATTAGACCATTGTCTCAGTTCTGCGTTTGTCCTCGTTTGCGTAGACCAGAAGCTCTTGGGTAGGGGGGCAAATCCTGGTGTTAAAACTCGCGATTCGTTATCCAACCATCAGGCCAGCGGGTAGCGTTTGTCCTCTGCAACTTTTCAGCGGAGAAGGGAGGCGAAGACCCAACGCCCGAGTGGTCCCAACTCCGGACAGATCAACTCTTCCTTCGCTCTGGGAGGGAAAGTGGGAGCAGGGGGTTCAGTTCCTTCCATAGAAGAAAAAGAATTCCTGCAATAAACGAAAAGGGGCGTTAGTTTTTCGATGATTTCAAAGACATCGTGTTGCATACTGCCCGTCTATGAGATGGAATTAATCGGAGAGTTGCCCTCCCAGGGGTGGCCCTACACCGGAAGTTGGCATGAAGGCATGGTCTAAGGTCATGCCCGGAGACCCCAAGACACACTGGCCTCCTCCCTGCGCGGGGGAGAGAGCCCGCTAACGCCTGCGCTCCTTACCACCGCGTTTCGGCCCACCTGTCCCCTCTGCAGAAGCGCCCCAGCCTCTGAGAGCATCTCGGGGAGCTCAAAGCCCAGGAGGGGGGGGGACGCCAGAAGGGACCACGGGCACGCAGGAAATGAAATGTTAACTTTGATGCCTGGAGACAAAGACTCAAGGCTTCTTGGTACAGCAGGCAGAGGTAGATGGAGATTTGAATTGCCATTTTTTAATCAAAAATCTGGAATGAGAATACAATTAGTAGGGAGTGGGTGGGCCAAAAGGACGAGGGGTGTGTATGTGTGTGTTTGCGCGCGCGTGCGTGCACGTGCCTCGTCGGTTTCTCCCCATCCAGGTCTCCCGCAGACCCGCATTTCAGGGCCTGGAAGGGCAGAAGTCCTGCGACCTCCCAACCTGGGCTCTCCCGGTAGGCAAGAGCCAGTGGGTCCCTGGGCCCGAGACCTGGGAACTGCTGGTGCTGGCTGCAAGGTGAAGACGCCTGCGCCAAGCTGGAGCTAGCGTGGAAAGCGCGCGCTCCCGCACGGACGCGTCGTGGCTATGGGCAATGCAGGGGAGGCTTTAATGAGCAGGACAGACCCACGGACGGTTTCAGAACGGCAGC
>NW_006159552.1:930093-943030 GCF_000334495.1 Tupaia belangeri chinensis
GCTGGGGCAGTCTCCTGCTTCCCCCCCCCCCCCCCTCCAGGAGGACCTTGGCTGAGCCTGAGTCTCAGCATCCTCGGTCCCTTCGAATCCCAGCAGGCCTGAGTTCTGGGACATTCTTTCCGACGTCCCTTACGCTAGCCCCGACGCGGATGCATGGTTGGGCCTGCTGTGTAGAAGGAGCGGTCCTCCTCGTGCCCTGGACTTTGCGAGACGCAGTCGTGGCGCCCCGGGCTAAAGCCAGGTGTTTGCACTTCTCGGGGCAGAAAGTGAGAAGAACCAGGCACCTGGCTCAGTGCAAGAGGGGTCCCCGCAAGGCCCGAGGATCGACACCGCCGGAGGCAGCGTGTCCTCCCGTGCTCGTCTGCAGCTAGAAGCAGTGGCCGGGTGGTCCTCCAGCAACTGGCTATTCCCTACTAAAGCTAAAAAGAAAGGGAAGGGTTGGAAACCCCGAGGCCGCTTGGCAGCTTCGGGCTTGCAATCTTCAACTGGGGGCGCAAACCTCCAGCAAGTTCCTGGCCTCTGGAGCCTAGGGTTCGCCGGCCTCTCTGCGCGCTGCGCGTGCTCCGAGCGCCCCCTGCTGTCTGCGCGGTCTCCGCCGCCGCGGTCTACGCCTCCGCCACGGCCCCGGCTGCACCAAACAGCTCAGGCAGGCGGGTTGCAGCGGGAACCTCCCCAGGGAACCCTTCCCAAGGGGATCTTGGGGAGAACCACGCCAGTGGAGCGGGACCCCTTAGGGCCTGGCTCTCTGTTGACTTAGCACCCTGCAAATCTCACCTATGGGGGCGGCGGTACTAGTTCCAGCAGGGAGACCATCTCAGGCCCTCAGGAACAAATCAGAGACGGTTCTGTTTCTGGAGTCGGAGGTGACCTGGGGCTGGGGCTTTCAGTCAGTCCCGGGCTGCTGCGCATTCCTTCCAAGCGGTCTCTTTTAAAGTGATGTACACATTACAGCAAAAGCAAAGCCGCTTCATCAAATGAATTACATTCTGGGAGATGCCAAGGAATGTATTTACTGGCAGCCAGGTTTGCCAATAAAAGTTGCAAATAAAGACTGCCGGTTTCCAGGAAAATGTACTTCTGTTTTTTTAACCACTCCTTAACTACCCACAACTGAACCTCCAAAGAACCAGTTTGGAGAACAGGGCTAGCGAGTGGCGGTGAAGGTGACTGCTAGTGAGGTCTCCCCCTCCCTCCCCCAAAATGCATTTACACACCCCAAAGTCACCGTATGGAACACAGACGGTGCACACCTACCGCCCTGCCCACGGACCGGCCCGCCAGGATTTACATACACCGAGGGCTCAGACACCAGCTAAGAGCTGGCAGCTCAGCGCGGTATGCATCTGGATTAGTGCTATTTAGTTTGGAAGGAAAGATATAAGAAAAGACAAACTATGGCAAATTCCCACCGAATATTAAGTAGAAAGAAGTGAGAAGTACTTGGCTGGGTATTACTTAGTTTCTCTTCTCTTTTTGCTTTCTTCTTCTTCTTCTTCTTCTTCTTTTTTTTTTTTTTTTTTTGACAATAGTTAACTTCAGGTTAACCATAAATTAAATTAACAGACAAATTCAGAATTTACTCCTGCCCCCCCCTTCCCTGCTTGGCTTCAGGCCACAAAGACCTCAGTTTGAATTAGAAAGTCTTTTCACTCATGAAATGGGACAGCCCTTCCTCCTCCAAAGCTGGTTTTGGACAGTGTGCATACTAAGGAGAGGTGAATTGGTTTGGGATGCCCTTGTTTCCAATTTTAAAGTACAGACACTGACAATCACCAGGACAAGGACAGACACGATGCATGGAACCCATATGCTGTTATTCTGCGGAGTGTTCTAATAATCCTTTCACTGAATCCTCACAAGGACTCCGGTCTACACCGTAGACTCTGTCTACACTGCATACATGAGAGCAAAAAGCATCGAAAGAATAAATAATTTTCCCAAGGCTACCTAACTGTTACAGTTCTCTCTCGCTGTTTCTTCCTGGAGCTAAGATGCCCTTTATGATAAAATGCATCATTTACTGTGTCAGTAAGAGAGGAAAATATTGGGCCTGGCAGGTGGCGTGGTGGTTGAGGATGCTGGACTCCCACATGGCTGACCATGGTTCAAGTCCTGGACCTGGCACCTTGCTTTCTCACTTTCCCTTTCTCTCTCTCTGTCTTGCTTTCACTCTGTCCCTTTCTGATCAAATTTTTAAAAAATGAATAAATAAATACAGTTAAAAAGAAATCATTCTTTAAAAAAAAAGAGAAGAAAATATTACATGATTAAATATCCTTAGTGGGAAGTCTTAGCTGTATTTCAGATGTTAACATGTAAAAATAAACGTGCATTTCCAATCAAGGATATATTTACTAATACAGTTAATCAAATACGTAGAGGTCTTCCCTGTGTTTGGCAGTGTTCTAACCATTATTTTAGGAAATAAAACAGAATGCCCACATGGCTGACCATGGTTCAAGTCCTGGACCTGGCAGCTTGCTTTCTCACTTTCCCTTTCTCTCTCTCTGTCTTGCTTTCACTCTGTCCCTTTCTGATCAAATTTTTAAAAAATGAATAAATAAATACAGTTAAAAAGAAATCATTCTTTAAAAAAAAAGAGAAGAAAATATTACATGATTAAATATCCTTAGTGGGAAGTCTTAGCTGTATTTCAGATGTTAACATGTAAAAATAAACGTGCATTTCCAATCAAGGATATATTTACTAATACAGTTAATCAAATACGTAGAGGTCTTCCCTGTGTTTGGCAGTGTTCTAACCATTATTTTAGGAAATAAAACAGAATGCCCCTCGCTGGAAAAGGTAAAACTAATTAACTACGGGGAGAATGTTTATCTGCATCGATGTTTGAATCTTCTGGGCCAGTTTAACAGTTTGCACACTTACAAATGATCCAGAGAAGCTCACCGTAGTGAGTGGAATATGGTGTAAGTAATTGCACAGAAAAATGTCATATAAACCCGGGCATGAACACTCTAAATAAACAGGAAAAAGTCCTGTTGGCTGACAAATTTTTCTCTCTTTTGGGTGCTACCTGATGCCTCCTTTCCTGGTTCCCCTGGTGGTTTTGTTTTGTTTTGTTTTTTAAATATTATTTTTTGAACTTTATTTATTGACTATTATTTTCCAGTTTGATCAGAGAGAGACAGAGAAAGAGAGAGAAGGAAAGTGAGAAAGGAAGCCACCAGGTCCAGGACTTGAACTGCGGTCGGCCATGTGGGAGTCCAGCACCTTTACTACCATGCCACCTGCCAGCCCCTGTTTTGTTTTTTTAAGAGAGATTTTTCCTATACGGTCAGTGTGCTTGCTTGCCAGAGAGAGAGAGACAGAGAGACAGAGAGACAGAAAATGAGAAATCACCCCCCCCCCCGGAGGTGATGGCCACACCGCAATCCCTTCTCTTCCATTCTCCTCTTGGGATCTTGGGCACCTATGCACATGTGCCCAGTGTGTTTTGAGCTACCGGGTCAGGGAATTGAACTGCAGTCGACCAGGTGGGAGTCCAGCCATGTATTCCCCTCTGTTTAATCTCCCTAAGGAAGAGTCTTCAGGAAACATAGTGAATGAAGACTAGATTGTTTTTTCTGCCTCCTCCATGGAGGCCCTACCTTAACACTCAGCTCCAGCCCTGGCTTTCAGGGCAACCGACAAGACCTTGCTGGCCAGGAAAGCATAGGGCCATGGGGAGACAGAGATTGGGCAAAGGAGGCTGGGGGCATAAGGGGGCAGAGGAGGGTGAACTTCAAACTATGGCTCACCTCCAGGGCCTGGGGCAGGAACTGCTCAGAAATGAAGCTCTTGGAATCCCAGAAGACCCTGAAGCGCTCAGAATCAAACCAGCCAGAGATGGGGCAGGGCTTCCTTCCACCCAGGAACTGCCCTTTCTGGTTTTGCTTCCGCCCAGCGCGGGATGGGGGTCCTGGGTCTCAACTCCCACCTGGGGCCTAGAGGCAGCAAGGGCTTTAGGCTAGTGGGCCTGCCCTGCCAGGGTACGTGCAGCAGCAGGGAACAGGAGAGAGGGGGTAGAGGGGTGGAGGGAGGATGAGCACTGGGCAGTAAGACCTTTCTCCCTTTCCAGGAATCCTTTCCTGCCCAAGCCAGGTTTGGTCTGGGCCTGGAACAGCGGTTCAAAGGCTCACAGTGGGGAAAAGAGGTAGGGCACCCAAGCGCGCAGAGCCAGAGGGGACCCTAAGACTTCTGTGAGGCCTAGGACCCGGCCCACCGCCTGTCTGGAGATGCTTGGCCACCAAGGGGTGCGCAGGGCAGCCAGGGACCAGGATGGCGTCGGTCGGGGACAGCCACCGTGGTGACCAAGGGGCCCCTCCGTGCAGCGGCTCACAGTGGGGAAAAGAGGTAGGGCACCCAAGCGCGCAGAGCCAGAGGGGACCCTAAGACTTCTGTGAGGCCTAGGACCCGGCCCACCGCCTGTCTGGAGATGCTTGGCCACCAAGGGGTGCGCAGGGCAGCCAGGGACCAGGATGGCGTCGGTCGGGGACAGCCACCGTGGTGACCAAGGGGCCCCTCCGTGCAGCGCCTTGCAGGGAGCAGCCAGCGAGTCCCAGGGCGGCGCGGGCTGGGAGCCCCTCAGGCCAGACTCCCCAGGGAGCGCCCCAACCCCGCCGGCCGCGGCGACAGTCTGGTGTTGTGGCTGCTTCTCTTCCAGACCAGCCAGTTGGGGCGTCTGGTCTACCTTTGTCTTTCGCCGGCGCGCGCAGAGGAAGGTTCTTGCAGAGGCCGCGAGGTGCGCACAGGCGCGCACGGGACCCTGCAGCCCGGCCTGTGTTTAGTCTACCTCGCTGACGTCCTTCCTGAGCAGATGGGAAGAGGAAGCGATTCTCTGAGCCGCTTTTGCCTTCCCGGTACCCGGGCCATCCATCATTTTCTCACCTACCGACCCAGGACAGCCAAGCCCACGCTGGCTGCACGGCAGCAAATCCG
Organism: Tupaia belangeri chinensis; assembly: GCF_000334495.1. Lineage (NCBI taxonomy): Eukaryota > Metazoa > Chordata > Mammalia > Scandentia > Tupaiidae > Tupaia > Tupaia belangeri. Next base: position 935,035 of record NW_006159552.1, read on the forward strand.
GGCTAGGTCAGGGACCAGCCGCCACCACCCAACCGGGGCGCGCTTTCCCTCTCCCTTATACCCAGAGGTCCACCCTATTATCAGGCACCAGCTTAGATACGGTTCAATTCCTCTTTTATAAGGTGCCAGGATCGTCTGCCAGACCTTCTGCTTTTCTGTGTGAGAGTGTGCGTTCAGATCCTAGTGAGTTTTTCAGATCCTAGTGAGTTTTTCTAGTTATCTGGCCGTTCCAATAAACAGCATCTGTCCACACCCGGGGACCTGGAGGGAGAGGACCGCGTGCTGCCCAAGCGCGGTGTACGTACACTCGCTTCTCGCCAAGAAAGAGTTGCTAAAATGTGCTGATCTGGGAACCAGATCAAGCCAGTCAGCAAGGATTTCGTGTGTGGCAATGTCGCAGAGGATCCGGTACCATCTTAAGAAACACACCATAGTGGTTCTCATTGTTTGCCTTTATGAGTATTCGCTATCAGCGATTTCTTAGGCGTATTTGTTTTAGTAAGGAACCGGGCCAAAGGCAGGCAGACGTGTCGCTGGGAAAATATTTTGGCAAGAGCGGGGCAGGGGTTTTTACATAATAGGAAAACAACTGGGGCTCCACCCTCCCCACTTCAAGGCAAACACATCCACGGATTTTCTTTAATATCAGTCACGTTGTCTCCCGTCTGCTGGAAGGAGGTGCGTTTTCTAATAAACATCGCTGTCCTGGACTGTTTTTTCTGGATCGGGTTCAGATTCACCTTGGGTCCACGCTTTCTCCATTTCAGGTCCTCTTTGGCAATTTTAAGCAAGAAGGCAATGCATGGTGTTCCCGTCTGCTTTTCAGAGATGGTCGAAGAAACAATCTCTCTCATTTCTCCTTCGTTTGGAACGTGTTGAATTTCCCTTCATTTTCCGTGGAGCACAACACACACGTTTTCCTCACTCTTTTTTTTTTTCTTCTTCTTCTCCCCGATTTGTACACCAGCTCTCCTTCTAATAAACATCGCTGTCCTGGACTGTTTTTTCTGGATCGGGTTCAGATTCACCTTGGGTCCACGCTTTCTCCATTTCAGGTCCTCTTTGGCAATTTTAAGCAAGAAGGCAATGCATGGTGTTCCCGTCTGCTTTTCAGAGATGGTCGAAGAAACAATCTCTCTCATTTCTCCTTCGTTTGGAACGTGTTGAATTTCCCTTCATTTTCCGTGGAGCACAACACACACGTTTTCCTCACTCTTTTTTTTTTCTTCTTCTTCTCCCCGATTTGTACACCAGCTCTCCTGACGATATCTATGTAGCTCTGCAGGTTTCCAGAAGATTCAATGATCACACGGTGTGAACCGTCTACTGGAAATCTCACAAAAAAGGAGAGTTGAATATTTTTTCCTGACTGTGCCAGACTTTTTTCCAAACAGGTATTTAGAACCTAAAAAAGTGTCCCCAAGCAGATTCGAGTGCTAGAAATACACATCAAAAGGCCGGATTCAAAGTTCTTGGCAATGTCCCTTTAAAAACACAATTTCTCTGATACGGCCAGACCCGCTTTTCCAATATGAGCAGAACTTTCAGTTTTATCCACGAGACAAACAAACACTGTAAATGTCCACATTTGGTGGAAAAAGAAAATGATGGATGAAGAATGGATTCTTTCTCTTAGGACAAGAGTATGGAATTTTGAATAGTGTAATGTATGTCATGACGGATTTGATTTCTTCTCCTCCACTCTGCCCCATTTCTGCTTAGCTAATATTCACTGAATGATTTCAAAGTCAGGTGGATGTGGAAGGAAGACGGGGTGGGGGGAGGAGTAGAGGTCGAATCAGAAAAGAGATCGAACCGAGGTCTACAATTTTGCCAAAAAGCAGGAGAGCGCTTATATGGATACTTTTTTTAAAAAAAACATAATGACTGTGGTTATTAATCTTCTATGCTGAAGGGCTTATGAAGCAAAGCGTCTGACGGAGACAACACAGGAAAGTCCCCCCCAAACCGGTGAATCCTTCTGAAATCCACGCCCCCCACCCCATAAGTGGGTGTCCCTAGGGCTCAGCACACAGTGACAACACATGGTCCCTCTTTTTGCAGGCTGGGCTTTATTTGCCTTGCAGGACAAGGTGTAGGATAATTATTATTCCTGTAGGCTCTTCTGTTTTTTATTTGAAAAAGACACAGTTCCCTCTGACACTTAGTGCAAATTGCTTTTATATAATACATTTTCCTTCGTTACAGATGCTGTCCCCTGGAGGGCAGAGTGGCTCCCAGAGGAGGCCCTCGAAGGAAGCCAGGGAACTCGCCCCTTTCCCAGGGCCGCTCTCTTTAGTGGGGTCCAGCAGGACCTGCGCCAAGGCTGGGCTGAACCAGTGGGCTCTGGGGGTCCAGCAGTGGAGTGGGAGTGCTGGGCAGTCCCCCCTGCCAAGTCACGGCCTCCTCCTCCCCTTCAGTGGAGCACGGAGTCTCCCAGGGGTAGCAGATCGCTCCAGCCAGCGGCACCACCACCGCATCAGGCAGGCATGCAGCAGATGAACCCCGGACAGAAAGGGGGTTTGTCCCAACATGCGGGAAACTTCTGGGGACCTTCTCATGCAGCTTAAGGGGGGGGCACTGCAGGAAGCTTCCTGGGAGGAGAACCTGGCGGCTGGCCGGCCATCTCCTGCAGGAGACAGGAACCAGGTGCTCAAAACCAGAGCCGGCAGACAAGGGTCACTCTGGCTAGAGGAAGCACCCAGGACAGGTGCAAGGCGCTCTCTCAGCACTCGGACTCAGTGGGCTCCCTTGGCAGGCTTCTTTCTCGGGGTGAGTGTGGGTGTTTTTCAGGAATATTTTCCATCTCTTTGAGAAGCTCTGCGTGTGCCTGCTCCAATTTCTGCCACATTCAGTATATGCCATGAAAGGCCATTTTTCTTTTTGAAGCAGGTCCAAAATAATACACATGATGAAGTGCAGGCAGGATGTGGGAAAAAAAAAAAACCCAAAAACTATTTCTCCCAATTATTTCAATGGAGCAATGGTCGGGCTTCTCTAAGCAAAAGTTGACAGAGAAATGAAACCTTCCCCCTGTTAAAGTGGAGGCCATATCGGCAGAGGAGGCGGTGGGGGGCTGCAATGCTGCCTCTGCCACAGCATTAGGCCAAGCGCCGCAAGGCAGGGCTGCCAGGCAGTCACAGAGTCGGTCCCGGGGTGTTGCTGCACCCAGGTTCCCTTATTCCGAAGGAGACAGTAATATCTGTCTCTTGCTTAAAAGTTAAAAGAAGGATTTTTGTAGGAGATGATCTCCATGGAGAACCTTTGGAATGTCTTTGAAAAATGAAACTGTGTAAATACAGGAAATTTAAAAAGAGGATTATAAATAGTAAATGAAAAGACCACAGGAGTACTCCGAAGTCCAGTTAACTGGAGTTGGAGTTTAATGGCCACGGGGCACCCTGACAAATCCTGGCAGGAGTTGTGAGTTGGGGTGTGATTTTGCTGAGGAAGGGAGGGAAGAGGCTAAGAGCCTGGTGAGACGGGGAAGGAGGGAGAGGGCACGCTCTCAGCACCTGTCTGCCGCATGGTGAGTAGTGGTTTGTCTCTAAATCACCTCACTGAGCTTTAGAAGAAATAGCAGTGAGCACCTAAGAAAGGGAACTGCGAAGTCTGGGGAAATAGCCCTTCTTATGGTGCAATAGATACTTAGATTTGGAAAGATAAAATCATGAAGCTTGGTGTTAAATACAAGTAGGGTTTTTTTTTTCTTTTTTGGGAGAGGTTTTTGCTATAGGGTGCAAGCACTCGCCAGACAGAGAGAGACAAAGAGACAGAAAGCGAGAAGCCACCCCTCCCAGGAAGGATGGCCACTCTGCAATCCCTTCTCCTCTATTCTCCTCTAGGGATCTTGGGCACACACACACACACACACACACACACACGCACCTGGCATGAGTTTAAGCCACCAGGACCACAGTCGACTACGTGGGAGTCCAGCGACATAGCCATTACGCTAACTGCTGGTCCCCAAATAGTTTTTTTTTTTAAAGAATTATTTATTTAATCATATTTGCCATTGTTTTTATTATTTTTAATTTGACAAGGGAGAGAGAGGAAGTGAGAAAGTAAGGCACCAGGTTTGGGATTTGAACCGCAGTCCACCATGTGGGAGTCCAGCGCCTTAACCACCATGCCACCTGGCAGCCCCTCACAAATAGGGCTTTCAAAAGTAAAATATTTAAAGCAAACTAGATGCCCATTAATAAAGACATCCATGTAGTGGGACCACAAAAAAGTCACAGTGAAGATTTGCCCAGTCTGAACTGGTGAGCAAGACGTCTTCCAGACTGTAGAAAATGTAAAATGAAAATGATCTTTAGGGCATGAAATGGTGCTTTCTTCCATCTAAACATTTTTTTTTCCCAAAGGAATCATGTATTTATTCAATTCCATCATATTAGTATTATTATTTTTCAGTTGACCAGAGAGAGACAGAGAGAAAGAGAGAGAAAGGGAAAGCAAGAAAGCAAGCCACCAGATCCAGGACTCGAACTACGGTGACTCACGTGGGAATCCAGCACCATGAACCACCATGCCACCTGCCAGCCCCTGTCTAAACATTTCTTTAATGCCTGATGGTGTAGGTTTTTGGAGAAACATTTGCAGTTTGAGAGCACAGCCAGAGAAACCTCTCTCTGAACCAGGGCCAGACAGGCTGAGGTGTGGGAAGAGTTGGGGACAGAGGTGTAAATACCCTGAAGTAATTTGGTCAGAGGAAGAGATAAACAAGGGACCTCCAGCCCCTGAGGAGGCCGAGAGGGAACTCCTCAGCCACTCGGAAACCCTGGGCATTGGGTTTCAGGCAAAGCCCTTTATCTCCCCTCTGCCCTGATGGTATCGCTCCTTTAAAATGGTAAATCGTTTATATAACATTTGCTGATTCACTAAATGAAGGTGCTGAGAATTAAGCTGAGGAGAGAGTGGGGAAGGGGATGGGGGTGGGGGTGGTTCCAAGCTTCAGGGGGTATTGATTTCCGGGCATTTTTGCATGAATCTTATCTCTCTGGCTTGTCAGGTGGGAAGTGTGGAGGCAGCTGAAGGGGTGAGGATTGAAGCTGGGGAGGAGGGGGAGCTGCAGGGGCCTGGCAGATTGCTGTGGGCTGTTCTTCTAGTTTTCTTAGGGGTGTGTGTGTGTGTGTGTGTGTGTGTGCTTGTGGCTCCTGAGGGCAAATGGCTCTGGTTGCTCCAGTAAGAGAACAATATTCATGGGGCTTGTCTCTGAGCAAACAGACTCCCGGAGCTTCACTCTGAGCATTATTACCAGACAGTAAGAGCCCAAGTCCCTACAAGTTGCCAGTCTCAAACAGAAGGGAGTTCTTAGGATAAGAAAGGGTGAGAAGACTCCAGACTCTTTGTTCAACAACAACTAGGATGTACAGCTCTTTAGCACTTATGAAATCATTTTTAAAAAATACAGATTGAGATCAGTGGTGTTTTATTTGCGGTTACAATGAAAAGGTCCAGTCCAGGGGACCAGCAGGTGGTGTGGTGGTTAAGGCGCTGGACACTCCCACATGGCTGACCATGGTTCGAGTCCTGGACCTGGTGGCTTGCTTTCTCACTTTCCTTCTCTCTCTCTCTCTGTGTATGTATGTCTCTGGTCAAATTAAAATAAAATAAAATGAATGAGTGAATAAAAGTAAATAAATAATTCTTAAAGAAATAAAAAAAGAGGTCCAGTCCATGGTTTGAACCGACTTCAGGCAAATTTAGTCGTGGAAGGTTTTGACAGCATTGCATTCTCTTGTAATGCTCAATGCCCCCGGTTTTGAAGCTGGAACCAGTGGTTTTAATTATTTCCCAACTTCATAACACTGGCTTAACAGGAGTTATTTCTGACCCTCCCCCCCCACCCCCCTGCCTTTTTGTTTTTATTTATTTTTTTTTCCCCGCTCGCCAGGAATCCAGGTTTTAAGGTGCCAGTCTGCACGGACTGAGATGGAGCTCTGGCGCCATCTTGTGGCAGTAAATGAGAAGCCATCTCGTAGCCTCTGAAAAGGAGAGCCCTTTTCACGCCTGCAAGGTGAAATGTTCCAGGTAAAGCCCTTGCCCTTTATGAATATCGATTTGCAAACCAAAAGCCTTTCAGTGGAATTTTGAGTGGTGATATACTGCACAGGCTTTACTGCTAGGTTCTTAAAATTCCAGTTCATGAGAGAGAGAGAGAGAGAGAGAGAGCTGATTGTCATGAATTAGGGTCAGCTTGGGTGGGTCTGTTTCCCAGGCAACAAAACCCTAGGGAAATTTGGGTTCACCTGCTTTGCACTCTGGCATTCCCCATTTCTAAATCTAAAGGCACCCATGAGAGGCTTGGAAAGGTTTAAAATATGTTAAATCTGAGGATGGTGCCTCAGAAAGGTGAGTTCTCAGAATCTCCTAAGCTAACTTTTTTTTTTTTTTGAGGTTTTTGCTACAGGGCGTGTGCACTTGCCAGCCAGCCAGAGAGAGACAGAGAGACAGAAAGTGAGAAATCACCCCCCAGGGGGGATGGCCACGCCGCAATCCCTTCTCCTCCATTCTCCTCTCAGGATCTTGGGCACGCACGCACACGCGCCCGGCGTGAGTTTCAAGCCACCGGGTCCGGGACTTGAAATGCGGTCGATTACGTGGGAGTCCAGCGACATAGCCATTATGCTAACTACTGGTCCCATAAGCTAACTTTTTTTTTAAGAGAGAAATTTGGGGGGGACCAGCAGTGAGTGTAATGGCTATGTCACTGGACTTCCACGTTGTCGACCGCAGTTCATGTCCCGGACCCGGTGGCTTGAAACTCACGCCGGGCGCGTGTGCGTGCGTGCCCAAGATCCTGAGAGGAGAATGGAGGAGAAGGGATTGCGGCATGGCCATCCCCCCTGGGGGGTGATTTCTCGCTTTCTGTCTCTCTGTCTTTCTGGCTAGCACACGCGCCCTATAGCAAAAACCTCTCCAAAAAAAGAAAAAAAAAGAGAAATTTTTGCTATAAGGAAAAAAAGAGAAATTTTTGCTATAAGGAATGTGCGCTTGCTGGAGAGACAGAGAGAGATAGAGAGACAGAAAGTGAGAAATCACCTCCCAGGAGGGATGGCCACACTGCAATCCCTTCTCCTGCACTCTCCTATTGGGATTCTGGGCATGCATGTACAAGGACCTGGTGTGAGTTTTAAGCTGCGAGGTCCAGGACTCAAACCGCAGTTGACTACGTGGGAGCCCAGTGATATAACCATTATGCCATCTGCTGGTCCCTCCCAGTCTTTTTTAAAGAATTATTTTATTTAACTTTATTGATTTATTTTAATTTAACCAGAGAGGGACGGGGCAGAGGGGAGAGGAAGCGAGAAAGCAAGCCCCCCGGTCTGGGACTAGAACTGCGGTGGACCACGTGGGACTCCAGCGACTTTAACCACTACGCCACCTACTGGCCTGCCTCCTAAACTGATTTCGAACACCGTTGGCCCTCCTTAAAGAAGGCCTCTAGACCAAGCTGTGCCATATTTTTTAAAAACTAATTATTTTATTGAACTTGATTTAATTAATTTATTTTAATTTGACCAGAGAGGGACAGAGAGAGGGGAGAGAAACAGAGAGAGGGAAAGTGAGAAAGGAAGCTGCTGGACCCAAGACTCGAACCGCAATCAGCCATGTGGGAGTCCAGTGCTCTTACCCACCACACCACCTGCTGGCCCCCCAAGTTGTGTTTTTGCTGGGTGCACCATGGTAAACTTCAGTGTATTTGAAGGAGTCTTCAGAAAGTTCATGGAAAACTCCCATGAGAAAACACTAGGCCTAGATTTTTTTTTAAAAAAAAATGTTAAAGTTTATTGATCTCTTCTCTGAACAAGAAAGACAGATCTTCCAACAGGGCTTGATGCCGTGATCGACCCCACACTCAGTCTGTTCCAAGTCGTGGGCATGTGTGTGCTGGTGTGCTCACGGGAGTCTTTCTGGAACCTTCCTGCGTGGCTCAGTTGCTGTGTGACTATCCAGCTGCTAGACACTTTTTTTTTTTTTTTTTTTG
>NW_006159552.1:943123-948607 GCF_000334495.1 Tupaia belangeri chinensis
CGGAATCCCTTCTCCTCCATTCTCCTCTCGGGATCTTGGGCATGCACACACACACGTGCCCAGCGTGAGTTTAAGCCCACGGGGTCCGAGACTCGAACCGTGGTTGACTACGTGAGAGTCCAGCGACATAGACATTATGCTAACTGCTGGTCCCCCAAAATTCTTTAATTTAAAGATGCCCAGAGAGTGCAGAGGGTTTGGAAGTAGGGGTAGGGGACGGGGTGTTGAAGAAAACTGCTGCACCCACGGAAAGAGGGAGAGAGCAGGACCGATTTGCCGTGCCCTTGGAGAGGGCTGTGCTGAGAGTGGCCGGCTCTCAGCGCCCCAGTTTGCAAGTCAGCTTCCAACGCTGGCCCCAGCGCGGGGGATGACGCTGGCACGGTGCCCTGACTTGCATAATCACCAACACTCTCGCTCTCGTAAGCCTGAAACTTCCTCTTCTCGCCAGTGTCTCGCTTGGTTGGGAGACTCACCCCAAGACCAGCGTGGCTCAGGAAGGGCCGGCCCGCCCCTGTCTCCTCCATTGTCTATGGCTCCCACGGACCCAAGTCAGCATTGCAAGCCTGGAGGAGGGGGAGGCCAGCCAGGTGGGGCGCTGGGAAGGAAGCCACAGGATGACAGGCAGGCCAGCTGGGTGGGGCCATGGAGGGCGTGGCCAGCCTGGTGAGACCCCCCTCACTCCCGGGGGTATGGGAGGTGGCCCAAGCAGACTGCCAAGAGCATCTTCTGCCTCGGGGATGTGGGGTGTCCACAGACCCTCCCTGCCCAGGTACTGCTCGAGTGAAGTTATATAAAAAGTCTTTATGAGCTGGGAGAGTGTGTAATTTGTTCTGGAAGAACATAAAGTTCATTGTTTCCCTTCGGCTGTGGTTGTTCTCAGCCCAGTCTGTCTGTTAGGAGCTTACTACCTGCCTCATATCCACGGGCAAATTTCCCATGGGCTTCTATGAGACAAGTTTTAGACAACAGAATTCTTTTATTTTTAAAATTATTTTATTTTACTTTATCTATTTTATTAACTTATTTTGATTTGACCAGAGAGAGACAAAGTGAAAGAGAGAGAGAGAGAGAAAGTGAGAAAGCAAGCTGCCAGGTCCGGGACTTGAACTGTGGTAGGGTGGGCCACGTGGGAGTTCAGCGCCCTTAAACACCACCCCACACACCAGCCCCCAACAGAATTCTAGCCCTTTAGGAATGAAAGGAAAAGCAGGCTTTTCTCTCTTTCCCACAAGTTTTAGAAAGGGGTTTTTATTGAAGAAGACTCCTTGACAAGTGTCTTTGTTTCCTTGACATTTTTATAAAAAGAGTAGTTTATTTTACTTTATGTATTATTATTATTATTACATTTTTAAGAATTTTTATTTAACTTCATTTGTTGTTATTATTATTATTATCATTAAATTTGACTAGAGAAAGAGGGAAAGTGAGAAAGCAAGCCACCAGGTCTGGGACTCAAACTATAGTCAGCTATGTGGAAGTTCAAGGCCTTTAACTACCATGCCACCTGCTGGCCCCTTTATTATTTTTAATTTGACCAGTGAGAGAGAGAGAGAGAGAGAGAGAGAGAGGGAGAGAGAGAGGCAGAAGGAAAGAGAAAGTGTGAAACCAAGCTGCCAGGTCTGGGATTCGAAAAGCAGTCAGCCAGATGGGAGTCCAGCACCTTAACCACCATACCACCTGTCAGCCCCTTCCTTGGCATTTTCATAAGTAATTCAAAATACATCCTGAAAAAATGTTAATTATAATATCTAATTGACATATATTAGTTGTATGCATTTATGGGGTACAGTGTATTTCTTCTTCTTTTTTTTAAACAATTATTTTTAAAAATTATTTAACAATTTTAATTTGACCAGAGAGGGACAGAGCTAGAGAGAAGAGACAGTGAGAATGCAGGTGCCAGGTCTAGGACTTGAACTGCGGTCAGCTATGTGGGAGTTCAGTGTCCTTAACCACCATGCCACCTTCCAGCCCCAAACAATTATTTTATTTAACTTTATTTACTTAAATTTGACCAGGGGGTGGTGAGAGAGTAAGCTGCCAGGTCTGGGACTCGAACCATGGTCAGCCATGCGGGAGTCCAGAGCCCTTAACCACCATGCCACCTGCTGGCCCCCACAGTGTATTTTTTTCCATCCGGGAATAAAACGTGCAATGATTTTAACGAAGCAATAAATATAACCATTATCTCAAAACATTGATCATGACTCTGTGTTGGGAACATTCGCGATTCCTCTCTTGCAGCTCCTTGGAAACACATCTGAGCTGCCACCCCCTCTGGTGACTCCGCTGTGCTCAAACCCTCTGAGCCCACTCCTCTTACTCCTCTCAGTGTTGTCCCTGTTAACCAATCTCCCATCATCCACTCGTCCGTGAGACGTGGCGTCTGTCAATCACTGCCTGGCTTATTTCCTCCAAGTGTGGAATTTTACTTTTTATCTTTATTTATTTATTTTATTATTTTTTTTGGAGAGGTTTTTGCTATAGGGCGCATGTGCTCGCTAGAAAGAGAGAGACAGAGAGACAGAGAGACAGTAAGTGAGAAATCACCCCCCAGGGGGGATGGCCATGCCGCAATCCCTTCTCCTCCATTCTCCTCTCCAAATCTTGGGCACGCACGCACACGCGCCCGGCGAGAGTTTAAGCCACCATGTCCGGGACTTGAACTACGGTCGACAACATGGGAGTCCAGCGGCATAGCCATTGCACCAACTGCTGGTCCCGGAATTTTAGTTTTTAATCAGAAAGGTTCAATCAGACTCAAATGGAAAGGAAATGCAGGCCGTTTCTCAGCTTCTGGTTTCCCCCTGGCTACACTTGTGGCTTGCAGGGGAAGATCGGAGCTCAGTCAGCGGACAGCTAACAGGGAGCGCTCCGGCCTGAGAGCAGCTTTGTCTCCTGGACTAAGTGTGCTAGAGGCAAGCCGAGCAATTGGAGGAAGGTTCGAAGCTGGGTCCACCTACATTTCCAGCAATTTCTTCCTGGGCCAGTCATTTTCTGTGCCTTTGTCTGACTTTTTTCTTTTTTTTTCTTTTTTTCCCTAATGGCAAAATGAAAACAACTTTATTGCTGTTCTTCTCTCTCCCTCTCACACACACAATCTGCAATTTACCCGTGAAAGGCACACAGACTTCATCAGCCCTCAGCTTTGAGGCAGATTCAAGAGACAATGAAATGAAAGACCTCTGGAGTCCCATAACACTTCCTCTTCCTGCGCTCTCCTCCCAGAAATCTGCTTCCGTTAAAACTCCAAAAAAGGAAGAAAATCCTCCAGTACCCCAGTACCCCTCCTCACTTATTTCTTCCCCCCAAAAAAAGTCTTTTTGGGGTTTGTCTGGTCTCCTTTTCTGCTTGGAAAAACAGCCAGGACCCTGTTTTCTTTGCCAACAGGTGGGGTGAGCGGGAATCAGAGAGACTTGATGAAGGCACCTACCTTTGACCTCGTTCCTGGGGAGCAGGGCCGAGTCTCCATTCTTCTGGGCAAAGAGGGAGGGCTCTCCAGTTCCTTTTATTTTGACCAAGAGATGCATGCAACATGGCAGGATGGCACAGGTACCCCGTGAGGTAGGAGCGGGCTCGGTGAGGCTTCCAGAAAACTCGCCAAAGAAGAGAAAACTCCCCCTCAAACCAATAAAGCCCCCAAGACCCATTTTGTGGCTGGTTTTTTCGCACCCATTGTGTGTGTGTGTGTACAAGCCAAGCAAACCCTTCATGAATGACTTCACTCCTTGCAAACGCTCGGCACAGCCTTCAAAATTGCCCAAGGATCTTTTCATCAGTTCAAAGGAAAAATGTGCTATTTCGGTCTCTGAACGTATCTCTCTATAGCTGTAGAATTATCACGTCATGTAATATGCATGCTGCACCTGGGGGTGGTGGTGGGGAGCACGCTAATAAAGAGGTGTTTTTTTTTTGCAGTGTGTTTTCCACTGACTGTACTTTAAAATGAGACTCGCTTGGCTGTAACTTTCTATTCATGCACTGAGTCTAGAAACATGTCATTTTAAAAGACTGAACAAGCTAGAGGCTGCTGAGAATTTCTTTTTTCTTTTTTTGGAGAGGTTTTTGCCATAGGGCGCGTGTGCTCGCCAGAAAGACAGAGAGAGACAGAGAGAGACAGAGAGATAGAAAGTGAGAAGTCACCCCCCAGGGGGGATGACCATGCCGCAATCCCTTCTCCATTCTCCTCTCAGAATCTTGGTCACGCACGCCCACACACACGTGCCCGGCTTGAGTTTATGCCGCCGGGTCCAGGACTCGAACCGCAGTCGACTGCATGGGAGTCCAGCGACATAGCCATTACTCTAACTGCTGGTCCCAGGATTTTTTTCATTGGCATGTGTGTTTTGGGGGGAGCAAGGGAATGTGCTGGAAGGAAGCAGGACCCTAGATTTTTTTTTTTAAGAATTATTTTATTTAACTTTATTTATTATTATTATCATTATTATTTTCCACTTTGATCAGAGAGAGAGAGAGGAAGTGAAACGGAGAACGCAAGCCGCCAGGTCCGAGACTTGAACCGTGGTTGCCCATGTGGGAGTCCAGCGCCCCTATCCACCATGCCACCTGCCGGCCCCAAGGACCTTAGATTTTTAACTTTTCTTCCTTCACCACCAACTTCGTGGCCACTTAGGTGGCTGTGAGGTATCTGAACCGCAGCAGCTGACACTGCCGTGAGCTTTGTCCTGGTGGAGCGAGAGCTCCTACGTGTTAGGAGCTCTTTGAAGTCAGTGGAAGCCGCGTGGCTGGGCCAGGCACACAGCTGTGGGTGAAGTGCCTGGAGAGGAGAGCCGATGTTATCCTAACTGGGCCTCATTAGGGAATGAGCCCCTGGATTCTTGGGGAACACCTGTGAGGTTACACCGTCGAGTCGCAGTGTGGAAAGTGTTTGGCCTGTCTAAGGTTGCTTGGATTATCCTTGATTATCACTTGTTTTCAATTGCCAAACGGCACCTATGAATGCCAGAGAGACAGAGAGACAGAGTGAGAGAGAGAAGGAGAAAGCCACCCGCTTCCAAGGGGGCATAATCACACTCAGTCCCTTCTCCATTTCCCCCTCCCGTTGGGATCTGGGACACACAGGCACATGTGCTCCATGTGTTTCCCAGGCCACGTGGATCACTAGGCTAATTGGTTGGCCCTATCTTGATTTTTTTTTTAAAGATTTAAAAAAATAAATAAAACGTTTATTTATCTATTTATTTGCTGTGATTTTCAAGCCTCTGGGTCCAGGACTTGAACCATGATCTGCTGCATGGACACCCAGCACCTTAAACACCATGCCACCTGCTGCCCCCATCCTATCATAATTTTTTCAATATTTTTTATTTTTTTAATATTATTTTTATTTTTTAAAGAATTATTTTATTTAACTTTATTTTTTTGGAGAGGTTTTTGCTATAGGTTGTGTGTCCTTGCCAGATAGACAGAGACAGAGAGACAGAAAGCAAGAAATCATCCCCCCCCCCCCCGGGGGGGGGGCTT
>NW_006159552.1:950291-954914 GCF_000334495.1 Tupaia belangeri chinensis
TGAGAATTTCTTTTTTCTTTTTTTGGAGAGGTTTTTGCCATAGGGCGCGTGTGCTCGCCAGAAAGACAGAGAGAGACAGAGAGAGACAGAGAGATAGAAAGTGAGAAGTCACCCCCCAGGGGGGATGACCATGCCGCAATCCCTTCTCCATTCTCCTCTCAGAATCTTGGTCACGCACGCCCACACACACGTGCCCGGCTTGAGTTTATGCCGCCGGGTCCAGGGCTCCAACCGCAGCGACATAGCCATTACTCTAACTGCTGGTCCCAGGATTTTTTTCATTGGCATGTGTGTTTTGGGGGGAGCAAGGGAATGTGCTGGAAGGAAGCAGGACCCTAGATTTTTTTTTTTAAGAATTATTTTATTTAACTTTATTTATTATTATTATCATTATTATTTTCCACTTTGATCAGAGAGAGAGAGAGGAAGTGAGAAAGCAAGCCGCCAGGTCCGAGACTTGAACCGTGGTTGGCCATGTGGGAGTCCAGTGCCCTTAACTGTCACGCCACCTGCCAGCCCCAACTACACTTAGATTTTTAACTTTTCTTCCTTCACCACCAACTTCGTGGCCACTTAGGTGGCTGTGAGGTATCTGAACCGCAGCAGCTGACACTGCCGTGAGCTTTGTCCTGGTGGAGCGAGAGCTCCTACGTGTTAGGAGCTCTTTGAAGTCAGTGGAAGCCGCGTGGCTGGGCCAGGCACACAGCTGTGGGTGAAGTGCCTGGAGAGGAGAGCCGATGTTATCCTAACTGGGCCTCATTAGGGAATGAGCCCCTGGATTCTTGGGGAACACCTGTGAGGTTACACCGTCGAGTCGCAGTGTGGAAAGTGTTTGGCCTGTCTAAGGTTGCTTGGATTATCCTTGATTATCACTTGTTTTCAATTGCCAAACGGCACCTATGAATGCCAGAGAGACAGAGAGACAGAGTGAGAGAGAGAAGGAGAAAGCCACCCGCTTCCAAGGGGGCATAATCACACTCAGTCCCTTCTCCATTTCCCCCTCCCGTTGGGATCTGGGACACACAGGCACATGTGCTCCATGTGTTTCCCAGGCCACGTGGATCACTAGGCTAATTGGTTGGCCCTATCTTGATTTTTTTTTTAAAGATTTAAAAAAATAAATAAAACGTTTATTTATCTATTTATTTGCTGTGATTTTCAAGCCTCTGGGTCCAGGACTTGAACCATGATCTGCTGCATGGACACCCAGCACCTTAAACACCATGCCACCTGCTGCCCCCATCCTATCATAATTTTTTCAATATTTTTTATTTTTTTAATATTATTTTTATTTTTTAAAGAATTATTTTATTTAACTTTATTTTTTTGGAGAGGTTTTTGCTATAGGTTGTGTGTCCTTGCCAGATAGACAGAGACAGAGAGACAGAAAGCAAGAAATCATCCCCCCCCCCCCCGGGGGGGGGGCTTTCCTCTCAGGATCTTGGGCACGTATGCACACGTGCCCAGCGTGAGTTTTAAGTCACCGGGTCCGGGATGCGAACCGCGGTCGACTACATGGGAGTCCAGTAACATAGCTATTATGCTAACTGCTGGCCCCAAGAATTATTTTATTTAACTTTATTTATTAATGTATTTATTTCAGTTTGATCATAGAGGGACAGAGTGAGAAAGACAAAGAGAGGGAAAGTATGAAAGCAAGCTACCAGGTCTGGGACTCGAACTGTGGTTGGCCAGGTGGGAGTCCAGCACCCTTCACCACCGCACCACCTGCTGGCCCCCTATCTGATGTTTTAAAGTCAGATCTAGACTTCAAATGAACCAAGGATGGGGGCTGGACAGTAGCACCGTGGGAGAGAGTGATGCGCTGAGACTCACCCATATGGAAAGGTTCCTGGTTTGCATCCAGAGGTCTCCCTGAGTGCTCTGGGCATGCAGGGTCTCAAGATCTAGGCTGGCCAAAGGCTGAAGGTAGGTCACAGTGTCGGGACCCTGTTAGGGATTATTCTCACTCATGGAATAAATTAATGGACTAAAAACAAATGAACCAGGCACACATACACCCATAATCCCGGCTGCCTGAGACTGGGGTGAACTATGTTGTGAAGACCTGAGGAGTGTGTGCATCTCTTTCTATCTCTCTGTAAGAATAAATAAATAAATTAACTGGGGGAAAAAAGAGCCAAGGGAAGAAAGATGTTTTAGAGAGGCAGGCTCCCTGGAGTGGATGAAGTTCCCTTTTGGGGCTTCATTTGGTTGTTTCAACTAGAGACTGAACAAAACGTGTGGCCAAAGGTCGGAGAGGAGGAAGCCAGCTCCACACAGAGCCCGCTCGCTGGCTGCGTGTTCACAGTGCGCTCTGCCAGGAAGGCCCAAGAAGTGTTTCTGGGCCAGCAGATGGTGTGGAGGTTAAGGCAGCTGGATCCCACATGGCTGAGTCTGTGGTTGAAGTCCTGGACCTGGCAGCTTGAAACACACCAGGCACGTGAGTGTTTACGTGCCCAAAATCCTGAAGGGAGAACAGAGGGGAAGGGATTGTGGCATGACCATCCCTCCTGAGGAGTGATTTCTCATTTTCCCTTTCTCTTTCTGGTGAGTGCATGCATTGCATAGCAAAAACTAGGGGGGGAAATTAAAAGAAGAAAGGAGGAGAAGGAGAAGAAAAAAAGAAAAGAAAAAAAAGAAAAAAGAAAAGAGAAAGAAAGAGAAAAAGAAAAGGAAAAAGAAGAAGAAAAGAAAACAAAGGAAAGAAAAGAAAAAGAAAAGAAAAGAAAAGAAAAGAAAAGAAAAGAAAAGAAAAGAAAAGAAAAGAAAAGAAAAGAAAAGAAGAAAAAGAAGAAAAGTTTTTTTCTGGTTGCTAACTGACTGATTCTATTTTCATCCAAAGGTCTGGCATCTTGCAGTAGCTAGACTTGTCTGTAGCTTGTTCATCTTTCTGAATTTACCCTGATCCATTTCCCTAAGACTTTTCCTAAAGGAAAACTTCGCTCATTTGCCACCCCAAACATAACAGTTGGTTCTCATGATGCCAGCAGGAGTATGCCAGAAAGTGACCATAACCACTGACCATGGCTCCAGGGGACGTATGGAGTTAGGCCTCTGGGAGCCTCTGGCCATGTTCTGTCCACCTGTCCATGTGAACCTGGTCTCAAGTGTAAGTCCTCGCTTACTGTAATGTTGTTGAACTCATAGTGACCAGCGCTCTCACTCATGCCTGGAGTCCCTCTGACACATCGCTTTTTGGTACGCGTGGCCATCAGTGCTTCGAGACACAGGGCGGCAGGCCTAGTTGTGGTAGCACACACTGGATGAGACCACATGGGGGTTCTGGGTTCGATTCCTGATCCAATCTGAAGGCCAGGAGAGTGGTGGTGTGTGCCTGTGATCCCTATGACTCAGAAGGCTGAGGCAAGAGGACCCAAAGGTAAGAACCTGTCTTGAAAAAAAGTGTTAAAGACCAGCAGTTAGTATGATGGCTATGTCACTGGACTCCCATTTAGCTGACCATGGTTTGAGTCCCGGACCCGGTGACTTAAACTCACACCAGGTGCATGTGCGTGCATGCCCAAGATCCCGAGAGGAGAATGGAGGAGAAGGGATTGTGGTGTGGCCATCCTCCTGGGGGGTGATTTCTCACTTTCTGTCTCTCTGTCTCTCTCCGTCTTTCTGGAGAATGCACATGCCCTATAGCAAAAACCTCTCAAAAGAAAAAAAAAAAGTGCTAAGGAACACCAGACAGCGCTTTAGTAATACAGCTGTCAGTCATTCTAAATAGCCATACCATTCATGGAAAGGGCGAGAATGTGAAATGAGGGCTCTAATGGGCCCTAATCTTCAAAAGATGTGTCTTGTTCAGCTGGGATCAGCAACTGAATATTTCTGCTCTTCTGCAAAAGCAGTGTGAGTCTTGATTTTAGGGTTACAAATACATTTTATTTTTGAGAATTATTTTATTTAAGTTTGTTTATTTATTTTAATTTTTTAACCAGAGAGGGACAGAGTGAGAGAGAGAGAGGGAAAGTGAGAAAGCAAGCCACTAGGTGGGGACTTGAGCAGTGATCAGCCATGTGGGAGTCCAGTGCCCCTAACTACCATGTCACCTGCCGGCCCCCACAAATAGTGAGTGGGAAAATTTATGAATAAAGAATTCGTGAATAGTGAGAACCGACAATATTCTTCTTCTTCTTCTTCTTTTTTTTTTTTTTTTGAGAGAGAGATTTTCGTTACATGACATGTGTGCTGAGAGAGACAGAGAGAAAGAATCCGAGAAATCAGCCCCTGGGGGAATGGCCACGTGGCAATCTCTTCTCCTCCAATCTCCTCTCAGGATTTTGGGCATGCACGCACACATGCCGGTGTGAGTTTTAAGCCGCCAGGTCCAGAACTTGAACTGTGGTCGACTATGTCAGTGTCCAGCAATGTAACCATTACGCCATCTGCTGGTCCCTGGAACTGATAATATTCTGATAAAGCCTATATGCATTTTTAAGATCTGTTAACTTCTAACAATTCACATTTTGGTTTTGTCCAATGTCAGAACATTTTTAAAAATGGACTGCATTTGTATAGTGTTTTGTTAATGAAAATACATAGTTTTGGAAATAAATTTTTTTTTTTTTTTTTTTTTTTGTTATAGGGTCTGTGTTCGCAGCAGAAACACAGGAA
>NW_006159552.1:954983-962988 GCF_000334495.1 Tupaia belangeri chinensis
CAATCCCTTCTCCTCCATCCTCTTCTCGGGATCTTGGGCACGCACGCACACGCACCCAGCATAAGTTTAAGCCACTGGGCCTGGGACTTGAATTGCAGTGGACTACATGGGAGTCCAGCAACATAGCCATTACGCCATCTGCTGGTCCCTGGAAATAACTCTTTACCTTTTTCTCCTCTGAAGTCAGAGGTGCCTCTCTGGCTTTTTTTTTTTTTTTTTTTTTTTAAGAATTGTTTAATTTTATTTATTTTTCTTTAATTTGACCAGAGTGAAATAGAGAGAGAGAGTGAGAAAACAACTGCCAGGTCTGGGACTTGAACTGCAGTCAGCCACGTGGGAGTACAGTACCCCAACCACTATGCTACCTGCCAACTTCCCAAGTTATCTTAAAAAAAAAAAAAACACACAGCAAACACTTTCTGCATTTCTGAGGCTCTACCTTTAAGCCTCATTTACCTGTCAACAATGATAATTGTTTTTGGATGGCCTGAAGACCAGAATTTTAGCATTGTTGAACTGTGACTATCAATGTGGTCAATAGATTAGAAGGAGTAAATGATTTAACTTGGGAGTAGTGTTTTTACCCTGTTGGGTTGTATTGGGGAAAACCTTTGCAAAAAGGATCTCTTTCAGGTATTCTTTTGATATGTCTAAAACCTTTTCTGAAGGGAGATTACGAAGCTGTTCATGGAAGGCACCGTTCTGTTGTCGTCTTTTTAAAAAATAATTATTTATTTATTTTTAATTTATTCATTCATTTATTTTAGTTTGACTAGAGAGAGACCCACAGAGAAAGAAAGAGAGAGAGGAAGTGAGAAAGCAAGCCACCAGGTCCGAGACTCGAGCCATGGTCAGCCATGTGGGAGTGTCTGGCGCCTTAACCACCACGCCACCTGCTGGTCCGCAGGGCACCATTCTTTAAACTGACAGGACATCAGTACTACAATAAAACGTGGGGAATTCTGAGCAAAATAGCACCTGTTTCACTACTGCAGACCTTCTTGGGGCCTTTAGGAACCACAGAACATTTAAAAATCCCAGGAGAGGAACAACATGTGGCTTGGTGGTTGAGGCTTTGGACTTCCACATAATCAACCGTGGTTTGAGTCCCAGACCTGGAGGCTTGCTCTCTCTCAATCTGTCTCTCTCTGGTGAGTACACATATGTCCCGACCCGGGGGACAGTTGAACAGGTTTCCTGAGGGAAGGAGTGAGAGATGGGATGAACGATGCAGTGTTACAACTCTTCAGGCTCTTCAGGGTCGTCTGGTGACGATGCGATGTTACAACTCTTCAGGCTCATCAGGAGACAACGTGGTGTCACAATTCTTCAGCGTCTTCAGGGTCATCTGAAGACGACATGGTGTTACAACTCTTCAGGGTCTTCAGGGTCGTTTGGAGATTGTGGGCCAGGGATCGTGGTTATATACATGTTGGTGGGCTGTGATTGGTTGTAAAAGGTGGATTATGATTGGTTGTAAAAGGTGGGTTATGATTGGTTGCTTTGTGGACCAATCATGAGGTGCCAGATATGCAAATCTGAGGGATTCTAGTGGCCAATCAGAGTATGGTTTTGAAAGGAAGCCAATCATGGCTTTTGGCATTGTGTAATTGTTTGCTCTTTGAGAAACCTGCGATATTCACTGGTGTGCAGTCTCCCACACATATACCCTATAGCAAATTAATAATAATAATTACAACTGAATACATAATTCTTTTTTATTTTTTGGAGAGATTTTTTTGTTATAGGGTGCATGTGCTCTCCAGAGTGAAAAAGACTCAGAAAGCAAGAAATCAATCCCCAGAAGGGATGGCCATGCTGCAATCTTTTCTCCTCCATTCTTTTCTTGAGATTTTGGGCATGCACACACATGTGCCTGGTGTGAGTTTAAGCCACTGGGTCTGGGACTTGAATCACGGTCGGCTGCATGGGAGTCCAGCGACACAGCCATTATACTAACTGCTGGTCCCTGAATAAATACTTTTTTTAATATAGAATTATTTTATTTAACTTTATTTATTTTATTTGCTTATTTTAATTTGGTGAGAGAGAGAGAGAGAGAGAGAGAGAGAGAAAAAAAAAACCAGGTCCGGGACTCGAACTGTGGACGCCCATGTGGGAGTCCAGCGCCCTTAACCACCATGCGACCTGCCAGCCCCATAAATAATTCTTTTTTCTTTTTTGAAATTAAAAAAAATATATATAATTATTTATTTTATTCATTCATTCATTTTAATTTGACCAGAGAGAGACAGAGAGAGAGAAAGAGTGAGAAAGCAAGCTGCCAGGTCCAGGACTCGAACCATGGTCAGCCATGTGGGAGTGTCCAGGACCTTAACCAGCACACCACCTGCTGGTCCCCACAAATAATTCTTAAAAATAAAATTCCATGAGATGCAGAATACGTCCCACACAGTTGACCATGGACTCTTCTGGACCAGTGTTCTCTGGGCTCCCTTTTTGGCAAACATGACAAGAGGGACTGGGTGGTGCATACAGGGAGTGCCTAAAGTTGAGGCACCGCCTCTGGGGCTTAGCCTCAGGTGCTGTGCCTTCAGTGGTTGGACGGGAGCAGCTGGGGGACAGACCACAGCAGACAATCGAGCTCTCTCCCTGCCTTGGGTAAGTGCAACTTTGTGCTCCCACTTTCCACTTTCGGTGCACATCCGGGGCATCGCTTCCTGGTGGTTAGATGCTGGAATGGACACGCTGCTCTTTCATATGTGATTTTTACAACAAGCGTTGATTAGCCACTGGCTGTGAGCAGGCGCTGTGCTTGGTGTGGGTAACGCAAAGAGGAATGAAGCTCTGAGCTGCCCAAAGGACAGAGAAATGCATAGTGATTTCCCTTTGATCCTGTTTTTTTTTTTTTTTTGTGCTGCATTGATAATCATCTAAACCTCACTTGCCAAATGCAAATATTTCAGGAGGTGCCTCAGCAGAAATTCACTGCTCTTTGAACCTCAGCGAACACAGGTGGGGCTGATACTAGACTTGTCATTACGCTGTGGAAATCCTGTGGCTTTGGGACCAGCAGTTAGCATAAGGGCTATGTCGCTGAACTCTCATGTAGCCAACTGCGGTTCGAGTCCCGGACCCCGTGGCTTAAACTCACACCAGGCGCATGTGCATGCGTGCCCAAGATCCCAAGAGGAGAATGGAGGAGAAGGGATTGCGGCGTGGCCATCCCCCCCGGCCCGGAAGGTCTCCCTTTCTGTCTCTCTGTCTCTCTCAATCTTTCTGGCGAGTGCACACGCCCTATAGCAAAAACCTCTCTTTAAAAAAAAAAAGAGGGAAATCCTGTGGCTTCACATTCTCCTTTCACGTTTCTCATGTAGATGGTGGTGCATGTACAACAACCAGATCATAAGAATATGTTTTAAAAATTGTCCTTCTGGGGGGGCTGGCAGGTGGCAGGGTGGGTAAGGTGCTGGACTCCCACATGGCTGATCACGGTTTGAGTCCCAGACCTGGCGGCTTGCTTTCTTACTTTCCCCTTCTCTCACACTCTCTCTCTGTTTCTTTGTTCAAATTAAAACAAACAAACAAACACATAAATAAATAAAATTGTCCATTGCTTGTCCTCATGGATTCTCTTTCTCTCTCTTTTTAAGGTTTTTGCCGTCTGGAGTGCTTTTACCATAGTTTTGGCCATAGAGTGCTTTTTTATTTTTGGTAGAGGTTTTTGGTATAAGGCATGTGTGCTCGGCAGAAAGACAGAGAGAGATAGAGAGACAGAAAGTGAGAAATCACCCCCCAGGGGGGATGGCCACTCCGCAATCCCTTCTCCATTCTCCTCTTGGGATCTTGGGCACACGTGCACACGTGCCTGGTGTGAGTTTAAGCCACCAGGCCCGGGACTTGAACCACAATCAACTACATGGGAGTCCAGCAACATAGCCATTACGCCAACTGCTGGTCCCACCATAGAGTGCTTTTGACAAGACTCTGTGGGTTCCTATTTGTAGGGAGGTTCCCCATGGTCTTCTGAGCAGGCAAGGTTCTGTGTGAGGAGTTAGTCGTCGGACAAGTATACCTACAGGTCATCCTGGCAGTTCCATAAAAGTCACTTAACATAAGCTCACCAATACCTGCATGGGACATAACCCTGCAGCTGCCAGGCCAGGTGAGCCAAGCCCCGCTGCCCGGGGACCTGTCTGAGAACAGACTAGGACTAGCACCCTGTATTAACAGGAGCCAACAGGCTCAGGACGGTGATGCACGGAGTCTCATTTCCTAGCTGCTTTATTCCCTTGCTCATGGCTTCCTGTCAAATTATTTGGGGCTGAAACCTTTCTTGTTTGGTGCTGGGCCATGTCTGCCCAAAGGTAAATTTTTCTGGAGAGTTCCTGCCAGACCTTTTAAGTCTTTCTGGAGTCAATGAAGAAATTCTTCATTTGAATTGAACGGCTTCAGTTCTCCAATAATTCAAAATTTAGTTCATGGGAACAGCAGTTAGCATAATGGCTATGTCGCTGGACTCCCACGTAGTCAATCGCGGTTCGAGTCCCGGACCTGGTGGCTTAAACTCACACCAGGCGCATGTGCGTGTGTGCCCAAGATCCCGAGAGGAGAATGGAGGAGAAGGGATTGCGGCGTGGCCATCCCCCCTGGGGGGTGATTTCTCGCTTTCTGTCTCTCTGTCTCCCTCTGTCTGTCTGGCAAGCGCACGCGCCCTATAGCAAAAAAAAAAACAAAAAAAAAAAACTCTCAAAAAAAAGAAAAATTTAGCTCCGTCACCCAAGAGGTGGTCTCTCTCACACACACTCACAGTCCGCACTTCCACCAACACTTGGACACACCTGCCCGCCTACAGATGACTATCCCAAGCCCATTTGCTCCTGTTAACACTGGAACACTTGCTCACACACTCACTTACACACGTGCCCAATACATACACAACTTATGTGTGTACTCACACAGTCTCACATACCTAACTCATGCACCAACACTCAAATACACACAGGTACACCCAATGCGCTCCCAGATTGACACATACACCCAAAACACACAAATTACACACATGAGTTTTCTCATATTCTCATATCCAGCACACACCAACTTTGAAATAAAACACATGCACACCCAATACACACACATCCAACACATATGCACATACCCACTACACACCCACATAATTTACACACGTGCACATTCACATACTTTCATATACCCACACATACACCAAAGCTCGTACACATGGACACATATATACACACAACACACTTAACACTCCCATACCACCCACAGACACCTAACACACGTGTACACACACACACACACACAGAAGACCTATGTTCTTAGCCTCGCCCATGGAAACTCTGAACCAGAGGGTCATTTTTCCGTGGAGGGAACCAAAGGCTGTCCCCCCCACATGGCTCTCTGTGACAGGAAAGGGAGCAAACAGGGATGTCCCAGGAGCTGACAAAGTTGTAGGTGCGGCAAGTCTTCAGCACACATATGCTCCTGGGTCTACGGCTTCAAAATGAGGAGTGTAAAACCTGGATGGGAGAGGGGCCAGCAGATGGCATAATGGTTACATTGCTGGACTCCCACGTAGTCGACTGCAGTTCAAATCCAGACCTGGAGGCTTAAAATTCACACCGGGGAGCTGGCAGGTGGTGTGGTGTGTTGGTTAAGGGCGTTGAACTCCCACATGCCTGACCATGGTTCAAGTCCTGGTGGCTTGATTTCTCACTTTCCCTCTCTCTCTCCTTCTCTCTCACTCTGTCCCTCTACGGTCAAATAAAAATAAAATAAAATAAAATAAATAAAGCTAAATAAAATAATTCTTAAAACAAATAAACAAACTCACAGTGGGCGTGTTTGCATACATGCCCAGAATCCCAAGAAGGGATTGCGGCGTGGCCATCCCACCTAGAGGGTGATTTCTCGCTTTCTGTCTCTCTGTCTCTCTGGCAAGGGCACATGCCTGAAAGCAAAAATCTCTCTCTAAACAAATAAACAAAAACCTGGATGGGAGAGGGATCTTCGAGAGCTGTCCTGCTGATGTAACAGCAGGAGAAAACTGAGCCCGAGGTTCACGCAGCCTCTGTTCCAAGGCGGGCCTGCACTCTCTCGCTGTGAGTAACCCAAGTCACCTCCCACCCCCCTCAGTCTTTGTCACACCCTTCTAGTGTGTGTTTTTATGTGGGCAGGAAATAATCCCTCTTGAAACGAGAGAAGGGAGGTGCAGCCAGGTCCTGGAGGTGAGCAGCAACCTGTCTCTGTGTTTCCTCCACACCTTCGACACTCACACTCCGTTGGTTTGCTGCTACTCGAGCAAATACTACAGCCATTAGCAATTGTTATGCTGTTTTCTGGAAAAGCAGTGCTGGCCTGGAAGAGCTAGGTGGCTTTTAGTCAGTCAGCACGCTGGTTTTGGGAGAACTGCAACCTTAATCAACAGCCTCTTGGTTTATTTCTACAGCTCTTATTTTATTTTTATTTTTATTTATTTATTTATTTAGTTTTTTTAGAGGTTTTCGCTATAGGGCGTGTGCGCTCGCCAGACAGACAGAGAGAGACAGAAAGCGAGAAATCACCCCCCCAGAGGGGATGGCCACGCCGCAATCCCTTCTCCTCCATTCTCCTCTCGGGATCTTGGGCATGCACGCATACGTTCCCAGCGTGAGTTTTAAGCTACCCGGTCCGGGATGCAAACCATGGTCGACTACATGGGAGTCCAATGACATAGCCATCACGCTAACTGCTGGTCCCCAGCTCTTATTTTACAACCCAGCGATCTGTCTCTTCAGAAAGATGGTGAATGATAATTTGAAACTACTAGTTCATGATGTGGGAAACACAGAAGTCTCTTAATTCTCTGCATCTCAATAGTTCATTGTCCTGTATTCTTTATTTTGCGGGAGGAAAATTTAAAAAAAAAAAAAAAAAAAAAAAGCTAAGATCATGGGAGAGAAAAGGCCAAACAATGTAGGAAAATGAATGGAAGAAAGTAAAATTTTGGAGTCGGGCTGTTTCAGGGGACTGGAATGGCAGGGTGTTGGCTGGGAACCCCGAGGCTATGCCAAGCCTTTGGGGAACTGGTTCCTCTTCCTTCCCTGGGTGGGAATCGAGAATGTAGAGGATGGCTTAACCCAGGGTGGGCCTAGGGGCATGTGTTGGGGGCCCTGCTCTCCTGGCACTGGGCTGCAGGCCCCAGGCTGCTTGTCAGATGTGTGGTTTGGACTTCACATGGCAGCTATGAAAGCCCCTGTACCTAGTGGGAAGCCACCGTCCCCAGGGTGACACGCCTTCTCCTGTCCACAGACACTCCTTCAGGCTGCATGTGCTTTTTGCGAAATGTCCTGTTCTCTTTCAAGCTGTTTCTTTTAACCTGTGTGACTGTGCACAGCAGGGGCCGGCGGGAGTGGTACCATGGTAATGCAACACCCCATAATACTGGTCCCACAGGGGAAGGTCCTGTGTTCAGGCCCCACGGCCTCCCTGTACAAGCCGTGTACATGCCAGGGACAGGCTCACGGGTCAGAGATCCAGGCTCGCGGAAGCTGGGGTGAGTCATAGCATGAAGACCCTGTGGGGGAGGTCTCTGTCTCTACCTCACTCTCTCTCCCTATGCCTTTCTTTCTCATGGAAAAAGCGAACTAAAATAAAAATGTAGGAAGTACATATGAATATGTACACAGTGAGGTGTTGGGATGTGGGGAGGTGAGGGAGACCTCCTCCCAGTCCAAGGGAGTGTCTATTTCCATGCCAAGAAACTAGCTAATGGGGGAGCAGCAACTGGCGTGGTGGTTAAGAGTGCTGGATTCCGGGAACCAGCAGTTAGCGTAATGGCTATGTCGCTGGACTCCCACGTAGTCGACCGCGGTTCGTGTCCCGGACCCAGTGGCTTAAAACTCACGCCAGGCGCGTGTGCGTGCGTGCCCAAGATCCCGAGAGGAGAATGGAGGAGAAGGGATTGCGGCGTGGCCATCCCCCCTGGGGGGATGATTTCTCGCTTTCTGTCTTTCTGTCTCTCTGTCTGTCTGGCGAGCGCACG
>NW_006159552.1:962998-964986 GCF_000334495.1 Tupaia belangeri chinensis
GCGCCCTACGATGAAAATCTCTCCAAAAAAAAAAAAAAAAAAAAGAGTGCTGGATTCCCACATGGCTGACCATGGTTTGAGTCCCAGACCTGGCGGCTTGCTTTCTTCCTCTCTCTGTCCCTCTCTGGTCAAATTAAAATAAATAAATAAATAAATAAATAAAGGTAAATAAAATAATTTTTTTTTTTTTTTAAAGAGAGAAACTAATTTTTGGGAGAGTGTGGGGCGTTTCAAAAGGCTCCTAGAATTGCTGGCACACAATACAGGCATTTGAAACCCTCTGCAGATAGAATGAATGGAGTCAGTACGTGCGGCCCTCAGGCATCGGGGTGGCTCGGGAGGGTGTGGGTGTGTTTGGGGTTGAGTTTTTGGATGAGGCCTATGTGGGGCCATGCTTATCCCCTCCCTTATTGGACAGCAGCCAGGACTCTCGCCCTGGTGATTGTCTCACCTCCATATTTGTTTACGAATGATCTAGAAGAGCGATTGTGTGAGCTGGCCGAGACAGAAAGACCCCAGAGGCATCAGAAGAAGCCAGGCTCTGTCTCCACCAGCAAAGCCTTGGGCTAGCGGGGTAACGCAGACCAAGTCCCCCGTGTCTGTTACAGTGACTGGAGAAATGGATTTTGGGCTTCACATTGTTGAGGTTAACTGTCCATGGGGACCAAATTCACCAGATAAAATGCTGGCCTGTGATTCTGCACAATTTTAAAGAGTTGGGCTGTCCCCACAGGGCAGTGGTAGTGGAGTGGAAGCCCACGTGGCCAACCTTGGTTCAAATCCTGGCCCAGTGGCTTGAAAACCACACTAAGCATGTGTGCGCGTGTCCAAAATCCTAACAGGTAGATGAAATGGAGGAAAGGGACCAGCAGTTGGCGTAATGGCTATGTCGCTGGACTCCCACGTAGTCGACTGTGGTTGGAGTCCTGGACCTGGTGGCTTAAACTCATGCTGGGCGCGTGTGCGTGCGTGCCCAAGATCCTGAGAGGGGAATGGAGAAGGGATTGTGGCATGGCCATCCCCCCTGGGGGGTGATTTCTCGCTTTCTGACTTTCTGTCTCTCTGTCTCTCTGGCAAACACACACACCCTATAGCAAAAGTCTGTCTAAAAAAAGAATAATAATGACCACAAGCCATTGGAAGGTTCTTTCTCTCCCCAGAGTCAGAGGGATAGTGCATGCACTGTCTAGCAATTATAAATAAAGAAATAAAAGAGATGACCAATCTTATGTAGAGTGTTGGGATAAAGGTGTTTGCATATGTAACACGTTTGCTCATCTGTGTGTGGTGCTGTTTTAGGTAGGGTCTTGTCATGTCATAAGCCTCCTGCCTCAGCCTTCTGGTTGTTGGGACTGTAGGCACATACCACTATACCCCCCTTTTGGGAATCAAGGTTTTGACCAGACAATTCATAATTTTCAAATAAGTGTTACCAACATTTAAGAAGCCTTTCTTTGAAAATCCAAAGAAATTCTTAGGGTTTCTCTCTCTTTTTCTAAAAAAAGAGTTATTGGGAACCACCTGCTGGGCCCCATGAGCAGAAGGTTTTAAATATTCAGTAAATCATACTGTGGGCAGATGTGCTGACATCCAGGTGTCATTCCATCATAGAGCATAGGCAAAGCAGATTTAGCATCATTCTTAAGGGTCTGAGGATTTTTAGAATGGTAACTGAACACTGGCTTCAACGTAAAGTCACCAGCTATGTAAACCCCTAACAAGAAGTCGGACGGTCCTTTGAACCTTTGAAGCCAGGCATTGTCTTCTTTCTTTTTCTTTCTTTCTTTCTTTCTTTCTTTCTTTCTTTCTTTCTTTCTTTCTTTCTTTCTTTCTTTCTTTCTTTCTTTCTTTCTTTCTTTCTTTCTTAGAGGTTTTTGCTATAGGGCGCGTGCGCTCACCAGACAGAGAGAGAGAGAGACAGAGAGACTGAAAGCGAGAAATCCACCCCCCCCCCCGAGGGGGGGAAGGGCCAGCCACCAAACCTTCTC
>NW_006159552.1:965767-977321 GCF_000334495.1 Tupaia belangeri chinensis
GCATGAAAGTGCGAACCCGAGAAATCCCCCCCCCCCCCGAGGGGGGAATGGCCACGCCACAATCCCTTCTCCTCCGTTCTCCTCTCGGGATCTTGGGCACGCACGCACACGTGCCCCGCATGAGTTTTAAGCCACCGGATCCGGGACACGAACCACGGTCGACTACGTGGGAGTTCAGCGACATAGCCATTATGCTAACTGCTGGTCCCAGACTTCTTTCTAGCTACTAAAGCTCTAGATGACATATTTGAACGTAGGGTTGTTTTCTTTACATTGAAAATCTGTTGTGTAGTGTAGCCACCTGCATGAATAATCTCAACTATATTCTCTCAATAATTTACTGTGGCTTCTACATCAGCATCGGCTGCTTCACTTTGTACTTTTAAATATCTGTTTCTTTCTTCCATAGTGAGAGAAATAGAGAGGAAGCGTGAGAGAGGGAAGCCCCCAACAGTGTTTTCATGCTATAATCCACCCCAGCTTCAGCCAGTTCTAGAACATGGGCACTCATGTGCCTCTTGTGTTCAGGAAGGTTTCTGGATGCAAATCTAGAACCTTCTCGTGGAGTCACCCTAACAACATTGCGTCGCTACTGTGCTACTGCCTGACCCCTCCTCTTGAGATTTTTCATTATGGAGAAAGGTTCTTTTCTTTAAATCTCATGAACCAATCTCTGCCAGCTTCCAACTTTCCTTCTGCAGCTTCCTCACTTCTCTAGGGCATCAGAGAATTGAAGGGAGTCAGAGACTTTTTCTGGATCGGCCTTTGGCTGAAAGGAATATTGTGGCTGCTTTGACTTTTCATCCAAACCACTAATGCTTTCTTTATCATAGTAATAAAGCTGTTTTTCTTCCTCATAATTGGTGTGTCTCAGTAGAGTAGCACTTTTAATTTCCTTCAAGGACTTGTCCTTTGTATCCACAATTTAGCTGTTTTGTGAAAGAGGCCTACCTTTTGTCCTATCTCAGCCTTTAACTTTACTTCCTCACTAAACTTTTTTATTTTTTGGAGAAGTTTTTGCTATAAGGCATGTGCGCTCGCCAGACAGACAGAGAGAGACAGAGAGACTGAAAGCGAGAAACCACCCCCTGGGGGGGATGGCCACGCCGCAGTCCCTTCTCCATTCTCCTCTCGGGATCTTGGGCACACACGCACACATGCCTGGCGTGAGTTTTAAGCCACCGGGTCTAGGACTCGAACCGCAGTTGACTACATGGGAGTCCAGCGACATAGCCATTACTCTAACTGCTGGTCCTGTTCCTCACTAAAATTTTAATATTTTTTTTTCTTCTGGCCTAAAGAGAGAAGTGTGTAACCCTTCTTTTTTCTTTCTTTCTTTCTTTCTTTCTTTCTTTCTTTCTTTCTTTCTTTCTTTCTTTCTTTCTTTCTTTCTTTTTCTTTCTTTCTTTCTTTCTTTTCTTTCTTTTTTTTTTTACAGAAATATTTGCTATAAGGGTGTGTGTACTTGCCAGAGAGACAGAGAGAAACAAAGAGATAAAAAAGCAAGAAGTTACCACCCGGTGAGGATGGCCACACCACAGTCCCTTCTCCATTATCCTCTTGGGATTTTGGGCACGTGCACACATGTGCCCAGCTTGACTTTTAAGCCACTGGGTCTGTGACTTGAACTGTGGTCAACTATGTGGGAGTCCAGTGACGTAACCATTACACCATCTGCTGGTCCTGTAACTCTTTTCATTTGAATATTTAGAGGTCAAAGTAGAGTTAGGAGTAGGCCTAATTTCCATATGATTGCGTTGTAAGGTTAGGGAGGCCAAAGGAGAGACAAAGAGGTGGGGGAAAGGTTGATTGATCTGTGGAGCAGCCACTGCATGCCTCGATTAAGTTTGCCATCTTATATGAACATGGTTCTTTGCACCCCAAAACAATTACAATAGTAATGTCAAAGATCACTGATCACAGATCTATATAACAGATATAAAAATACTGACAAACTTAGAAATAGTGCAAAAACGACCAAAATGCGGCACTGAGAAACGAAGCGAGCACATGCTGCTGGAAAAGTAATGCTGACTGACAGAGTAGCGTGATGCAGGGTGGTCACAACCTTCACGCTTAAGAAAATGCACTATCCTGGGACCAGCAGTTAGTGTAATGGCTATGTCGCTGGACTCCCATGTAGTCGACCGCAGTTCAAGTCCCGGACCCGGTGGCTTAAACTCACACCAGGTGCATGTGCGTGCGTGCCCAGGATCCCGAGAGGAGAATGGAGGAGAAGGGATTGTGGTGTGGCCATCCCCCCTGGGGGGTGCTTTCCTGCTTTCTGTCTTTCTCTGTCTGTCTGGTGAGCACACATGTCCTATAGCAAAAGCGTCTGCAAAAAAAGAAAAACAAAAATGACATCTTCCATTTAGATGTTGCTTTTTTTGGTATTTCAAACATTTTGTAATAATACTCAGTTTTGCTACACAACAACCCTTTGAGGTAAGTACGAGTTATTACCTCTACTTTACCATTTCTATATTGCATAGGTAAGAAAAGTAAAGATTAGGAAGGTTATGTGACTAGCCTAAGGGTCTAATAAGAGGCAGAGGTGGGAATAAAGCCCATGGATTTTCTTCCTATTTCGACATTCTTTCTTCCATCCTCCTTCTTTTACTGTGAGATATGACAAGCATGCAGGAAGTACTTTGCTATATATGCTCAGCTTAGTGAAATACCCCCAGATAGAGAAGTGGAACAGCGCCAACACTGGAACCTTGTCCCATACCGGGAGAGGGTGTCATGGGCCATTCTCAATCGCATCTTCAATTGCATCTCAATTGCATTCTCAATCCCCCTTCTCTGGAGAGTCTCCCTTTTCTTTTTATGTAGACATAACCTCTTAAACAATATAGTTTTTTTGTATGTGTGCCTGTCTGTCTTTGAATTTTATATAAATGGAATCCTGTTGTCTGGAATCTTGCTTCTCACCTTTGTTTTAAAGTTTCTTTTATTTAAGATGGAGAGTATGTGGTAGTGTGTGCACAAGCACACGTATGAGAGAGAGAGAGAGAGAGAGAGAGGCCACCTCCTTCCATGAGGCCTCCAGCTCATCGGGATCTTGGGTATACACCTGGAGTGTTCAGGAAGATTGGGGATTTGAATCCATGGTCTGCCATGTGGCTTTCAGCCATGCAGCTCGGTGGGCTACCAATGGTGTCACCAAGATTGGGCATTGTTTCTCTTCAACATTACACTTGGAGATTGATCCTGTATGTAGCTGCTGTTTATTGTCTTCATTGCTTACAGAATTCCTTTGCATTCATTATCTAGTTATTACAGGTTTTCAATGCTGTGAACATTTTTCTATAATGTTTTCTTTTTTTAGAGGTTTTTGCTATAGGGCGCGTGCGCTCGCCAGAAAGACAGAGAGAGACAGAGAGATAGAAAGCAAGAAATCACCCCCCGGGGGGGATGGCCACACTGCAATCCCTTCTTTTCCATTCTCCTCTCAGGATCTTGGGCACCCACGCACACACGCCCGGCGTGAGTTTAAGCCACCGGGTCTGGGACTCGAACCGCGATTGACTATGTGGGAGTCCAGCAACATAGCCATTACGCCAACTGCTGGTCCCTCTATAAAGTTCTTCTCATGAATCCTGGTGCACAGGTGCACATAGTTTTGCTCAGTGTGGAACTGGATTTCAGGGATGTGCATCGTCGTAGATACTGCCAATGGTCTACAGTCCTGGGAGCAGGGCAGTTAAGTTCCTAATGGTCCTCGTCCTTCCCAGGTGATGACTGTATGCAATGGCTTCCTCTCTTGACTCAGTGTGTATCC
Source organism: Tupaia belangeri chinensis (assembly GCF_000334495.1). NCBI lineage: Eukaryota > Metazoa > Chordata > Mammalia > Scandentia > Tupaiidae > Tupaia > Tupaia belangeri. The sequence continues at coordinate 969,552 of NW_006159552.1, forward strand.
TCACACCCCATTTCCTGCACTCTTTCTTTCTCTCTGGCTTCTCTCTCTTGGGGCCCTGTGCATCCTCATACTTCTCTTTACCCTAAAAGCTACATTGTCAAAAAGGTTTTAGAAGCTTCAGCCATTATCTTAGGTACACAGTGGGAGTGGGAGTCAGGTAGAAAGGACATCCCTGAGAACACAGAAGGAGGAACGCATGCAGAGAGTCGCAATGGGTCTGCAGATTGAGCCAACAGCCTGTCCCTGCCTGCAATGCTTAGTCTGAGTACTTCCTATGTCACGTGGTTGGCCTAGATGGCTATCCCATTGGTGAATCAGCCCAGTATTGAAGCATGGCTTTACCGGTTCTCTGCCCAGGATCTTTTGGGACTCAGCCCCCTTGTACCCCTTACCATGGGTGTCCCAGGGACATTCAGCAATGCCATGTCCTCTCTAGGTCCAGGGGTCCTTTATCTCTCTTCCATTGTCTCGTAGACATTGGCCTTCATCAGTCCTACACCTGCTTCTCTCCCGCATCTTCTCTGCCATTGTACACCCAACTGCTCCTTGACAGTAATGGGAACAGGAGGCCCGGGTGTGGGCACTGAGAACCTACAAGACAAAGGCTCAGGTGCCAGAGAAGGACAAGGTCCCTGGGGACTGTGGCATGAGATTTAGGACAGGTTAGAGGAAACAAGGAGGACGAGGGGCAGCTCAATGCATAACTGAAACACATACGCGCGTAGCCTGACTGATCAATGCACCCAGTGGCTTAGCTTGGTCTTCTACTCGTTCTACCCCATGTCTTGGGTCAGAGAGGCTCTGTCCTGTGTCCTTACATCACGACAACCACAGCTGGTGCACCTGCATCCTGACCAAACCTGAACTATAGAAGAGTTATGTTTGTAAAGATTTCTTCCATTTATTTATTTGGTTCTTTAACTTTATGTGTTATTATTAGTATTTAATTTGATGAGAGAGAGAGAGAGAGAAAGAGAAAGTGAGAGAGCAAGCCGCCAGGTCCAAGACTTGAACATTGGTTGGCCATGTGGGAGTCCAGCACCATACCATCTGCTGGCCCCTGAAGATTCCTTCCAAAGGCAGAAAAGTAGGCCTAGGTTGGGAAGATTCTGATAGATCCTAATTCCTCAGAGTGAGGTTCTTTTAGTGGTCCTAGCTTTATTTTTCATTTTGTTTTGTTTTTTTAGAGAGAGATTTTTGTATAGGGTGTGTGCACTCACCTGAGAGAGAACGAGAGAAAAAGTGAGAAATCACCCCTCCCCTCAGGGATTGGGCCATGGTCATTCTCCTTCTGGGATTTTGGCCACACATCACACATGCCCAAGTGTGATTTTCAAGCTGCCAGGTCCAGGACTCGAACCATAGTTGGCCGTGTGGGAATCCAATACCTTAACCACTATGCCACCTGCTGCCCCCCAGTGGACCCAGGTTTAACAGCAAAGCATGGGGTGTTCCAGGGCCGCCCTTCAAGTCAGGCTCCCATTCACTTACTCACTAAATCACTGTATACCTCTTGCTCTTCCTCTGGGAGCGTTGGCTGATGGGATTATCTCTACACTGGTTTTATCACTTGCTATCAAATTATGGCTTGTTGTTTTCTGTCAACACAGTATTTAAAAAAGAAAAAAAGACTTTCCAGAGCTTTCCCCAGCAGAAGTATGAGTAATCTATCTCTACACTGCTCCAAATAACCCTTTCAGTGTGCTTAAAAGCCACTTTGTCTCAAATCAATTGATTTCAAAGCTAGAAAATGCCATATCTTTTGTATCTTTTTGAAAGTTTATTTATATAGTTCATCTTGAGAGAGAGACAGAAAGACAAACACTCCCAAAGGGTACCCATGCTAAATTCCCCAGACTCTTAGTCGGTCCAGATCACAGGCAATTGCACACCTGACACGTACAGGGAGGTCCTGGAATGTGAACCCATGTAGGACAAGTAGCATTACCACTGTGCCTCTACCTGCCATCACCTGCCTCCCTCTGACCCCTTTTGAATTCAGTGTAAGATTTTATTTATTTATTTATTTGGAGAGGTTTTTGCTATAGGGCGCCACGCGCTTGCCAGAAAGACAGAGAGAGACAGAAAGATAGAAAGCAAGAAATCACCCCCCGGGGGGAATGACCTTGCCGCAATCCCTTCTCCTCTATTCTCCTCTCAAGTTTTAAGCCACTGGGTCCGGGACTTGAACCGCAGTCGACTACATGGGAGTCCAGCGACATAGCCATTATGCTAACTGCTGGTCCCAAGATTTTATGTTTCAGGGAAGGATAGGTTCAGGTTGGTTGCGTGAACAGGAGGACAAGTAACTAATTCCCACACAATACAGTCCTGGGACCCTACCTGCACTGGTCTGGTGGCTCTGGATTGAGGAAGAGCTCATGGCAAGGGAGACCAAGGTCAAGAGGGTCTGCAGTGACCCCTACAAAAAGCTTCCACAGCCCCAGGGCCTGCTGGCTTCTCCCTCTCTGCAGGTACTTTGGTGGCTGACCTGCAGAGCTGCACACACCTCCAGAATGACCTGTTAAATCATTTCAGGTCTTCCTGGACTGGGAAGCTGGATTACACAAGGTCATTGAGGATCACTGCAGCAGGGCAGGTGGGAGGCAGGAAGGCTCAAGAAAGAAGAAAAAGAGGAAGTGCAGGAAGTTTATTTGATGTGCAGACGACTGAAGACGAGTGGGCACACCTCTGCTATCGGGGACTCTCCCCTCTGTCCCTTGGGGCTGTTTCTGTTGGAGCTCGTCACCCCTCTATGGGAACATGTCTCTGAAAGTTGACTTTGCGAGGCCTGGTTTACGCAGGCCAGCAACCACCCACCCTAGAAACTGCAGGTTATAAATATACCGTTGGCTTTCTGGCCAAGAGCCCAGGCGTGGTCTGCAGCTACCTAGGTCCCGGTTTGGGACGAATAGAAAACTTCTGCATTTAGGAGGGAGTAGTGGTGATTTTTGTTCAGCTCGTTCTTGCTCCATTTGACTTATAGCTGCTGCGCTTGGTGCTTCATGCTGCTGACCCCGTCTCCATTGCTAAACCTTCACAGCCTCTAACTCAACTTTGTGGCTCCCTTCTGGAAGGCTTCCAGGGTCTCAGTGTTCCTCTGAACTTGGGGTGCTCCAAACCATCTGTGGTCTTCTTACGGAGTTGAATGAAGGTTGGGATCTGCAGAATAAAGAAAGCTTTGTTACCTTTCAGACCCACTGTGTTTTGCTTTTGTGTAATATATATATAAATGTAATATATATATATATATAAATATATATATATTTATAATTATTATTATTTTTTAATCCTTTTTTGTGACTACATTACATCATAAGGACTTTGCTATTCACTGATAAACCTAGACCTTTCCCAGAACGGATCCTTGCCCCCTTCTCCCCAGTCGTGTTCTCATTGTTTCTAGCTACCACAAGACCAGAAATGAATGAATTATAATGTGACCATTGTCCTTCCCAAGGGGCTTTGATGTGTGCTAAGGTGTGTTCTTCTCAGGCAAGAACTCATAAACATGGTGTCCCTTTTCAACTCAAGGAATGCTGTAGCTCAGGCCAAGAGTTCGCCCCAAGGGAGTTACTAAGCTTAGACTGCAAAATCTCCCCAGAAATCAGAAAGGCTGAATCAGAATTCAGAGAGATCCCTCTTCCCTCTGGTTACAGAGATAGGCCATTTGCTATCCCATCATTGGTATCCTATTTTTTTTTTTTTGGAGAGGTTTTTGCTATAGGGTGCGTGCGTTTGCCAGAAAGAGAGAGACAGAGAGACAGAAAGTGAGAAATCACCCCCAGGGGGGATGGTCACGCCACAATTCCTTCTCCTCCATTCTCCTCTCCAGATCTTAGGCACACACGCACACGCACCCGGCGTGAGTTTTAAGCCACTGGGTCCGGGATGTGAACCGCGGTCGACTACATGGGAGTCCAGTGACATAGCCATTATGCTAACTGCTGATCCCCATTGGTATCCCTTTAGTCTTGCCTTTATTTCTTCCAAGATATCATCTGACTTTTTTTTTTTTTTTCTGTTTCTTGCAAATTGCAAGATAAAATGATGGTATCTCAAGGCTGAAAATCTATTAGAAATTAGTTTGAAGGCCCAGGCAGTAGAGCCTCAGAAGAATCGTGTGACTTGACCACAGTCATGGGCAGTTGCCCGTAGACTGAATCAGGCCTCATGAAGGATGAACTCTCCCAGCCATTTGTCCAAACAGCTAATAAATGATCAGCGAATCTGGATGTTAGCAAGAACTCACTGGACGTTTTCCCCAAATGTCTCATCCTCAATTTATGAAGAGGGAATGAATGTATATGATTTTCCCATGTATGACCACTAGACTTAAATTCATCGTGCCCAGTCTTGCCTTGGTGGAAAAGCCTGTGGTCAAAATCTGACTAATTCATCAATGGATTTATGGTCTGTTCAAGGCCCACGTTAGCAATGGAAAGAACCACAGCCAGTGTTGACGACAGTAGAATTTATTTGGTGCCAGCTGGTCACCGTAGAGGGACTCTTCACAATTTGTTGGATACAGGGCTTTTGCAACTGTGGAATTTTGGACATGTGGCATTATTGTTTTTGGAGAGATGGTGGAATACCCCACTGAATGATCAGTTGTGCTTGGATGAGTAATAAATTCCAGCGAAGAAATGCAGAAAACAGAAAGGTCGGCTCTCTTCTTGCAAAGGCTGGATGCTGGGCTCGGTCCTTGCCACCCCTCCCCACGCCTCTCTGATTTGCCTAGAGGTTCTTTGTGTTGAATTATTCAGAACCAAGATGTTCTAAATGTAATAATAAAAAGTGCATATAGAAGTAGATCCCACCAATGGCATGTGAAGTAGGTTGTTCTGTCCTGGAGCCCTGGTCTCGTAGCCACAGGGATGAGCAACTCCATGTTCTGGGCTAAAAGCCTCTCTGATATTATTCTTGCCATTGCTCGTGATCTCACTGCTTCCTCTTTCCAAGGACATCTTGAAATGGTTGCCAAGGTTCTCTTTGTCCTTATGAAGACATTTATTTCTTATACTTTAATGACCACAATGTGAAAAAATGATGTTGGACTTCGAGGCTGCTTTGTTAGCTGAACTCAATCTGTATTCCTCTCGCTTTGGTGTCCGTGTTCAGACATGCTATTTTGTTTTATTTTTTTATTTGGGAGGTTTGACCTGTCCCTGGAGCCTCTCAAACATTGACCTGGTAGAGGGCATTGAGTAGGAGCTGCTGCTGCCACCAGGCTGGCCACCTGGGCTGCTCTCATTCCATGAGCCTTGATGGCAGACAACCAGCAGGGCCAAATGTTTCCCAGAATTGGTCTGTGGTGGGTGGGGGGTTCCTGATCCAATTCACACTGTCCTAAAGCAGGGCCCTGCTGCAGGTCTCAGAGGTCTGGGCAATGAGGGTCCTGGCAGAATGAAGAATGAGTGTCCTTGCTTCCTTTTGGCCGGAACCGCCATCTTCCAGTAACTAATCAAAATGACGAACACAAAGGGAAAGACGAGAGGCACCCGATATATGTTCTCTAGGCCTTTTAGAAAACATGGAGTGGTTCCTTTGGCGACATATATGTGAGTCTACAAGAAAGGTGATATTGTAGACATTAAGGGAATGGGTACTGTTCACAAAGAAATGCCTACAAATGTTACTATGGCAAAACTGGAAGAGTCTACAGTGTTACCCAGCATGCTGTTGGCATTGTTGTGAACAAACAAGTTAAAGGCAAGATTCTTGCCAAGAGAATCAATGTGTGTATTGAGCATATTAAACATTCTAAGAGCAGAGATAGCTTCCTAAAAACGTGTGAAGGAAAATGACCAGAAAAAGAAAGAAGCAAAAGAGAAAGGTACCTGGGTTCAACTAAAGCACCAACCTGCTCCACCCAGAGAAGCACACTTTGTGAGAACCAATGGAAAGGAGCCTGAGCTACTGGAACCTATTCCCTATGAATTCATGGCTTGATGGGTGTTAAAAATAAACTAATTTGTGGTCTAAAAAAAAAAATGAGTGCCCTTCATCTCTCTAGAGGTCTTTGCCACCTGGAAGTGCTGATCACAAGGGGAGCATCTAAGCAAGTGAGGGGACTCTGTGGTCAGAGCCCCATGTGAAAGGGTACCACCCATATAGGTGTGGGTGTTAGGGGCGAAGGACTTTTCCTGGGCCCTTAGGTCTTTTCCCTTTGCTACTACTTGCATATTTATTTGTTAAGCGTGACTAAGAATGCATTCTAAAGGATTTCCTCATGGGACTATGACATATGTTTAATATCTTTGCATCTCCATGGCTCTGGTTGAATGTGCAGAAATTATTTAATTTGTTCCAGAGCAGATTTCTAAAGCTCAGAGGTTTCTAGCTGCCTGGCACTAGGGGTGTGATGAGTGGATGGGGACTTTACCTAGGGGCAGGTGTCCTCCATCCAGAGAGGTTGTTGGCCATGTGGGATGGTGGGGCTTCCTCATTTTCAGAGAGTACTAGGAAACTGAGAGGTTTGTCTGTCTTTGTATTGGTGGCAACTAATTAAGCTTAAAGAAGAAGATGAAGAAGAAGAAGTAGAAGAAGAGGAAGAAGAAGAAAAGAAAAGAAGAAGAAAAAAAGAAGAAGAAAAGAAGAAGAGGAAGAAGAGGAAGAAGAAGACAAGAAGAGGAAGAGGAAGAAGAAGAAGGAGAAGAGAAAAAGAAGGAGAAGAAGGAGAAGAAGGATAAGAAGGAGAAGAAGAAGAAGGAGAAGAAGGAGAAGAAGAAGAACAAGTTAAAGGCAAGATTCTTGCCAAGAGAATCAATGTGTGTATTGAGCATATTAAACATTCTAAGAGCAGAGATAGCTTCCTAAAAACGTGTGAAGGAAAATGACCAGAAAAAGAAAGAAGCAAAAGAGAAAGGTACCTGGGTTCAACTAAAGCACCAACCTGCTCCACCCAGAGAAGCACACTTTGTGAGAACCAATGGAAAGGAGCCTGAGCTACTGGAACCTATTCCCTATGAATTCATGGCTTGATGGGGGTTAAAAATAAACTAATTTGTGGTCTAAAAAAAAAAATGAGTGCCCTTCATCTCTCTAGAGGTCTTTGCCACCTGGAAGTGCTGATCACAAGGGGAGCATCTAAGCAAGTGAGGGGACTCTGTGGTCAGAGCCCCATGTGAAAGGGTACCACCCATATAGGTGTGGGTGTTAGGGGCGAAGGACTTTTCCTGGGCCCTTAGGTCTTTTCCCTTTGCTACTACTTGCATATTTATTTGTTAAGCGTGACTAAGAATGCATTCTAAAGGATTTCCTCATGGGACTATGACATATGTTTAATATCTTTGCATCTCCATGGCTCTGGTTGAATGTGCAGAAATTATTTAATTTGTTCCAGAGCAGATTTCTAAAGCTCAGAGGTTTCTAGCTGCCTGGCACTAGGGGTGTGATGAGTGGATGGGGACTTTACCTAGGGGCAGGTGTCCTCCATCCAGAGAGGTTGTTGGCCATGTGGGATGGTGGGGCTTCCTCATTTTCAGAGAGTACTAGGAAACTGAGAGGTTTGTCTGTCTTTGTATTGGTGGCAACTAATTAAGCTTAAAGAAGAAGATGAAGAAGAAGAAGTAGAAGAAGAGGAAGAAGAAGAAAAGAAAAGAAGAAGAAAAAAAGAAGAAGAAAAGAAGAAGAGGAAGAAGAGGAAGAAGAAGACAAGAAGAGGAAGAGGAAGAAGAAGAAGGAGAAGAGAAAAAGAAGGAGAAGAAGGAGAAGAAGGATAAGAAGGAGAAGAAGAAGAAGGAGAAGAAGGAGAAGAAGAAGGAGAAG
>NW_006159552.1:977600-979023 GCF_000334495.1 Tupaia belangeri chinensis
AGAAGGAGGAGAAGAAGAAGGAGAAGAAGGAGAAGAAGAAGGAGAAGAAGGAGAAGAAGAAGAAGGAGAAGAAGGAGAAGAAGAAGGAGAAGGAGAAGAAGGGGAGGAGGAGGAGGAGGAGGAGGAAGAGGAAGACGAGTCCTGAAAGCCATACACAACTATTTAGGATGAACTTGCTTTATTGTGATCAGAATCCTTCCATGATGCCAATGAAAGACTATGCTAGCTGCTCATCCTTTTTAAAATTTTTACTTATTTATTTGTTTATTTTATAATCCCATATGGGAGAGAGGGAGAGGGAGAGAGAGAGAGCCCTCCAAGGGGGCCTGGTCAAGCCACAATCCATTTTGCTCCAATTCTCCATCCTATCAGGATCCTGATAGGGTGGCTGCTAGGGCCAGGACTTGACCCCTGGTTGGCCATGTGGGATCTGGCCTCTTCTGCACAGTACTTAGCTTAACAACTGTACTATGGAGCCAGCTCTTGCTGGTCATTCCTGAAGAGCTTTGTCATCTTAAGTTACAGGGAGTTCAGTCTCCCATTAAGTGGAGCGAACCAGAGAGGACGGATTGAGTCTGAGTCTGGCTGTTCTTTTCTAATTTTTTCTCTTCTGTTTATCGCCAAGATGTGTTGTTCTGTAGGTCATATCATAAATAAACCTGAAAGGCAAAAACCTCATGCTTAGCTTCTTTTTTTTTTTAAAAAAATGCATTTAAAAATAATTATTTATTTATTATTATTATTTTTAAATTTGGCCAGAGAGAGATAAAGGAGGGAAGAGGAGTGAGAAAACAAGCTGCCAGGTCCAGGACTCAAACCACGGTTGGCCATGTGGGAGTCTAGCACCTTAACCACCATGCCAGCTGCTGGGCCCCTCATGCTTATTTTTTTCTTAACAACTATTTATTTAATTTTCTTTATTATTATTATTTTTAAATTTGACCAGAGAAAGAGTGAGAGAGAGAGAAAGTGGAAAACAAGGTGCCAGGTCTGGGACTCAAACCAGGGCTAGGCCATGTGGGAGTCCAGTACCTTAACCATCATGCTACCTGCCTGCCCCTCTCATACTTAGTTTTCAAATGATAGTATGGAAGAATTTGACAGTTGAAGGTCCAAGTCAGACCTAAGTCCAACTACCAAGATACTGTAGAAATCAAATTGTGGGGACCAGCAGTTGACATAATGGCTATGTCGCTGGACTCCAGTGTAGTCAACCACAGTTCGAGTCCCAGACCCGGTGGCTTAAACTCACACAGGCCATGTGTGCGTGCATGCCCAAGATCCCGAGAGGAGAATGGAGGAGACGGGATTGCTGCGTGGCCATCCCCCTTGGGGGATGATTGCTCGCTTTCTGTCTCTCTGTCTCTCTCTGTCTGTCTGGCAAGCGCACACGCCCTATAGCAAAAACCTCTCCAAAAAAAAA
>NW_006159552.1:979142-989116 GCF_000334495.1 Tupaia belangeri chinensis
CCTCTCTGGTCAAATTAAAAGTAAATAAAGTTAAATAAAATAATTCTTAAAAAAAAAAAGAAAAGAAATCAAATTGCAAATGCGTCTATATACTCACACTTTATGGGTGCCTGTCATCTCCTCCCTGTGTGAGGTCTCTCTCCTGTACAATCATTCTGCCACCCCATTGGGGTGATTTTGGTGCTGTGGTTGAAGAGTCCTGGACTGGGCTCATGAACTGACCTCAACTACAGTTTTCTTTCTTTCTTTTTTTTTTGAGAGGATTTTGCTATAGGTGCGTGCCCTTGCCAGAAAGAGAGACAGAAAGCAAGAAATCAACCCCCACACCCGGGGGGGATGGCCACACCACAATTCCTTCTCCTCCATTCTCCTCTTGGGATCTTGGGCATGCACACACAAGCACCCGGCCTGAGTTTAAGCCACCGGTCTGGGACTCGAACCGCAGTTGACTACATGGGAGTCCAGTCACACAGCCTTTATGCCAACTGCTGGTCCCATCAGCTACAGCTTTTTAGACCCTTTCACTGGGAGGTTTTCTAAACCCCAGACCATGAGCCTTGGGCACTGTGGATTGTAACTAAAAATGAAAGACAAAAGTTTTAATATCCTTTCCCACTGGGGCCAGAAATTCAGAGAAAACAAGGCGGCAGGCTGGTCACTCAGCCTCTTCCTTGCAGACCGTGTTGCCTGAATGTCTCGCCCGAAGCCTGTTGAAACAGACACTTCAACCATCAGAACTCCGTCCTTGGGACCAGCAGTTAGTGTAATGGCTATGTTGCTGAACTCCCACGTAGTCGACCATGGTTCGAGTTCCGGACCCGGTGGCTTAAACTCACGCCGGGCACGTGTGCGTGTGTGGCCAAGATCCCGAGAGGAGAATGGAGGAGAAGGGGTTGCAGCGTGGCCATCCCCCCTGGGGGGTGATTTCTCACTTTCTATCTCTCTGTCTCTCTCTGTCTGTCTGGCGAGCGCACACGCCCTATAGCAAAAGCCTCTTAAAAAAAAAAAAGAGAGAGAGAGAAAGAACTGCGCCCTTGTGGGAGCTAGGACCTGCTTCCCCATGAGAACAAGGCCAGCCTTTCATTCTCCACTGAGGGCTGAGCAGAGACGGTCCAGCCTCTCCTGCACTGGCTGAGGTCTGGGCATGAGGAAATGTTTCAGAGCAGGGTTTGCCAGCTGGGGAAAGAGAATTTGGTGTGGCTGGAATCCCTTTTCTTTGGAGAAAGGCCCAGACGGAGACTGATACTGAGTACATGACCCGCGTGGGTCTGCCATGCCTGTGCTGAGGCTGCAGCGGGCTGGCTGCACCTGCAGGTGCCCTGGGGACCTTGGCTCTTCCCGAGACAGCAGAATCAGTGTCTGCATCTTCAGTTTCTGGGCAGAAGCGACAGTGCCTGGGAGAGGGCCAAGGGGAGCCTCGTTCCCCTCTCCTTACGCGTCCCCGTTGGCAGCTCGAACCTGCAGGGGAACATCAGCTGGCTGTGTTTTCTGAAAACCAGACTTGTGCTTTTAACCTTTCCCAGGGGGGTCGCTGGGCCAAGGTGTGCATTAACCGTGAGGGGATGTGGCTCTGTGGGTTGACAAAGAGCCTGGGAACTGGGAGGTTGTGAGTTTTATAGTCCCAGCCCTGCGCCCTCGCTGAAGCCCTCCGGGGCTGCTAAGGGCCTGCGTTCTCACACCTACCCACACCTACAGAGAGGGGCCCAGAGGGCCTGGGGAGCTCCAGGCTCCTGTGTGGTGGGTGGTCGTCCACAGGGCAAGCCCAGAGCCTTCACACAGGCCAGCCTGGAGAAACTGGCCAGGGTTCCTGCAGAGGTACAACCTGTGGAGGGCATTAGGGAGAAAGGGCTTGGGTTTACTGAGCCCAGCTGGGACTGTGCTTAACACGTCAAGGTGTGGGAAGGAGAGACCCAGTGAGCACAATGCTAACTCACCCCTTCCTGCATTTTCCAGACACTTAAAGGACCCTCTGAGTAATCCTGCCAGGAAGGGAGCGCTGTATCTTTTTACAGTTCAGAAACCTGAGACTCCGGGAGGGTTAGTGAGGGGCTCAGGGATGCAAGGCTGCTTCCAAAAAAAGGGGAGGTTTTTGCTATAGAGCGCATGCACTCGCCAGAAAGACAGAGAGAGACAGAGAGACAGAAAGCGAGAAATCCCTCCCGCCCCAAGGGGGATGGCCACGCTGCAACCTCTTCTCCTCCATTCTCCTCTAGGGATCTTGGGCACGCCCACACACCCACCCACTGTGAGTTTAAGCCACCGGGTCCGGGACTCGAACCACGATCAACTACATAGGAGTCCAGAGATGTAGTCATTATGCCATCTGCTGGTCCCAGATGCAGGGCTTCTTAAGGTAAGAATTCACTCCAGGGTCCCTGAGTCTGAAGGCCCCTGCATTTTCTTCTATTATGGGACCTACCCTTGTAGAGCCAGTGGAGAAATGTCTGAAGCCAAATAATTCGACCATGAGCTGACAAAGCGACCACACTCATAACTGAAACCTTTGCAGAAAATCGATGCTGTGCTCTTCAGGTAATTACGGAAAATGGGTGGGGCCCGGTCATTGGCTAAGGCAGAAGTTAGGAAGCAGGGCCCTTGGGGGTGCGAGGCCCCGAGTGGGTGCAGCTGAGAGTGGGGAAGCCTAGGCTTGGAAGATCTGGATGAGGACTGCTCACAATCACCTGTTTCTGATCCGGGCACTGAAGTCCAGCCCAGGATTCAAGATGGGCAGAAATTGGACTGGTCGGTAGCAGTTGGCACCAACGGGTGCAACCTGGCAGCCTGTAGGTCAGATGCGTTCTGTGGATGTGTGTGTGTGTGTTTTTAAGAATCTTTTTTAAAAATTTTATCTATTCATTCATTTTATTTTAATTTTACCAGACACACACACACACACACACACACACAGATAGAGAGAGAGAGAGAGAGAGAGAGTGAGAAAGCAAGTCGCTAGGTCCAGGTCTCAAACCGCAGTCAGCCATATGGGAGTGCCCAGCACCTTAACCACCACACCACCTGTGGATGTGTTTTGTTACATGCACCTAGTGTTTCCAAACAGTCCAAGTCATTATTCCACAAATTAGGGATCTTTAAATAAAAGCCGGGATTTCCAGCTTCTGTTCCCAAAGCCAGAAGGCCTGGCAATGCTTCCCCTGCATTCCACATGAACATCAGGGGTGCAAAGCCCCTGTTAACCCAGTGAAAGATGTGGATGCACCTGCAGATTACTGTCGGTCAGGAAGGGGGGCAAAGGAGCAAAAACACTCTGCTCACCTTTACCTCTGTGCAGAGCTGGATCTGCCAGCCTATTTGAATCAACTTCTCATTAAATAGTTGCATTTAATTTTGTTTTAATTTAAAACGGTTATGTACTTCTTTCTTTTCTTTTTTTGGAGAAGTTTTTGCTATAGGGCACGTGCGCTCTCCAGAAAGACAGAGAGACAGAAAGCGAGGTATCTCCACCCCCTGGTGGGAGGGGGGGCATGGCCACACTGCAATCCCTTCTCCTGCATTCTCCTTTCGGGATCTTGGGCACGCACACACATGTGCCTGGCGTGAGTTTAAGCCACCGGGTCCAGGACTCGAACCATGGTTGATTACACGGGAGTCCAGCAACATAGCTATTACGCCAACTGTTGGTCCCTGTACTTCTTTCTTGAGGGTGAGAGACAGATGAGAAAGAGAGATTGAGAGAGAGAGAGGCAAGCAAGCTAACAAAGTCTCAAGTGGCTATCTCCACCCAGTCTTCTCAGCCAGCCAGGGGCATGCGTGCGTGTTCAGCACGTATAAGTCAACTGGGGAACTGAACCCATGATCTTCCACGTGGATATAGCACCATGTAAATAATGCAGTGCCATCGTGCCACTTAGCTGGCCCTGCACTTAAAAATAATACCTTTTGCGGGACCAGCAGTTAGCGTAATGACTATGTCGCTGGACTCCCACATAGTTGACCGCGGTTCACGTCCTGGCCCCGGTGGCTTAAAACTCACGCCAGGAGAGTGTGCATGCATGCCCAAGATCCCAAGAGAAGCAGGGAGGAGAGGGGATTGCGGCATGGCCATCCCCCCTGGGGGGTGATTTCTCGCTTTCTTTCTCTTTGTCTCTCTCTGTCTTTCTGGCGAGCCCACGTGCCCTATAGCAAAAACCTCTCCAAAAAAAAAAAAAAAAAAAAGTACCTTTTGCTTTGGTCCTTGGCCCACCAAACAAGCTCCCAATTTTTTTCAGCCTCAACGCTACACCACTCTGAGTAAGAAAAGCCAACAGCAGTAATCCTCGTTGTAAAATCAGTCATCTGCTGTCACCATTCATCCGCCTCTTTATTTTTTTTCCTCCACTTTCCTCCTGGAGTTCTGGACATGTACCCACACTTGCCCAGCATGATTTTCAAGCCTCCGGGTCCAGGACTTGAACCATGGTTAGCCATGTGAGAGTCCAGGACCTTACCCACCAGGCCACCTGCTTTGTGGACTTTTTCAGTGTTGGGCATGTCAGGGCTGTGACCAGTAGCTGAGCAGCAGATCTCACTGTGGTAAACACGTAAACTCCACCTTGTGAAGCTCATCAGCCTCCCACCTTGGCGTAGCCCTAGTTTTTAGTAGATGTGACCATAGGAATTGGTTTCCATTTGGGGATCTTGGAAGTCTAGATTGCATCTACTTGAAAAAAACGCTCTCGCTCATGAAAGTACATTGGACTAGGAGATTCCCCCATGTGGTGGCAAGCCTCCCGGGGCTGTCCTGCATCTCACAATACTCCAGTTAATTTCCCCTTGCTGAGCAAGCCGTATCAGAGAAGGGGACACATCTGAGTACCAAATTATTATTTCTATTTACTTTGTTTTCATTTTGAAATTTTTCCTCATTTTAAAAATTATTATTATTATTTATACATTCAATCGCTATCCATCATTTAGATTGTAAAGAGATTGGGGACCAGCAGTTAGCATAATGGCTATGTCGCTGGACTCCCATGTAGCCGACCGCAGTTCGCATCCCAGACCCAGGGGCTTAAACTCACGCCGGGCGCGTGTGCGTGCATGCCCAAGATCCCGAGAGGAGAATGGAGGAGAAGGGATTGCGGCGTGGCCATCCCCCTGGGGGATGATTTCTCGCTTTCTGTCTCTCTGTCTCTCTCTGTCTGGTGAGTGCATGTGCCCTATAGCAAAAATCTCTCCAAAAAAAAAAAGAAAAAGATTGTAAAGAGATTTGACCCAGCATGACACATCTCGGTCCAGTTGAGAATACTACACACATCCTCATCGACAGATAACAAACCATATCTGTGTCCCACAAATATCTTATCTCTCCATTCCCCCCCAATTCCCATTTCTGCACTCTTTCGCTCCCACACTCACTTTCCACTTTGTCTCTAGTGTCCGTAACAATTTGTGGTGCTTTAACCCTCCTTGAAGGTCTTCTCCTCATTCTCATTATCTATTGCTGTGTGATAAACCGCCTGGAACTGAGTGGTCTAAAACAGCTTTTTTATTACCGTTATTAGGTTTGGATTTTGGAGAGACCACAGCAGGGACGGATTGTATTAGTTGCATAATGTCTGGGGCCTTAGCCGAACAGCTGGAGATGATTTGAATATTGGGCTGGCACCTGGGCCAGGATGATGTCATGGCTGAGCTTGGCTGGGTTTTTCCAAGTGGCTTGGGCTTCCTCATATCATGGATAGTCAACCTTCTTTTTAAATTTTTTTTGGAGAGGTTTTTGCTATAGGGCGCGTGCACTCGCCAGACAGACAGAGAGAGACAGAGAGACAGAAAGCAAGAAATCACCCCCCAGGGGGGATGGCCACGCCGCAATCCCTTCTCCTCCATTCTCTCGGGATCTTGGACATGCACGCACACACGCCCGGCGTGAGTTTAAGCCACCGGATCTGGGACTCAAACCATGGTTGACTACGTGGGAGTCCAGCAACATAGCCATTACGCTAACTGAGGGTCCCTAGTCAACCTTCTTGTAAGGTAGTGGAGATCTTCTAGAGCCAGTCTTCATTGAACAAGGCAGAATCAGCATGATATTTCATAATCTGACTTGGAAATTGCTGATTTTTGTTGTTCACTTTTAAAAGAAAAAGCATATTCTAATATGGATAGATATAAAATGTAACTAATTTTATTTCTCTACCTTTTTTAGAACTAGGTTTCATTGAACTTTATTTATTTTTTAAAACTTTGACCAGAGAGGAGCGGAGCAAGAGAGAAAAAGAGAGAGAAAAAGCAAGAAAGCAAGCTGCCAGGTCCAGGACTCGAACCTTGGTTGGCTATGTGGGAGTCCAGCACCCTTAACCACCACTCTTTCTAAGAATTTTTTTTCTATTGCTAGGGATACATGTGCTCATGCGTGTACACGGTCAGGCCACAATCCTTTTTACTCCATTTCTCCACCCTATCAGGATTTTGCGCACACACAGGAGCCCAATGTGTTTTTTCAAGCCTTGGGAGTTGGGTTTTGAATGGCATTCAGCCATGTGGGATCCAGCTCCTTAAGTACAGGCTTCATCACTGCACTACAGGGCTGGCCCTTTCTTCATCCACCTGTAAACACTTTCCTGACTCTTTTTCTCTACGAATCATTTGCTTATATAAGTGAGTATGATTAATTTAAGTCTGGAATGGTGGTGGAAAAAAAAAACTCCACCCATCTGTTCTCTACAAAAGTAATCACACTGGATGAAAATTACTTTAAAAAACCTAGCGGGACCAGCAGTTAGCGTAATGGCTATGTTGCTGGACTCCCATGTAGTCGACTACGGCTCGTGTCCCGGACCCGGTGACTTTAAACTCACGCCTGGCGCGTGTATGTGCATGCCCAAGATCCTGAGAGGAGAATGGAGGAGAAGGGATTGCGGCGTGGCCATCCCCCCTGGCGGGGGCGATTTCTCACTTTCTGTCTCTCTGTCTTTGTCTGTCTGGCAAGCGCACACGCCCTATAGCAAAAAAAAGAACCTCTCCAAAAAAAAAAAAAAACCTAGCCATTTGAAATACCTGGGCATTGTCCTAAGAGCATAAACCAAACTGACTAATATTTATTCAAGAAGCTCTACTAAATCTCCATAAGAAGAGTAAATGTTGGTGACACTCAAGCCACAACCCGCTCCCACCTTCAGCTCAGTGGGGTGGCAGATACAGCACACACACGTGTCCCAGAACATAGGGCTTCCTCTGCCATCCGCTCTCAGTCAAAGGCTACAGTACTCTAGCAGGGCAGACTGCCAGCATTTCTTATCTCTCCCCATTCTGTGTTGAATAGGCTAAATTCCAGGTAACTGTGGCCAAGGTCAGGGGCTCCTTTCACTGAGTTCCAATGAATAAACTGGAAACTTACCCCAGGTGTGGCAGCCAAGACTACTGAGGCCCCAATTGCCCTAACCCCAGCTTACTCATAGGGCAAAAGTTTCACACTGGGAGAGACAAGGCAAAAAGACCCGTGATTAATGCCATGCTCAGAGAGATAGGCCACAGTCCTGGCCCTCCACTACAGTACAGGGAAGAAGAAAAAAAAATTTTTTTTTGGTAGTGGAAGAGATCTGACCTTAAAAATAGATAGCTTTCAGGGACCAGCAGGTGGCATGGTGGTTAAGGTGCTGGACACTCCCATATGGCTGACTACAGTTCAAGTCCTGGACCTGGTGGCTTGCTTTCTGACTTTCGTGCGCACTCTCTCTCTCTTTCCTTTTGGTCAAATTAAAAAATAAATGAATGAATAATTAAAATAAAATAATTCTTAAAAAGATAGATAGCTTGAAGGTTTTCCCTTTATTTAGAACAGAATAGTGGGAAGTTGAAGCCTAAGGGAACTATCAAAAACAGTGGAGATTCTGATAGCAAGCAAATTAGGAAGAGACTAGTAGTTCTTTAAGAGCAACACACTAAATTGTAGACCAGCTAGCTTATCAGAGAGACCCAGAAAAGAGACAGCTAAGAAGAGTCCTCTTGCTGTAAAAAATATTTCCAAGTCCAGCCTCAAAAATTACTGTGTAAAGGAGCTTGCGTTTGATTATCTGAGACTGTGGAGCAATTTATGCACTAGGGCACTATTGAAAAGAACAGGGCAATCAACAGGCAATTAATTAGTGAAGTCTAATGGCTGGGTGTGATACCAACAAAGGTAGAGAGCTCACAGATAGATCAGGTAAAGAGAGCAGTGCTAAAACCAGTCATCTCAGCATGACTGTGCACATGCTCAATCCTGTGCTTTCTAAGGAGTGACAAAAGGGAGTTAACAAAGGATATAGATTTCACTTAAAAATAGCCCCCTCCCCACCTTTTATTAAACAGATGAACAAACAAGAACAACCATAATGACCCCCAGAAGGAGTAGAAAACCAGTGCCCTGAGGGACCAGCTGATGGCATAATGGTTACTTCGCTGGACTCACACGTAGTTGATCATGATTTGTGTCCTGGACCCAATCGCTTGAAACTCACGCTGGATGCATGTACATGCATGACCAAGATCCTGAGAGGAGAATGGAGGAGAAGGGATTGTGTCATGGCCATCTCCCTGGGGAGTGATTTCTTGCTTTCTGTCTCTCTGTCTCTCTCTGTGTCTCTGGCGAGTCCATGCACCCTATAGCAAAAATCTTTCTCTCAAACAAAAAAGAAAATTAGACTAGTACCCTGAGTTACTATATTATCCAAATTATCCAAATTTTAACGACAAGTTATGAAACAGGCAAATTAAGGGGCAGGCAGTGGCAACCATAATCAGGGAGAAGAAGCAGGTAACACAAAATCCACCAGAGGGCTCAGATGTGAGATTTTAATAAAGACTTCAAAGCAGTCATTAAATGTATTCAAAGAACTAACGAAAACCACAAAAGGAAGTAAATGAAAATATAATAATGCTGCACCATTAAATAGAGAATGTCAATAAGAAGATACAACTTATAAAAAATATCCAAGTGGATTTCTGTAATTAAAAAGTACAGTCCCTGAAATAAAATATTCTCTAGAGGATATTTAACAGATTTCTACTGCCTGGGGAAAAGAATGAGCGAACTTGAACATAGATAAGAAGGATTACGCAATCCAAAAACTAGACAAAAATGAAAAAAATCTCAGAGGAATGTGGGACGCTGGAAAGTGCACCAATAAACCGTGGTAGTTTTACAAGAAGAAAAAGAGCAAAGGAAAGGAGAAGATGTGTTCTAAGAAATAATGACTGAAGCTCAACAAATTTGATGAAAAACCTTTCTCTACACATCCAAGAATCTCAACAGGTGAACAAACATGAGCAACCATAATGATTCCCAGAGGGAGCAGAAAATCAGTACCCCGAGTTGCTATATCTACTGCAGGTAGGATAAATGCAAACAGATTCATACCCAGGTACATCATCTTAAAAATATTGAACTACGAAAAGATGAACAGCTGACCTCTTATTAGAAATAATGGAGACCAGAAGGCCATGGAATAGCTTGTTCAAAGTACTGAAATAAAAACACTCAATTACTTACATCTAGCAAAAGTATCTTTCAAAAAAGAAGATATAGTAAAAATATTCCCAGATAAACAAAAATAGGGATTTCATTGCCAAAAGACTTATCTCACAAGAAATATTAACAGGTAAAATTTCAGGATGAAAGAAAGTGACCCCAGATGGAATTTTGAATTTACACACAAAAAAACAAAAGGTACTGGTAAAAGTAAAGTCTGTAACTATACAAGACACTGTAAATGCATACTTCTTCTCCTAAATTTAAAAATCAGTGGTGTAAAACAAAATGTATATCATTGTATTATAGAGTCAGTAACATATAGAAGTGAAATATATTTGAGAAGAGTATGAAGGAGGTGATTGTGAATGAAGCTTTATTAGTGTAAGGAAATAACACCAGATGATAATTGGAATTTATAGAACAAATGATGAGAGCTGAAAATAAAGTTATATAATAACTATAAGAATGTCTGCTGAGTTTGAGATATATATATATATATATATATATATAAAATATATATATA